>NC_071090.1:36835182-37146773 GCF_027358695.1 Spea bombifrons | reverse complement strand
AACATTGATGTGGTGTAGGCCTACCACTTCATTGTCTGGCTTAGTAGTAGGGATGCACCGAAACGAATTCTGGACTGAAACCGAAAATGCAGCATTTACCTGTCCGAAACCGAATATGACCTCCCCACACCATAAAAAAATCTAACACTTTTATTTAAAGTAAGTAACACACCAAAATAGGACAAAACAATTAAAAAACAATATTATATGTATATATATATGATTGTTAACAGCAATCACATTCCTATCATGCCCAGGCATACCCAGATTCCAGGATGTAGTCACAGACTTGGCATGATAGGAGTATGATTGCCCTATCTACCCCTTCTCACTACCTTCTGCCCCATCTACCCCTTCTCACTCCCTTCTCCCCTATCTACCCCTTCTCACTCCCTTCTCCCTATCTACCCCCTTTCTCCTGTCTCACTCCCTTCTCCCTATCTACCCCCTCCTTACTATCTACCCTCTCCCTCTTTGAAGTTCACTTACCTTTCAGGAGTCCTGCGGTGGGGGTGCAAGGCCTCTGCCTCCCAGCTCTGCCACTGTATGGAACAGTATAGAGTGATGGGAGTTATGATGTACTTTTAGAGCATGAAAAAGACATTGGAAATGGTACAGCATAACACCCATCACTCTCACACACTTACTAATCCACACATATATACCAATCCACACATTTATACCAATCCACACATATATACCAATCCACACGTATACCAATCCACACACATATACCAATCCTCACACATATACCAATCCTCATACATATACCAATCCTCACACATACCAATCCACACATATATACCAATCCACACATATATACCAATCCACACATACACCAATCCACACATATATACCAATCCCCAAATACACCAATCCACACATATACACCAATCCACACATATATACCAATCCACACATATATACTAATCCACACATATATACTAATCCACTCTCACTGAATATTTTCCTACCTTTCCTCTTTTCTCCTTACAGCTCCTTTTCCTCCTCTTCGTTCCTCTTCTTCAGTTCTTCTGTCTTCTTCCGGTTCAGAGGGCACGGACAGCGGTGGGCGCGACTTCAGTGTTGTGCGCCGGGATCTGACAACAAACCCCGGCGCACAGCAGCTGTTGCCGCGCAGATCACAAGGGAGCGGTGTCGGAGGTCTTTAACAGACCTCCGGCTCCCTTGAGTGATTTTAAACCGGGTTGAACCCGGCTTAAAATCACTCAAGGGAACCGGAGGTCTGTTAAAGACCTCCGATACCGCTCCCTTGCGAGCCTGCTCCTCCAGCGGCGGACATTACTGTCCGTCTCTGGAGGGGTGCCGGGTGCCGCAAGTTGGCACCCCCTGATGAGCGGCACCCGGTGCGGACCGCCCCCTAGAGTGTGACGCCCTGTGCGGTCGCACACCCCAAAGGCCGGTCCTGCTCTAAGGGGCCGGGAAGCCCCCACCAGGGCCGGCCTTAGGGGTCTGCGGCCGCACAGGGTTTAAATTAAAACATCGGGGTTTTTTTCAACTTTATTGAACATCCTCCATGTTAAATAAAGTTAAAAAAACTTTATTTAACATGGAGGATGTTAAATAAAGTTAAAAAAACCCCCGATGTTTTAATTTAAACCCTGTGCAGCCGCAGACCCGTAAGGCCGGCCTTGGTGGGGACTTCCCGGCCCCTTAGAGTGGCGGACCCGGTCGCAGTTGCGGCGGGCTTAAGGGGCAGGTGCCCCTTATGCCCTGCGTTAATGCGGCCGTAGGTAGGGAAGGGGCCTGGAGCTGCAGCTCCATCAGCCCCTAAGTCAATGCGGCCCTGCCGTGGCCCGGCCCACCGGGCAAATGCCCGGTGTGCACGATGGCCAGTCCGGGCCTGCATACATACATATATATATATATATACACACACATATACATACACACATATATATATATATATATATATATATATACACACATATACATACACACACATATACATACACACACATATACATACATACATATATACATACACATATATATACACACATATATATACACATACACATATATACATACATATATATAAATACATATATATACATATACATAATGTTTTCCTACCTTTCCTCTGTTAGTTACTTTTCGTCCTCCTCTTCGTTCTTCCTCTTGACTCTTCTTCTTCTTCTTCTGTCCTTCCGGTGCAGTAAAGAAGGTGGGCGTGGCTTCAGTGCTGTGTGCCGGGATCTGACTTCAAATACCGACGCACAGCATCAGTTGCCGGGCGCATAGCAAGGGAGCAGGATCGGAGGTCTGTATTAACAGACCTCCCGCTCCCTTGATTGATTTTAAGCCGGTTGGGGTGAGATTTTTGATCTCCCCAACCGAGCTTGCTCCTCCAGCGGCGGACATTAATGTACGTCTCTGGAGGAGTGCCAGCGTCACCCTGGACGGACTGCCCGCCCTCCCCCAGCTCCCCATTAGGTACTGTGCGCACAATGTTAGATCGTGTGCGCTCCCTCAAAAAGTTATGTGCGCGCGCACAAGCGCACAGCTTAGAGGGAACAGTGATCATGACTGAACAAAGATAGGGTAAACCCCTCTGTCACAAATGGGTTAGTTACGGCCTAGAATGAACATCAAAAGTAGCCTGGAGAATTGTGAGAAACCAGGGACTATAAAGTCAGAATAAGAGTTTGTTTAGTTAAACTTTTGTTTAACTAAAAAGTTCTATTGTCAGCAATGTTTGCTGCCCCTTCCCTTCACATAGTCCAAGGAAGGCAAACGAAGGTGACCTGTATTCTATGTCTTGTTGTTCACTTATCGAGCTGCAGAATTGTGGCAAAGTACATTTTTTGTTATGTGCCCAAGACAAACACGGGATAGCAATTGTAGTAGCCAACTATTATAGCCTATAGAAGAAGTCCTGGAACACTTAAATGTCTGCGGCTTGGACAAACTTCAATGAATTAAGCATTTATTAACAATCCAAATTGCATCATGTGATGGAGTGTTCTTACTAATATAAAAGAAACACTTGATCACTGTATTAAGTGTTACATCTTGGTGTTGGTACCTTTCTAGAACTGAGATTCCTCTATACACACAATGAGCAACATAGCTTGTTTGGTGCTCGCCCTCCTGGCAATTTCTTATGGTAAGTAATATGGTAAGTAATATTCAAATATATATACGATGTTTGATAGCATATATCAAAGAAAACAGGTTTTGATGTAGTTCCCTTTAAGGTGGATTTGTCATTGTTCCTAAATATTGCATTCTTATTCAGCACCCCAAATAGACCTTCGTAAAATTTAAAAGAGATAAGTATTTTGAACACACCTTGCATGTATGCCTTTGGGGACAGCGGCCTGAACTGAGGACACAAACAGTAATTTCTCCCCTTGTGTGAAGTTACTATGCCTGGTTTTGCCAGTCCTTGTCACATTTTGCATCACATCACATCATCTGTAAAGTAAATAGTCTAAAACATGATTTAACCCCTTCAATCCCAGGGGTTTTTGGTACCTCAAAGCCCAGAGCAATTTTGCCATTTTTGGGGTATGTCGGTTTAGCGATGATTCTCTTTTCCTGTGAATAGTGTACCCTTATAAACTATATATTGTTTTTTCAAGGAGAGATAGAGCTTTCGTTTGATACCATAGTTGGATGATTAGCTGAAAATTTAGAATGAGAAATTTAGTAAAAACTAGCGAAGATTAGAAAAATAAACTAATTTTTTTTTACGTTTTCCCTCTGAATCCTCACAAAATTAGGTAAAGTGATGGAAAATCCCCTCCAAGTTTATTAATTCAGGTGTCCTGATTTCAGAAATACCAAATTTATATAGATTTTCCAGACTTTCCCAGCACCAGGGCGCATACTATTAGGTGTACAATTTTGTATAATTTTTATGTCTATGGCTTAACGGGTTTGGGGGTTGTGAACGGGGGCAGGAGGGTTATACTGGCTAGATGTTATGCTAGGGCAATGGGAAGTAAGGTTTTTTAATAATTTTTTTATTATCTTTTTTTTATATATTTTTTTTAATTTTTTTTTAATTTTAATTTTTTAACATTTTTTTTTTATATATATTATTTTTACACATAAATGGTTAGAGGTCCTCCTAGGGACCTCCAGAACATGCCAGTGATGTCACAATGACATCACAGCTCACATTATAATTTTTTTTTGTATTATTTATAGTATTATTTTAATGATTTTTTTATATTATTTTTTAAAAGAATTAACTTTTTTTTTTCTGCTTTTCTCTTACAGGATGGGAGGGGGAGTGAGAGAGATGGTTTCTCACTCCCCTCCCCGCGATCCCCCTGCACCGATCACACTGTGATCTCTAAGCAGGTCCTCACAGACCTGCATAGAGATCGCAGCGTCTCTGTGCCTCATCGGAGGGCAGGATATCCCCGCAGGGGATATCCTGTCCTCCGATGACCTTCCGGGTTACGTCAGCAGTGACGCAACCCGGAAGGGAATGCCCGATCGCGCGTTTGCAACTGCGATCGGGCACTTTCAACTGTAGCAGCTTACCGGCTTTCATGCCGGAAGCTGTTACGGGAGATCGGGCAGCAGAAAGCCGGCGATGCCGGCTTCTTCTGCCAGGGGGGAGTCCAGGCTGTCTCCCGTGCAGCGGCAGGGATGTGTCCCTGACGCTGCACGAAGGGCTGGACGTACCAGAACGACCATAGGGGTTTCTTTGTGGGCGTTTTTTTGGACGTCCCGGTACGTCTATAGGGGAATGAAGGGGTTAAAAACAAAACGTTCAAGCTCTAGGTTTTAATAAATGAATTTAGTTACGGGAGAATGTGTAATGCGGACATTTCCCCTGTAAGCAGACTGTAGGGATGGAGGAATTTAGCCACCAAACTCTCAACTTGATGCTTTATTTGTCATGAAGCTTTTCCTTTTAGAGAATGGAAGCTAAGAAGTGGTATTCTTTGTTACAAGTCAATAAACAAAACCTGATGAAATCTATTCAAGACATGATCTGCCAAATACCCCATATTACTTTAAACAAGATGAAAAGATGAGTGTCAAATAAGCTTAAATGAATATTTATTGTTAGCAAGAAAATTGTATTAGAAGACTATTCATCTGGAAATGTCATTAGCTTGTATTGCTATTAAAATGTTAACTTACTATACATAGGTAATATTTTAATTACTACGGTTTTTTTTTGTTTGTTTTTTTATATTATTTTAGGCACAACGGCCAATGGAGACACATGCTTTTTTAAAGTATGTATACCTTTACTGGATAATCTTTTATTGAACAAACAATGACATAGGTAGATTCACATGAGAAATAAGAATAAAAGTACAAGACTAAATATACTAAGATAAAAAACCATCTCTCTTATATTTACATGTCTGAGTGTGGCCAGAAAAGTCAATCTAAATAAAATGTGTTTCATTTTTTACAATGAATGCTACTTCATGATGTCAAAGATTTATGTGTGTCTGAACCTATTTTGAACACCAATCTAACTAAAATCTAACTAAAATCTAATTAAAATCGCTGTATTGAGTACATGTTCATCATGAGAAAAAGAGACATAAATTGTAACTTAGGGCACTGTAGATGTAATATCATTTACTTATTTACAAAGATATCTGGAGCTTTATCATCGTATTGATCACTATAAGAAAAGGTAGAATCATACAACTAGTAGAATTCATTTGAAGCCCCCAGGTGCTTTTTTAAGAGTTAATTTATGTTGTTTAGTTTTTTTTTATTATTATCTAAAACTCACTTAGAAAAGGTAGGTTTGTGAAAAATAATATCACATTTAACTAATACACCAAATGGTAAAATGGGTTATGCCTAAATGTGAAAACATATAACTATTATACGATATTTAGTTAATGAGTGATCTATAATTGTTATTTTTGTTTTTTTGTATTTCAGGAAAACATTGACCTGGTGGCGCTGAAGGATTGTCTGTTAAAAATAGAAGATGTAGGTTTGGTTTAAAAAAACATTTCTATTCTTGTACCTAATTGCACTAAGAGGAAGTCTCACGTGAAACTTGGTAGTTGTGCCTAAGTTTGAGAGGACAGGGAATTAAGGTAGGGGTCATCATTGGAGGTGGGGGGTAGTTACAAAGTGAGCAGCAACAGAATATGTGACAAAGGGGAGGGAGTGAAACATTAAATGAAAGGGTATGAGGAAAACAGGTTGGAGAAGGAGGGAAAGTGATTATCAATAATAAAATGGAAGGGGATGGTGAATAGGGGAGAGGAAGGCAGGAAAGCAAAGAGGACAGAAAAAAGAGATAAGGAGAGTGATGAAGTGTGAGCATCAACTGGACACAGAGGGCATGAAAGGAAGGAGTGAAGACACAGGAAAAGGGGGAATGTGAGAGTGAGTATCATCAGGATAGGGAGGAAGGTGGTCTTTAAATGAGAATAACATAGAGAAAGAGTTGAGATACTTGTGAGATGAAGGAGAAGTAAGAGGGGAAGAAAAGAGAGACAGAATGAGGGGGCAACAAACATGAAAGGGGGTAATGTGGGAACATTGTGTGCCATGAAACCCTACGAGAAGAGAGACACAAGACACAAGTGGAAACTGAGATGTAGGAATATTTAAATGAAATTGTATTAGTGATCCGCAGGGGGTAATTGTGATAGTTTAATTGTTGACATCAAAGTAAATTAGTGCTTGAGGAAGGGCAATTGTGCTTGTTAGATTATCACAATCATTGGTTTTGCTATAATGAGGAGGTTAGCCAGAACTTTTGCAACTGATGCAGCTTTGAAACAAATGTCACTGGCAGGAACACATCATGTTAGAGAGTGAGGGATGATCACCGAGAACCTCAATCTGTGTGGACTGCAGAAGGAAGATATTTGATAATCTGGTATGGGATCCTGAGAGCTCAAGGCGCTAGTAGTTTCTCAGTAGTTTTTCTCATCTGGTTCCGGTTTTCCATAAAGATTGCATTCAAATAAGAGATCTCCAAAGGGCTCACAAATTTTCTAAGACTATTTCCTGAATACTTATGGCCATTCACTGAGCCTGCCATAGTTACTGAATTACTATATTTTCTATCTAGGGAACAATGGATTCTGTTAAGAAATTGCAAACTCTTATTTGGCAGTATGACGAAGACAAGGTAAATATATGTATTTATGAACATTTTTTTGATTTTTTATTAAACTTATATCAAGTTTTTTACATTTTGATGTGGTAAAAACTGACATAAAATGGATTGAAAACTTTCGAAAATACTGTATCTATGCCTGAAGAAGTGAGCTAGTCTTGAAAGCTTGCAATCCATTATTCGTCAGTTAGCCAGGTATTATCTTTACCAAATTTGCTTTCTTTCTTTCTATGACTGTAGATTTTTTAGATAAATTATAAACCTTGTTGATTAAATTAGTTGTGTAAATTTACATTTAATCTCCACATCTGAACTCAACTAAAGATCTAAAGCACTGATCTAACAGACTCGGACTTTTTTACTAAAGTAAACTTTCTACCCAGCCTTTAAACCAGACATCATGGGCTATGAAAACCCTTACATCTACTGCAGCAGAATGTCTGATATAAAAATATGTGTATCTCTGTTCAACGGAATAGAATGGTTTGTTAGTTTCATTAAAAAGTATTATATACAGACAGTTTTTTTCTAAAAATTCCATGGATTGTGAGCATGGCTCTCTTTGCCTTCTGTATCGGTTTGTTTAATCTGTCAGTTTTTGTTTTGTCATACCTTTAGAAAGTGTCTATTGCAAGAAGCACTGTGTAATTTCTTGGTGATATATAAATAAAATTTAATAATAATCTGGACCTGGGTCTGAAGACCAACATTCAAAACATATGTCCTATACATTAAATAAAAAGTGCTATACATATTAGCAAGAAAGGTGAGTATATCTTACAGGTTATTACAAATAAAATATTGGTATTGGTAAAGGTATCAGCATTTACTTTATTCAATACATGACATATGTGTCTTTTTATGTAGGTGTCTAAAGATCTAGAATTGCTGAAGGCCTTTCTGGTGGAGCTGGAGAAGGCCTTGGTAAGATGCATTTCATATTGGCAATTCCTCTTTGTCTGTCACTCTCATCAATTATAATGATCAATTGTGAATTACATTTACTGTATGCATTTACCCGGTTTTACATGTTATGGGCATGAAGATACATAAATTACTGTCCAAGGTGCTCATGTGAACCAAAATTGTGTAGATGGTATGTCCAATGTGGTGATCAAGTGGTATATTGCACTCACAAATAAAGGAGGTGATTCCAACCCATCAGTATGGACTATGTAAAAGCTTTAATGTTCTTCATATGAAAAACTAAAAAACAAACTTAAAATAGTGCAGTATCTCAAGGTAAAATACAGGTATATCAATGCACTCACAATTTTTCATGCACAAAAGTGCATATGCAGGCGTTTGGTATAAAAGTCCACCAAAATGTGAGATGTAGTGAAGTCCAATTGAGTCTTTCAACGCGTTTCGCCCTTTGGGCTTCTTCAGGAGATCAATTGGTGTAGATATTAGCAAATATCAGCAATAATCAGCAATCTGTGAGTAGTTCCGTTCCCTCTGTCTGTTCTTTTATAGCCGTTTCCGTGTGTATCGTCGCGTGTTGACCTTTTCCCTTGATGTCATCACGTATCGTCTGTTTTTTCTAATTGTTGCTCTCGTTTGTAGATAAAGTTTGTAGACGAAAACAACGGAGGCTGTCCCGCCTGTATACGCGAGGATCTTCAGGATGCGTCACTCGATAGTCAGAGAGAGAAGATGAGTCATTCAAGAGAAAATCAGCCTCGGAGGGATGATCGCGGTTTGTATATTGAAGAAACGAAGAAGAGACGAAAGGAACGTAGAAGAGGCAGGACGAAAAAAAGAGACCAAAAGGAAAGCCGAAAAGAGGACTATCCACCATGTAGTCTGCAAATGTGTGTATGTCTAAAGGAAAGAACGTAGATCATATCGTGGATCATACCGGAGAGTGTAACTTACCGGTGCATAACTACAGAAGTTAAAAGTTGAAAATTCATAAGATGTATATATAGGACTGTGAATAGCTATAATTCAAAATGACTGTAACGGATGTAATGTCCGCTCAAATGTATAAAGTCCGTTAGATGTATATGTTGATTGTGTAGAACTGTGAGTGACTGCTTCTGAAAGTGACTATAATGGATATAATATCCACTAAAGTATATCCATTTAAATGATTAGGATGTATATATAATTCAGTGGATTTTAATTGTGTTTATTAATAATACAGGTGTTGAAATTATTAAATAAATAATTATATGTCGATGGATGTGTTGAATGAAGTGATAATGTGCTAATGAAATAATGAATTTATATAAATAAATTATGTGTACTGTGTTTAAAATCAATTTGAATCGATTTGTATTAATACATTATGTGTGCTTGAAATATTAAATGAATAAATTAATAAATGAGTTGAATTTAATGTGTTGATGATAATAAATATTTTTAAATATTTTTAATATTTTTTAATATTTTTAAATATTTTGATGATAATACATATTTTAAAGTGCTAAGTGAGTGAAAGATTGTATGTAAACATGCTGCATATAAATATTAAATTATACATACATGTGCAATTGTATGTATATGTAAATTAATAAATCATTTGAATTAAATTTGGTGTGTTTTGATGATAATAAATATTTTGGAGTGCTAAGTGGGTGAAAAAATCATATATAAACATACTACATGTAGATATTAAATTATACATACACATATGTGCAATTACCGTATTGGCTCGAATATAGGCCGCACTTTTTTCCCCCACTTTAAGTTTTTAAAGTGGGGGTGCGGCCTATATTCGGGCTCTAGCGCCCGACGCCCGGGACATGCAGTCCCGGGCGCCGGGCAGGCAGCGGGGTTAAGATACAGATCCCCCGCAGCGGTGCAGGGGACCTGCATCCTTCTCCCCGATACGCTCAGACAGCCTCCCCTGCCAGCACTTCCCACGGGGGGGGGGTGCCGGCACGGGAGGTTATCTAAGCGTTTTACCTCTGCCCACCCCCGACTTACCGGAGCAGACTCCCGGGTGTCTTGCGGGGCCGGCGGGAGACATTTACGCAATACGCGCATGCAACTTCCGGTACCGGAAGTTGCATACGCGTATTGCGTAGATGTCCCTCGCCGGCCCCGCAAGACACCCGGGAGTCTGCTCCGGTAAGTCGAGGAGGGGGGGGCAGAGGAGGACAGCGGCAGCGTATCGCGGGGAGGGAGGACAGCGGCAGCGTATCGCGGGGAGGGAGGACAGCGGCAGCGGATCTCGGGGAGGGAGGACAGCGGCAGCGGATCTCGGGGAGGGAGGACAGCGGCAGCGGATCTCGGGGAGGGAGGACAGCGGCAGCGGATCTCGGGGAGGGAGGACAGCGGCAGCGTATCGCGGGGAGGGAGGACAGCGGCAGCATATCTCGGGGGGGGGCAGAGTGGCAGCATGTTTTTTTTGGTGCTTTTTTAAAGAAAAAAAACTTTTTCTTTAAAAAAGCACCAAACTTTTAGGGTGCGGCCTATATACGGGGGCGGCCTATATCCGAGCCAATACGGTATGTGTATATGTAAATTATTAAGTCAATGACCACAAAGTGCCTGAATTATATTAGGAGAATGGTATAAAATCCTTATACCAATATACATGTGTGAGACATTTCCAACGTTTAGAAATGGAGATAAATATCCTAAAAATAATAATAACAGGTAAGAATCAATAAATATATGAATAAAAATATATAAATATATAAATATTATAAAATATTTTTAAAATGTTTTTAAAATAATGGTAAAAACTGTCTAATCCATAAAGGCTAAAATGTCTAATTCCATATTTAATCCCCCTTTTTTATGCGTTTAGAATTTGTATATCCATTCCGTTTCTCGTTTGGCTAATTGTTCTTTAATGTTCCCCCCCCCCCGCCAGTGTGGGGTGACTGTATCAATGCCCATAATTTTAAAACTATCAAAAGAAAATATTTGACAACTATTTGCGTACCTAGGGACACTATGTTTGGGATTTTTGTTTCTGATTCCTCCAATGTGTTCTGATGCCCTCGTTTTCAATTTCCTGGAAGTACGTCCTATGTATTGTGCACCGCACTTACATTCTAATAAATAAATTACGTTAGTCGTGTCACAGTTAATAAAGTGCTTAACCTTAAACTCCTTCCCTGTGTTCGTGCATCTGAAGGTTGTGCTTTTTCTTTCTTGTAAATTGCATATCTTGCACAATTTACACCTTCCGCATTTATGAAATCTTGGGGTTTTTATTGTAAGGAAGTTTAGGTTATTCTTCTTTCCTACTTCAGGTAATGCACTAGGTGCCAGTAAAGACTTTAAATTCTCTGTTTTTTTGTATATAACATTGGGATGCTCAGGTATAATTTCTCTCAAAATGTTGTCCTGTCTTAGAATGGGCCAGCATTTTTTAATTGCTCTTTTAATTTCAAATGCCTTATCATTATATTTGGTAAAGAAGGCAAATTCAAAGTTCTTATTCGATTGTTGTTGATTCCTTTTGAAAAATTCTTCTCTTTTTCTTTGTTTAATGGATATAAAGCTTTTTTCTAATAAATCTTGCGGATAATTCTTTTCTTCAAATTTAGTAATCAGCTTTTTGCTTTGGGCTATAAATTCTTTTTCTTCTGTACAGTTTCTTCGAATCCGAGCAATTTGTCGTTTGGGGATATTTTGCAGCCAGTTGGGGTGATGACAGCTGTTAAAATTAATATAACCATTTCTGTCCGTTGGTTTAAAAAAGGTCTTTGTATAAATGTCTTCTCCATGTGTGTATAAAGTGAGATCCAAAAAATTAATTTCTTTCTCATTTATACAGGAGGTGAATTGGAGATTGTAGTCATTTTGATTGACGTATGTAATAAAAGAATCCAAGCGATCCCTAGAACCATCCCAAATTATTAGAACGTCATCTATATAACGTCGCCAGAGGACCAGATTTGCGTCGAAGGGGTTGTTAGACCAAATGTGTTTTTGCTCCCAGTCTGCCACATAAAGGTTGGCATAACTGGGCGCAAATCTGGTCCCCATGGCAGTCCCGCACAATTGCAGAAAGTAATTAGATTGAAACCAAAAATAATTATGTGTAAGAATGCATTTTAAAATGAATTGTTGTTGTAAGGGGTCCATTTTTACATCCTTACTTAATACTCTTTCAATGGTTTGTATTCCTTTATCATGAGGGATTACTGTATATAATGATGAAACATCAATTGTGGCCCATATATAATTTGGCAGCCACTTTATTTCGTTTAAAGTTTCTATTATATGTTTAGTATCTCTGATATAAGAAGGTGAAAGAGTGACATATTTTTGTAAAAAGAAGTCCACGTACTGTGATGTGTTACTAGTTAGTTTATTCCACTAATAATGGGTCTTCCTGGGGGTTTAGTCATATTTTTATGTATCTTAGGTAAGAAATAAAAGACAGCTACCCTAGGGAATTCTATATTTAAGAAACAGAATTCCTGGTTCTTTAGGACGCCGTTATTTTTCCCTTCTGATAATAGGTCATTAAACTCTGTTTGGAAGGACTTTGTGGGAGGGAACAAACACCTCTCTCCCGAGCTCTCATATTGTCCCGTTGCACCTGCCGCTCTTGGAGACGAAGGTCAATCTGAGTCACGTAGGAAATTATGGAGTCTAGGTCGGATGGAAGATCTCGAGCCGCGATCTCGTCTTTCAAAGTCTCTGACAATCCGTTCAGAAAGGCTGCAATAAGTGCCTCGCTGGTCCAGTTCACCTCCGCCATTAACGTACGACACTCAATAGCATAGTCCATGAGGGTACGCTCTCCTTGACGGATGTGGAAGAGAGAAGCAGTGGAACTCCTGCCTGGAACGTCGAATACAGTGCGGAGTGCGGACACAAATTCAGGGTAGGAGCGAACTGCCGGAGTATTCCTCTCCCACAGAGGAGATGCCCACGCCAGGGCCTTGTCAGTGAGAAGCGAGATTATGTATCCAACCTTCGCCCGATCAGAAGCAAAGGCGTAAGGGGTTAGTTTGAAATGAATCTCGCACTGGTTGAGAAATCCACGGCAAGTAGCAGGATCTCCTCCATATCGTTGGGGCGGTGGAAGATTCATAGGAGCATGAACCACCGGCACTGGAGCTGGAGACGGTACAGGCGGAGGAGCTACAGTTAGAGGAGGATGCACTTGTAGTCCGGGATCAGTGCGCTGTAGAAGGGTCTGGAGCGCCTGGGCGAACTGATCTAGACGATGATCCATGTCATCCAGACGAGCCTCACAGGAACCTTGAAGTCCCACCGAAGCGGGTCTCATGATGGCCTTCTGTTTCTGTCACGTACAAGTAGTTAGGAGACACCGTGGTCAGGTAGGACTCCAGGACAGAACAGGTCAAACAAGCCGAGGTCAGGTTTCCGGAGAGCAGAATAGTCATATAACGTAGCCGAGGTCAGGATTCAGGAAAACAGGATAAACATAAACGTAGCCGAGGTCAGGAATCAGGAAATCAACGAAGTCAGACAAGCCGGGATCATACATGAGAATACAGGATCAAAACACTATCTGGGTACTAGCACAAGGCATAGACAACCAACAGAAGGCAATGTCAGACAGAACTGAGGAGGTTTAAATAGGAACCGGAGAGGAAGTTCAAATCTCCGGCCAAACCTCATGACGTCACTTCCAATGTCCGGGAATCGCCATCATCATGGTTGTGGCGTAGTCTCCCCTCATATATGCCTGCAGTTTGCGCAGCAGTTCCGAAGATGACGGCGGAAGCGGCACCGCGTTGGAGGGCGGCCTCCCTCTCCTGCGAGGTGGCTGCCGCGGTGGTAGCCGTGCATTGGAGGGGGGTCTCCCTCTCCTGCGTGACGGCTCCGGTGGTCATGCATTGGAGGGGGGTCTCCCTCTCCTGCGTGGCGGCTCCGGTGGCCTGCGTTGGAGGGGGGTCTCCCTCTCCTGCGTGGCGCTCCGGTGGTTGTGCGTTGGAGGGGGGTCTCCCTCTCCTGCGTGGTGGCTCCGGTGGCCGTGCGTTGGAGGGGGGTCTCCCTCTCCTGCGTGGCGGCTCCGCTGGCCGTGCGTTGGAGGGGGGTCTCCCTCTCCTGCGTGGTGGCTCCGGTGGCCGTGCGTTGGAGGGGGGTCTCCCTCTCCTGCGTGGCGGCTCCGCTGGCCGTGCGTTGGAGGGGGGTCTCCCTCTCCTGCGTGGCGGCTCCGGTGGCCATGCGTTGGAGGGGGTCTCCCTCTCCTGCGTGGCGGGTGTGGAGGCAACGTGGGAGCCGGGGGCAGGTAAGTAACAGTATCTCTTTGTATTAATATTGTGGATGTGGTCCTACAATAATTGATAGCGTCATTATTTTGCGTATGTGATAAAATATTGGTTTTGCCTATTTTGTCTCACTACTAGCACTAGCCTAGTATTTAGTATCTGTGAACAGGTGAACAGGTTTTCTTGTACTTTTCTGCAGTTATGCTTAACCTGTGCAAGAAATCATAAGGAACACACAAGCATTTATGAAAAAAGACATTTGTGCATGGTTTAATTCTATTTAATAGATCATTTTCTTGCTATCATTACAAACCCAGCATACTGAAGGTAAAAAACTACAACTGTCTAATATTTACCCTATAATAAGAAGTATATGTAAAATAATTTAGATGTAATCATTTTGAAAATCAAGACACAAATAATTGCTTTAGTGGAAATTTACATAAGAAAAACAAGATTTTAAAAAAAATATATTCTTTATAATATATTTTGCACTAAAGTTAAGAAAATGGTATGGCCCTATCTTTCCTGAAAAAAAAAAGAATATATAATTTGTGTAAATGTAAGGACTTACCTGCCTCTCCGGTCCCGCGCCGTGGCCGGTCCCGCGACGCTGCCTCCTCGGCCGGCTTCCCGGGCAGCTAGTACCACCGCTACCCGGTCGGCGTCTTCACAGGTGGCCAAAAAGTAATATTACACGTTACATACGTAACGTGTTCTTATAGCCTCGGGTGACCTCCTTAATGCAGGACACACCTCCACCTGTCCCTATTTAAACCTGGACTTCCTCTTCTGGTTCACCCTTGGTTGGTGTATTCTGTGGTTTTCCTGTGCGAGTTGCTGTGACTATTTCTTCGTTTGACCCGGCTTGCTGACTTCGTTCCTGTCTCCTGATTTGGCTCCTGATTCCTGTTCGTCTGGTATTTGATTCGGCTTGTTGACCTCGTCTCTGGATTCTGATTTGGCTTATCCTGATTACCTGTCTGACCCGGTTGGTTCTCTGACTTTCTGGTTCCTGTTTGGCCTGGCTAACTCTGCCATCTGGGGTCCTACCTCACCATAATCGTTACAGTAAAGGCATCAAACATTGACAAGAAGAATCATGACTGAACAAATATATGGTAAAAATTAGACGTGTTAAAAGTCTGTACGAGCGACCAATAAAATGGCTTGTACGGACCTTTAACTGTTGGAGCAAGTTGCGGCACAAGTCTGTACAAGCGACTCTATTGGTCGCCAGCAGGGGGTTCGTCTGCCATCAACCAATGAAGTACAGGTGTACTTCATTGGTTGATGGCAGAGGAGGCCCCTGCAGGCAACCAATAGAGTTGCTCGTACGGACATTTAAAATCCTGGCACCAAAGCTGCTGCGTAGTCTGTACCGCGTTAAACCTGTATTAACCCCTTCTACGAAAAACATAAAAAAACAAAGAAAAAAAAGCGAACACGAAGAATGTACACGAATGTTTACCCAAACCGAACACAGGAAGGGGCGAATTTTTGCAGGTATACGAAGATTTCTTCCCCTGCGAAGTCTAGTAAACCCCTCTGTCACAAAGGGGTTAAGTTAGTTAAGGCTTAGAATGAACATAAAAAGGAAGGGTCTATAAAGTCAGAATAAGAGTTTGTTTAGTTATCCTGTTTACGCTCACCAAAGTTGTATTGTCAGGAAATAGGGACTTAAGCTGGAAGAGAAATGTTTGCTGCACCTTCCCTTCACATAGTCCATGGAAGGCAAACGAAGGTGACCTGTATTCTATGTCTTGCTGTTCACTTATCGAGCTGCAGAATTGTGGCAAAGTACATTGTTTTGTTGTGTGCCCAAGACAAACACGGGATAGCAATTATAGTAGCCAACTATTATAGCCTGCCCAACTGGATTATAGAAGAAGTCCTGGAACACTTAAATGTCTGCGGCTTGGACAAAGTTCAATGAATTAAGCATGTATTAAGAGCCAAATTGCATCATGTGATGGAGTGTTCTTACTAATATAAAAGAAACTCTTGATCACTGTATTAAGTGTTACATCTTGGTGGTGGTACCTTTCTAGAACTGAGATTCCTCTATACACACAATAAGCAACATAGCTTGTTTGGTGCTCGCCCTCCTGGCATTTTCTTATGGTAAGTAATATGGTAAGTAATATTCAATATATGTATATATACAATGTTTGATATGTATAAAAAACAGGTTTTGATGTAGTTCCCTTTAAGGTGGATCTGTCACTGTTCCTAAATATTGCATTCAGCACCCCAAAGAGACCTTTGTAAAATTTAAAAGAGATAAGTATTTTGAACACACCTTGCATGTATGCCTTTGGGGACAGTGGCCTGAACTGAGGACACAAACAGTAATTTCTCCCCTTGTATGAAGTTACTATGCCTGGTTTTGCCAGTCCTTGTCACATTTTGCAACACATCTTACCAGCTGTAAAGTAAATGGTCCAAAACATGATTTAAAAACAAAACGTTCAAAACGTTAATGAATAATTTAGTTATGGGAGAATGTGTGATGCGGACATTTCCCCTGTAAGCAGACTGTAGGGATGGAGGAATTTAGCCACCAAATTCTCAACTTGATGCTTTATTTGTCTTTTAGAGAATGGAAGCTAAGAAGTATTCTTCTGGCAAAAGACCCCATATTACCGTATTTGCTCGATTATAAGACGAGGTTTTTTTCATAGCAAATGCTCTGAAAAATAACCCTCGTCTTCTAATCGGGGTCGTTTTCTAATCAGAAAACCCCACCGCTGCAGGGGACCTGGATCCTCCTGTCTCCCCCTCCCACACACACTTACCGGTGCTTCCTGCTGTATTGCCGGGGCAACGTCCGCTGCAGCCGGAAGGAGGTGTGGCTAGCAGCGGGGGTTGTCTGCGTCCGTCGCGCATACCTTCCCCGACTGTCAGAGATCGGAGTTCCCCGCACCGGTGCGGGGAACTCTGATCTCTGAGAGCCGGGGAAGGTATGCGCGACGGACGCAGACAAACCCCCGCTGCCAACTCCACCTCCTTCCGGCTGCAGCGGAAGGAGATGTCAACCCGCTGCCCCGGCAATACAGCAGGAAATTGGAAGCACCGGTAAGTAAGTAAGTAAGTGTGTGTGTGTGTGTGTTAAATGGGGGCATATGGCATTTCTGGAATGCCTTATACCCCTATATGCCACTCTGGCACTTAGGGGGTTAAAACGCATATTATGGGGCAGAGTGGCATATAGGGAGGTATAAGGCATTTCAGGAGGCAGAGTGGCGTTAAGGGGGCATTTAATAGAGCACTCTGCCTTTTAACTTTTTTCCTTTAGGGTCGTCTTATATTCAGGCTTTTTCTTTTTTTCCTAAGTTAATATTCAGATTTTGGGGGGTCGTCTTATAATCAGAGTCGTCTTATAATCGAGCAAATATGGTACTTTAAACAAGATGCAAAACAAATAAGCTTAAATGAATATTTATTGTTAGCAAGAAATTACAAGTATTACAAGACTACTCATCTGGGAATGTCATCAGCTTGTATTTCTGTTAAAATGTTAGTTTGCTATACATAGGTAATATTTTAATTACTATGTGGTTTTTTTTTTTTTTTTTATTAATTTAGGCACAACGGCCAATGGAGACACATGCCTTTTTAAAGTATGTATACCTTTACTGGATAATCTTTTATTAAACAAGCAATTCACATGAGAAATAAGAATAAAAATACAAGACTTAATATAACAAGATAAAAACCCTTTCTCTTATAGTCTGAGTGTGGCCAGAAAAGTGTTAGGGATATTAATGAGACAAAATAGGCAAAGCCAATATTCTATCACATACGCAAAATAATGACGCTATCAATTATTGTAGGACCACATCCACAATATTAATACAAAGAGATACCCTATATTTTATCTCTGATCCTAAATTCTTTCAGATCGCATTGAAAATGATAATTCAAATGAGATATTATATTACCACGATAGTCAAAAATATTATTTATTGTCAAAACACAATCTAAAAAATATCTATACAAATCATGCAGTGCATAATATAAAACAGAAAAATTATCTTTAAAACATGTCAGAATGAATCAGATCCAAAATACAGTATATTATCTTTGAGCTTTAAAATATGAATTATTACTTTATGAGTCTAACATATACAAAATGCAACAGGTAAAAAAGCAGATTGCATCAACATTTTAGCTTGATCGATTATCAATTTATCGCCTTATATAAACAGCATTTGTTAATATCAAAGCAATGAATTTCCACTCCACTCAGCAATCAAATCAAATAAATCAGGGCAGTAACAAAAAGATCACCGTCTCTCTTTATATTAGTCTTACTAACAGGGACGTACTGGCCCACCGGGATACCGGGAAATTTCCCGGTGGGCCGGGCGGCCGGCGAACTAACATTGAAAATAGCTGCTGAGCGGCTGCTAGCGGGATTGGAAGCCTCTTCCAGCCCCCCAGGCCGCCCGAAATCTAATCTAAACGGCCGCTGCGTGCTGATGCTGGCGGCCGGTGCTACTTTCATTCTTTTTTTTAATTTTATTTAATATGGCAATTTAATACCATGGAGCAGAGTGGGGCATTGATGGCGTCATTTCCGGTGTTCAGCATTATAAGCCGGCACCGAGACCGAGCAGGGAGACTCGCCGCAGGACTGCTGAAAGGTGAGTACAAAGAGGGGGGGATAGGGTAGATAATAGGGAGGGAGGGAGGGAGAGTAAGGGTAGATAATGGAGGGGGCGGCATTTTAAACTAAACCCCAGGCAGCATTATGTCTTGGGCCGGCCCTGCTTTTAACCCCCTAAATGCCAGAGTGGCATATAGTGGTGTAAGGCATTTCTGGAGGCAGAGTGGCATATAGGGGGTACAAGGCATTTCTGGAGGCAGAGTGGCATATAGGGGGTTAAAATGCATATCATGGGGCAGAGTAGCATATAGGAGGGTATAGGGCATATCAGGGAGGCATTGTGGCATATAGGGGGGCATAAGGCTTTTCTGAAGGCAGAGTGCCCCATGATATGCCTGTTAACCCCCTTTATGCCACTCTGTCTCCAGAAATGCCTTTTAACCCCTATATGCCTCTCTGTCCCATGATATGCCTTTAACCCCCTATATGACAGAGTGGCATATAGGGGTTATAAGGCATTTCTGGAAGCAGAGGGGCATATAGGGGGTTAAAAGGCATATCAGGGGGCAGAGTGGCAAGCCTGGGGCAGATGTGCATAACTGGGGGGCAGGTTGGCAAATAAAAGGAAATAAAACCAAAAATTTCTCAATCATAGCTTTTCTTAAATATGAAAAAAATAGTTTACATGAATTAATAAAGAAATAAAAGTTTCTTACAAGAATATCGTGAAGAATAATGTGATCACTGTTTTGTTCCACTGAATAAAATTGAACTTTTTCATCTAAAAATGTTTGCAGTAGCAAATGTTTTGATTCCGTTATGTCTAATGTATTTAATGTATTAGGGCCTTTTAACACTTTTGCTTTCTGGCATTTTAACACAAATAATGTGATAAAAAGAATGTTTTATAGTTATTTGTATGGAAAATAGTGTGACTCGGGTATGTATAAGGGGTGCGTGTGGGTATAAGAGCTCAACCACGAGATAAACTATATGGGGCTGGTCCACAAATGTTTCCAGGGCTGCTTTTCAGTCCCAGTCTGGCCCTGCTTACTAATATGACAATTAAAAATAATTTAATAATGTCTAAAGAGTATCAGTGAAATTTCTAATAGATGCAAATAATGTCCAACTTCAGTTACAGGTAAAAATACCTTTTACATTATTGTCATTATCACGGGTTATAAACTGCAGTCTCATAAGCCGTCATATACAATAACGTCATATAACGTATTTGCTCGATTATAAGACGACCCCGATTATAAGACGACCCCCCAAAATCAAAATATTAATTTAGGAAAAAAACAAAAAGCCTGAATATAAGACTACCCTATAGGGAAAAAGTTTTACCAGTAAATATTAATTAATGTAAATTATTTTCATGTTTAATAAAAGCTATGATTGAGAAAAATATATTTTTTAAATTTCCTTTTATTTGCCAACCTGCCCCCCCCAGTTATGCCACTCTGCCCCCAGAAATGCTTTATACCCCCCTATTTGCCACGCTGCCCCATGATATGCCTTATACCCCTGTATGCCACTCTGGCATATAGGGGGTTAAAAGGCATATCATGGGGCTGAGTGGCATATAGGGGGGTATAAAGCATTTCTGGAGGTATATAGGCATATAGGGGGTTAAAATGCATTTCTGGAGGTCCAGAAATGCATTTTAACCCCCTATATGCCACTCAGCCCCATGATATGCCTTTTAACCCAGCATGTACTGGCTGCCTTGGCTTGATAGGAGTGTGATTGCTGTTAGCAGTTTGATATATATCAAGCCAAGGCAGCCAGTACATGCTGGAACCTGGGGATGATAGCAGTGGGATTACAGCCTCCATATGCCATGCTACAACCCCCACCCCCCTTACACATCCATGCTATCACACACACACTCACACTCATTCACAAACATTTAAATACTCATTCATTCCCTTAATCACACACACTTCACACATACTCAAAAACCCTCCCCCACCCCCTCACCTGAACTGCAGATCTCCCACTCGCAGACTTCTGCAGGGGACCGGCTGTAGCAACTTCTCTGGCCCCGCCCTCAGAGGAGGGAGGGGGGAGATAGAGTTCTGTGAGGACGCTGCAAGCTTCCTGCCCTGCTTCTAACAGAAGAGACGCTGCTCGCGACCGGTAAGCAGCATGGCGCCAGCATTTTTTTGGGGTCTGATTAGAAGACGACCCCGATTATAAGACGAGGGGTATTTTTCAGAGCATTTGCTCTGGAAAAAACCTCGTCTTATAATCGAGCAAATACGGTACTTTTTCCCAGAAGAAGGGAATTCTGTATTGAAGTAGACAAAATTCACCTCTATTCAGAATAATAAAACCATTATATTTACCACCACTTGTTGCTGTGGTCCAACTGGTCCTTGTAGATATCAATCCAGATTCAGTGGACAAATTGGAAGGAAAGAATTGGAAAGAATAACTTTCTTAAAGTTATATATGTTAGAAACTCAAATTAATTCTAAGAGTAAAATACCGTATTTTTCGCTCTATAAGACGCACCTGCTGATAAGACGCACCTAGATTTTAGAGGAGAAAAAAAAGGAAAAAATATTTTGAGCTAAAAAATGGGCTAAAATATTTATTACAATAACTGAATAAGCTATGAACACAGTAAGACACACACAGTAAGACACACACAGACACAGTAAGACACACACAGACACAGTGAGACACACACAGACACAGTAAGATACACACACACACACAGTAAGACACACACACACACAGTAAGACACACACACACACACACAGTAAGACACACACACACAAACACAGTAAGACACACACACACACAGTAAGACCTCCCTCCCTAACCCCCCTTCTCAGTATCTCCCCTCTAACTCCCTAACCCCCCCTTCTCAGTATCTCCCCTCTAACTCCCTAACCCCCCCTTCTCAGGATCTCCCCTCTAACTCCCTAACCCCCCCTTCTCAGGATCTCCCCCCCCCCGCCCCGGTCACTTACCTTAAACTCCTGTGTTGGAAGCGTGAGGCGTTTGTCTCGGGTGCCGGCGCTTCACTGCTGAGCGCCGGCGTCTGACGTCATATGCCGGCGCCCAGCGTAAAGCGCCGGCACCCGAGACAAACGCTTCCAACACAGGAGTTGAAGCGCTGAGGCAGGCGGCGGTGGCGGCGGCCGCCGCCAGCATAGGATTCCTGTATATCTGTCAGGCAGGGGGGCCCGCCTGACAGCTGCTTGTCTTCAGCAACCGCTCGGCACCCCTTGGGCCCCCCTGACTGGCAGAAATCCAGGACTCCTCTGCTGGCGGCCGCCGCCGCCGCCTGCCTCAGTTGCGACCCCGGATTTATCGGCGTATAACACGCAGGTAGGGCTTAAGCTCCGGATTTTAGTTAAAAAAGTGCGTGTTATACGCCGATAAATACGGTATATCGTTGCCCCCCCCCTCCCTGCCTGCATCTTCGCTCCATAAGACGCGGCTGATTTTTCATCCTACTTTGGGAGGAAAAAAACTGCGTCTTATGGAGCGAAAAATACGGTATGGTGCCAAGATCTTGTGATGTTCCAAAATTCTTTTTTTTTTTTTTTTTTTTTATTAAACAAATATGCAGTTGGTTAGTTACATCTTTAGCACAATATCAGTAGTGCTATACACGAAGAATAAACATTTGTCTCTTCTGCATTTAAAAACAATAACAAATTACAATACAAAGACATACAAGACTTACAATTGATTCCATTTGTCTTTACTAAATTATTATCAATACCCAGAGTGTGTGATTTTTAGGGAGTTACCTAAATAAATTACTTTCATTTTCAGGGTCTAATTTACCGTCGGCCACAAAGTTTATCCACTCTTCCCAAAGATTATGGGTTTTAACGTTCCAGAAAGTTTGCGCTAATATTCCTTTTTCCATATGACATTGGTGTAGTAGCTGTGATTTTATTTTAGCCCACAGGATTGGAGCTGGAGATCTCCAGTTTCTGGCGATTACTATTTTAATTGCCGTTAATAAATGGAGAAGGAATGTTGTGGTTTTTTTTTCCATTATTCGGCAAATTTAGATGAAGTAAGGCTCTCTCAGGCGTTAATTTCTATTGTTGTCCAAAATTATCTACTAACCTATGTGAAACTTGTTGCCAGAGTTTACGAATTGGGTTGCAGTTCCACCAAATATGGAGCATATCTCCGCTTTCTGCACCACAGCGCCAGCAGTTAGGGAGATTATTAGGAAACATCTTTACTAAGACAGAAGGAACTAGATACCACCTATTCATAACTTTGAATTGTAATTCGTTCAAATTTAATCAGTGTATATTTTTATAAGTGATGTTTAATGCTTTGTTCCACTCTGCATTATTTATTTTAATGTCTAAATCTCGCTCCCATTTTGCTAGTGCTGGAGGGGTATGTTCTTCTTTACATAACCTAATCAATTTTAAGGCTTTTGTCAATACGCTAATGCGTATTCCCTCACAAGAGGGAGTCCTAGACCTCCATTATTCTTCTTTTTTGCCATTACTTGCAATTTTAGCCTGGGTTTTTTTGATCCCCATATAAATTTATTGATATATTGTTGGATTAAATCTAACCAGCTTGTAGGGACCATATGTGGGATCATCCTAAATATATATATGTATTTAGGCAAAACATATGAATTGACCACATTTAATCTCCCCCACCATGAGATAAATAATCCTCGCCACTTTTTAAAAGAGGCATTCATGTCTTTGATTAGGGGGAGAAGGTTAATCTCCATCCAGGACTTTGGTATTTTATTCTTATTCCTAAATATGTAAGGAAATCTTTGGCCCATTTAAAACCCAATGTTTCAATCTGTTGCTTTTGAATGCTATCAAGATTATAGGCTAGAGCAATCGATTTAGAGACCCATTGGCGAATAATGGATAAAATTAATTTATGTAATCAGAGATTTCCAGTATATATACAAGCTTCGCTGAAATTACAAAAAAAAGAGGAGTGGCTATATTATTTTCCAGAGATCTAGAGGTAAAACTTAAATATGTAGAAACAGATCCAGATGGTCGGTTTATCATATTTATAGCTGAAATAAATAATAAGATATTTACTTAACGTATATGCACCCAACAGTGGTCCGGTAACATACTTAACAAAACTCCTGGAAAAAAAACTTTAAAAATAAAACAGGGCCCATTGATATGGATGGGGGATTTTAACTGCATCTTAGATCCCCAGTTAGATAAAATGACATGTAAAGGATTAACTACCGACCGAAATATTTTTTCTCAAGCACGCAGATTGCAAGCATTATTAAAAAAACATTCACTTTATGATGTATGGAGAATATTTCACACAACAGAAAGAGATTACACATGCTTTTCAAAGACACACTCCGCTTATTCACGAATAGATTTAATTTTGGGAGATTGTGGCCTACTATCCAAAGTCAAAAATACTAAAATACATGACATCACATGGTCAGACCACAATCTGATAACAATGGATATTGATGAAGTAGGAGAAAAATTAAGTAATGATTGGAGACTAAATCATAATTTAATAAAAAAAATGGCAGACATTAAACGTATCAAAAGATTAACACAACTTTTCTTTGCAGAAAAAGATGTGGAAGAAATGTCCGCATCAAATCTCTGGTGCACATATAAAGCTGTGATAAGGAGGCATTTTATTAAATTAGGCGCAGAGGCAAAAAAAAAGCAGAAGCTAAACTTTCTGATTTGTATATTTCTTTATTTCAGTTAAATAAAATTAATAAACAAATTCCATCTAAAATTAACAGAGAAAATCGAGGCTCTAAGAACGAAGACAAATACAAAGCTCATCGAACAGACTCATAAAGTGCTAATGGCATTAAATTCCAAAAGATATTACAAAGGAAATAAAGCTGATAAAATGTTAACAAATCAGTTAAAAAAAAAAAGAGAGAAAAGAAAAACATATCTAAAATAGTATATAAAGGTAGGACCTATATGGCCCCAGACGAAATAGGCCAAGCATTTAATAAATCTTTTAGTAATTTACCAGATAACTTAGTAGAGGCAGACCTACAGGACTATTTTCTAAAAAGATCTTTTCCCAAACTCTCGAGAGAAACTCTAGGCAGTTTAAATAGTAATATAACCCTAGAGGAGATCCAGAACGGGATAAGAGAGCTAAAACAAAACAAATCTCCAGGGCCAGATGGGTTTGACGCAAGTTTCTATAAAATTTTCATAGAGGAAATTTCACCCTATTTACTAAGAGTATTTAATGAATGCATAGAAAGAGGAGCTCTTCCAGAAGAATTGTTACGAGGTAACATAATTCCAATCTTAAAAATAAATAAAAACCCGGAAGAGCTAACTAGCTACAGGCCTATATCACTCCTTAACCTAGATGCCAAGATTTACGCAGGAGTGCTTGCGCAAAGGCTGAGTGCAGTCCACTGTCACGGACTGGGTCCAAGCTGGTGACCGGAAGGACCCAGCGCGCCCGATGGTTGTTTGCAGGAGTCACGATGCAGCAGTGGAGTCTGGGGCAGGGCCTGGTTGCAGGGTGACTACACTCGCCCAGGCGTTGAGCACCTAGGTTAGTGCCGCCAAGCACCAGCGCCCTGATATGGCAGCAGATGTAGTCCAAACAAAACGAATCCTGCAGGCACCCTGGAGCAGGCATGAAGCATATCACATGGATCATGAGCAGGATGCTGCAGGCTGGGAGAATAGAAGCTAGGCAAAGGTTAATGTAGCAGACACATAACACAGCAAAAGAAAGGGAGACCAGGCAAGAAACATGATATAGGATATACATGAGAAGTGGCTAGAAACATGACATGAATAGCGTAAAGTATAAACAGGCACAAGACAAGGAATAAACATAACCTGACAAGACATACATGGTACAGGGCACAACAAAGGACAGGGAAGAGGGCAAGGAACACAGGGGAAGGAGTGAGGAGCCGGAACCCTCGGACGCTTCTTCCTATAAGCAAGGATAGGACATATTAACAGGGACATGGGGAGAGGAGAGAGGAACCGGAATCCTCAGATGATTCAAGGAAGAAGTGCAAAGGTACATAAAAGACACACAAACATGAATACAGAAACTAGCCTAGGACTACAAGATAACTATTGGAGATTTCGTCACATGATATGGCCATAGTATGCTTAGCCCACCACTACGCCAAAGTACTCCAATGACGGTGGGTCCTAACGCTAATCCCTGCAGACAAGATACAAAACAAACCACACATGTAAACCAAACACAGCACAGAGACATACCTTAGACTGCAGACTGAGACAAACAGAACACAGGTGGGGCACACCTAATAAAGGAAGCAGAGCTGAAGCAAAGAGCCGGAGCAGAAGCAAGGAATGGAAAATAGAACAAAGCAAAAGGAAATCCAGGAATGGATCAAAGCAAAGCAGAGAAACTAAAGCAAGACAGATATACAGCTCCGCAGCCTGGGCAGAACGTGACACAATCCCCCTCCGAAAGAGCGGCCTCCGGACGCGAACAGAAACATCAACAGAAGGAAGGCCTGCTTCAAACGGAAGAACTGAAGACACAAGTCAACCCAGGAACCAGCATACGGAGTATGTAAAACGTAGGAGTCCTTCGATAACCAGCACTGCCGCTAGTAGACCAATCTCCTCCAAAAACAGGAATCAGAATGTCTGAACAGGATTGAGGAAGTTGACTCTAGCTGACATTTAGTCCAAACGAAGGCAAGGTAGATAAGCCACTTGACAAGGCAGACACGGCAGGTAACCCACTTGCTGGGCAGACACGACAGGTACAGGTTCAGGGTCAGGCACGGGTTCAGGCACGGGCACGGTTCAGGCACAGGGACAAGTTCAGGCACAGGGACAGGCACGGGTTCAGGCAGACGACAGGTTCAGGTTCAGACAACAGGTTGCCCACTTGCAGGGCACATGGCAGGTTGCCCACTTGCAGGGTACTCGACCAGGGTAGCCCGGATGCAGGCACTCTTCCTGGGAGTCCACAGTGGGGCGCTGGCCGCAACTCAGGAAACCCTCCTTCAGGGTACACGGCGGGTTGCCCACTTACAGGGTACTCGACTTGGGAGTCCACTTACTGGGGCGCTGGCCGCAACTCAGGAACATGGCAGGTACTGGAACAAGGGAGGTTCTGGAACAAGGCAGGTACTGGAACAAGGCAGGTACTGGAACAAGGAGAAGCCCTCTTACGGGGCACACGACTAGAAGCCCTCTTCCAGGGCACACGGCATGGCTAGAAGCCCTCTTGCGGGGCACACGACTAGAAGCCCTCTTCCAGGGCACACGGCATGGCTAGAAGCCCTCTTGCGGGGCACACGAGAACAGAGTACCACCGGGCCAGGCACATGTACTGGTTCATGCAAGGGTACCGGCATAAGCTCAGGTAGTGAATCATGCATGCGTACCGGCTCAGGCACGGGTACAGGAACGGAGGCCCACGGGAAGGGCGGACGAGAACGGAGTACCACCGGGCCAGGCACATGTACTGGTTCATGCAAGGGTACCGGCATAAGCTCAGGTAGTGGATCATGCATGCGTACAGGCTCAGGCACGGGTACGGGAACGGACACAGGCTCAGGCAGGAACAGGCACCGGCTCATGCAAGCGGGTACGGAGGCCCACTGGAAGGGCAGACGGGTACGGAGGCCCACTGGAAGGGCAGACGGGTACGGAGGCCCACTGGAATGGCAGACGGGTACGGAGGCCCACTGGAAGGGCAGACGGGTACGGAGGCCCACTGGAAGGGCAGACGGGTACGGAGGCCCACTGGAAGGGCAGACGGGTACGGAGGCCCACTGGAAGGGCAGACGGGTACGGAGGCCCACTGGAAGGGCTGACGGGTACGGAGGCCCACTGGAAGGGCTGACGGGTACGGAGGCCCACTGGAAGGGCCGACGGGTACGGAGGCCCACTGGAAGGGCTGACGCTGCAAACTCCACTCCGCGAACTCCTGGCCTTTTACCTGCGGCCATGTGTCACGGACTGGGTCCAAGCTGGTGACCGGAAGGACCCAGCGCGCCCGATGGTTGTTTGCAGGAGTCACAATGCAGCAGAGGAGTCTGGGGCAGGGCCTGGTTGCAGGGTGACTACACTCGCCCAGGCGTTGAGCACCTAGGTTAGTGCAGCCAAGCACCAGCGCCCTGATATGGCAGCAGATGTAGTCCAAACAAAACGAATCCTGCAGGCACCCTGGAGCAGGCATAAAGCATATCACATGGATCATGAGCAGGATGCTGCAGGCTGGGAGAATAGAAGCTAGGCAAAGGTTAATGTAGCAGACACATAACACAGCAAAAGAAAGGGAGACCAGGCAAGAAACATGATATAGGATATACATGAGAAGTGGCTAGAAACATGACATGAATAGCGTAAAGTATAAACAGGCACAAGACAAGGAATAAACATAACCTGACAAGACATACATGGTACAGGGCACAACAAAGGACAGGGAAGAGGGCAAGGAACACAGGGGAAGGAGTGAGGAGCCGGAACCCTCGGACGCTTCTTCCTATAAGCAAGGATAGGACATATTAACAGGGACATGGGGAGAGGAGAGAGGAACCGGAATCCTCAGATGATTCAAGGAAGAAGGGCAAAGGTACATAAAAGACACACAAACATGAATACAGAAACTAGCCTAGGACTACAAGATAACTATTGGAGATTTCGTCACATGATATGGCCATAGTATGCTTAGCCCACCACTACGCCAAAGTACTCCAATGACGGTGGGTCCTAACGCTAATCCCTGCAGACAAGATACAAAACAAACCACACATGTAAACCAAACACAGCACAGAGACATACCTTAGACTGCAGACTGAGACAAACAGAACACAGGTGGGGCACACCTAATAAAGGAAGCAGAGCTGAAGCAAAGAGCCGGAGCAGAAGCAAGGAATGGAAAATAGAACAAAGCAAAAGGAAATCCAGGAATGGATCAAAGCAAAGCAGAGAAACTAAAGCAAGACAGATATACAGCTCCGCAGCCTGGGCAGAACGTGACATCCACCCACAATTGATACATGTAGATCAAGTCGGTTTTATTAAGGGTCGGTCAGCGGCCAGCCACGTGAGGACCTTACCGGGTATCTTTGAAGAAAATTTGATAACAACTACACCTCAACTGACCCTGTCGTTAGATGCTGAGAAAGCTTTCGACAGGGTCAGTTGGACATTTATGGCCGAAGTACTTAAGGCCTTTGGATTCTATGGGAGAATTCACCAGGCAATAATGGCCCTATACAATAAACCTATGGGCAAAGCGGTAGGCCCGGGTATTAAATCTACATGGTTCTCTCTTACTAATGGCACGCGTCAGGGCTGCCCCTCTCTCCACTCCTTTATGTTTTAACCTTGGAGCCACTGGCAAGGGATATTAGAGCGGATCAAAACATTAAGGGCTGTGGAAAGGAGGGAACACAAAAAATAAAACTATATGCAGATGATATATTACTCACGGTTAGGGATCCAATAACGTCAGTTAAACATATCATGAAGTGGATAGATCAATATAGCAGCGTATCCAATTATAAGTTAAATATTGATAAATCGATGTTCCAAAATTCTAATTCTCTGGGAGTAAACTTGTATCGGTCAGAGTCCCTAAATTATTTAAAACATAAGCTTTTAAAGACAGGTCTTATTATCATATTCTCCACCTATTGATTGGAATTCTCCAATCATAATGGTGGGTTTACCCATTATAATAAGGACTTCTTATCATATTTGTACTATTGTACTCAGGGCCGGCCGAAGACTTAACGCCGCCTGGGGCGAAGTTTAAAACGCCGCCCCCCCACCGACGCCGGGGGGGGCGGCATTTTAAACTTCGCCGACGACCATTATCTACCCCCGCCCCCCCCGGTACTTACCTTTAAACAGTCCTGCGGCGAGTCTCCCTGCTCTGCCACGGTGCCGGCTTGTAATGCTGAGCGCCGGAAATTGACGTCACTTCCGGCGCTCTGCATTACAAGCCGGCACCGGGACCGAACAGGGAGACTCGCCGCAGAGGAGAGAGAGAGAGGGGCGCCGAGCGGGTAAGCGAAAACCACTCGGTGCCCCTCTCTCTCTTCTCCGCTTCAAAAAAAAACAAAAAAAAAGCGCTTGGGGCGGCAACGTGCCTCCCCTTCTAAAGTGCCGCCTGGGGCAATTGCCCCAGTCTGCCCCATTATAGGGCCGGCCCTGATTGTACTTCTATCATTTACCTCTAAGAGACGCATTAAAAGACCTCTAAAAAACCCATATCGTTACCTCCTAGGTAGTAAATCATTTTTGGTGGTCATCCATATCTCTAGACGTTACCCCCTAGGTAGTAAATCAGTTTTGGTGGTCTTACAATGTATCCCCCATTCCAATTTACATTCCTAGAGATATGCCGCTTCTACTCCTTAACTTTCTCATGGAAGATAAGACTAATTAGGTAATATTTGCTGAAGCAGCTATATTCATAAAGGCTTATTTGGTCTCAATAGAGAGAACAAGGACAAAAAAATTATTATATTATTAAGGAAAACAAAATGGTTCTGACTCCATTTTGTGCTCATATAAAATACACAAATATAACATACTTGTTTTCCAGCATAAAATATCTGACAAAAGTCAGTCTAAATAAAATGTGTTTAATTTTTTACATGTTCATCATGAGAAAACAGACATAAATTGTAACTTAAGGCACGACAGATGTAATGTAATTTACTTATTTACAAAGTAATCTAGAGCTTTATCATTGTATTGATCACGTAATTAAAAACTATAAGAAAAGGTAGAATCATACAACTAGCAGAATTCATTTGAAGCCCCCAGGAGCTTTTTTTAGAGGTAATTTATGTTTTGTTTTGTTTTGTTTTATTATTATCTAAAACCCACTTAGAAAAGGTAAGTTTGTGAAAAATAATATCACATTTAACTAATACACCAAATGGTTAAAATGGGTTATGCCTAAATGTAAAAATATATAACCATTATACGGTATTTAGTTAATGAGTTATCTATAATTGTTATTTTTGTTTTTTTTGTATTTCAGAAAAACATTGACCTGGTGACGCTGAAGGATTGTGTATTAAAAATAGAAGATGTAGGTTTGGTTTCAAAAAACATTTATATTCTTATACCTAATTGCACTAAGAGGAAGTCTCAGGTGAAACTTGGGAGTTGTGCCTAAGTTTGAGAGGACAGGGAATTAAGGTAGGGGTCATCATTGGAGGTGGGGGGTAGTAACAAAGTGAGCAGCAACAGAATATGGGACAAAGGGGAGGGAGTGAAACATTAAATGAAAGGATATGAGGAAAACTGGTTGGAGAAGGGGGAAAAGTGATTATCAATAATAAAATGGAAGGGGATGGTGAATAGGGGAGAGGAAGGCAGGAAAGCAAAGAGGACAGAAAAAAGAGATAAGGGGAGCGATGAAGTGTGAGCATCAACTGGACACAGAGGGCATTAAATGAGAATAACATAGAGAAAGAGTTGAGATACTTGTGAGATGAAGGAGAAGTAAGAGGGGAAGAAAAGAGAGACAGAATGAGGGGGCAACAAACATGAAAGGGGAACCTCAATCTGTGGACTGCAGAAGGAAGATATTTGATAATCGGGTATGGGATCCTGAGAGCTCAAGGCACTAGTAGTTTCTCAGTAGTTTTTCTCATCTGGTTCTGGTTTTCCATGAAGATTGCATTCAAATAAGAGATCTCCAAAGGGCTCACAAATTTTCTAGGGAACATCGGATTCTGTTAAGAAATTGCAAACTCTTACTTGCCAGTATGACAAAGTCAAGGTAAATATATGTAAAAAAATTTCGCTTTTTATTTTTATCGTTTCAAGTTTTTTAATGTGGTAAAAAGCTTGCAATCCATTATGCGTCAGTTAGCCAGGTATTATCTTTACCAAATTTGGTTTCTCTCTTTCTATGACTGTAGATGTTTTAGATAAATTATAAACCTTGTTGATTAAATTAGTTGTGTAAATTGACATTTAATCTCCACATCTTAACTCAACTAAAGAACTAAAACACTGATCTAACAGACTCGGACTAAACTAAACTTTCTACCCAGCCTTTAAACCAGACATCATGTGTCTATGAAAACCCTTACATCTACTGCAGCAGAATGTCTGATATAAAAACATGTGTATCTCTGTTCAAGGGAATAGAATGGTTTGTTAGTTTCATTAAAATGTATTATATACAGACAGGTTTCTTAAAAAAATTCCATGGGTTGTGAGCATGGCCCTGTTTGCCTTCTGTATCGGTTTGTTTAATCTGTCAGTTTTAGTTTTGTCATACCTTTAGAAAGTGTGTATTGCAACAAGCACTGTGTAATTTGTTGGTGATATACCGTATTTTTCGCTCTATAAGACGCACCTAGATTTTAGAGGAGAAAAAAAAGGAAAAAATATTTTGAGCTAAAAAATGGGCTAAAATATTTATTACAATAACTGAATAAGCTATGAACACAGTAAGACACACACAGTAAGACACACAGACACGGTAAGACACACACAGACACAGTAAGATACACACACACACAGTAAGACACACACAGTAAGACACACACACACACAGTAAGACACACACACACACAAACACAGTAAGACACACACACACACAGTAAGACCTCCCTCCCTAACCCCCCTTCTCAGGATCACCCCTCTAACTCCCTAACCCCCCCTTCTCAGGATCTCCCCTCTAACTCCCTAACCCCCCCTTCTCAGGATCTCCCCCGCCCCGGTCACTTACCTTAAACTCCTGTGTTGGAAGCGTGAGGCGTTTGTCTCGGGTGCCGGCGCTTCACTGCTGAGCGCCGGCGTCTGACGTCATATGCCGGCGCCCAGCGTAAAGCGCCGGCACCCGAGACAAACGCTTCCAACACAGGAGTTGAAGCGCTGAGGCAGGCGGCGGCCGCCGCCGCCAGCAAAGGATTCCTGTATATCTGTCAGGCAGGGGGGCCCGAGAGTTGCCGAGCGGTTGTCTTCAGCAACCGCTCGGCACCCCTTGGGCCCCCCTGACTGGCAGAAATCCAGGACTCCTCTGCTGGCGGCCGCCGCCGCCGCCGCCTGCCTCAGTTGCGACCCCGGATTTATCGGCGTATAACACGCAGGTAGGGTTTAAGCTCCGGATTTTAGTTAAAAAAGTGCGTGTTATACGCCGATAAATACGGTATATCGTTGCCCCCCCCCCTCCCTGCCTGCATCTTCGCTCCATAAGACGCGGCTGATTTTTCATCCTACTTTGGGAGGAAAAAAACTGCGTCTTATGGAGCGAAAAATACGGTATATATAACATGTAATCATAATCTGGACCTGGGTCTGAAGACCAACATTCAAAACATATGTCCTACACATTAAATAAAAAGTGCTATACATATTAGCAACAAAGGTGCGTATATCTTACAGGTTATTACAAATAAAATATTGGTATTGGTAAAGGTATCAGCATTTACTGTATTCAATACATGACGTATGTGTGTTATTATGTAGGTGTCTAAAGATCTACTATCGCTGGAACTCATTCTGGTGGAGCTGGAGAAGACCTTTGTAAGATGCATTTCATATTGGCAATTCCTCAATTATCACTCTCATCAATTATAATGATCAATTGTGAATTACATTTACTGTATGCATTTACCCGGTTTTACATGTTACGGGCATGAAGATACATAAATTACTGTCCAAGGTGCTCATGTAAAATATGAGTTGGATTCCTTCCTGTTTTATCAACTGAATGTATTAAGGTTTTGCATATCTATGTACTATTGCGCCTGTGGAAAGTTGGTGAATTAATTTTGGGGCGTCGGGTTAATAATCCTACTATACACCGACATCGCAGCTTATCATTCAGTTCTCTTGCACTCAGCACTCTTGTCTTGTTTTTATAGCTGGAGGTAGAATGCCCAGTAAATTTGAAAACAGAAGGCTGCACTCCGGTAAGTAATTTCTTAATTAAAAATTGCACTGACTTTCTATAGAGTCCATCACATAAAATGACATTCATTTAAAGGAACAGTTTACTGTAGCTGACAGCCCCACTATAGAAGAATGCATATTAAAATACCCTGTGAAGCAGCCAATCAGTGGCAGGGAAGCTCTTTCCAGATGGGGATCTAAACAGACCCCCAGCCCACAGAGTCCACCAAGCCAGCAGTGTAGCTGACTGCAGATATTTATATCATTTGTAAGGGGGTCCCCTTGAAAAGGGGACCACATAGCTATCATATGCATTACAGTGCATATAGTGGATGGATTAACCCTGTAAAGGACTATAAGTTATGACTTAATATTTGTTAGCACTATTGATAAACACATAAAATTACTAGTACTAAATCTCAGACATTAAATAGCCCATGATTCTTCCGGTAAGGGCTCCACTCAAATACATAAATGGAAATAATGGCATTTCAGTAACAGTCATGAGATGGCATTTATATAAATTAAGTGATCGGCTGATTTAATTACTTTATAGACTTAATCGATATAACAGCCCTGACTACAATTATTATTTCTTTAATTTTAATTATTTGATTTAAATCTTATTAATTTTCTCTTCCAATTTGCATATTTCCATTCAAATGGTGCTAGTGGAAACTATAAATTTGATAGGCGGTTTGATTTATAAACTGAATTATTATCTATTTAATATTTATATTTTTGGAAAAATAGTCAGATATATAGATAGATTGATAGATAGACAGATACATAGATGGACCAAGATAAATAGATTTCATATTCAGATATAAATATCCAGTTTCAGTCTTCCACGTGAGTGATAAATAGCGTGTTTTAGCAACGTTGCCTGTGTGAAATAAACTCACCTTATCATTTGAAGTGCTGAGCCTCTGCTTCTTTATTTTGGATTTATTGAGGGACTTGGTGGTACCCTGGCTCGTGCACCATTTCACTGCTGAGTGCTGCATTCCAACCTCTCTTTTTGTGTGTACAATATTCTGGTAACATTTTTTATTTGTATCTCTTAAAAATCAAAATAAAATACTATGTGATTAAATAATTGTTTTTTAATACAATTTTGGTATGTTTATATATGCTGTTACACAGTTAATATTCTCATTATTGTAGATGGGAATTACATAGTTTATTCTTTAATCAATTTCCTATGGATTTCTCTATGATTAGTTATTTTTGGTAATGCACTTATGACACATTTCCTTTGTATGTAAACCACACCCTCTCTAGTGATGCACTTCCTGTATCATGGCTGCTTGTATCTGCCACATGTAACAGGGACACATGTATTCTGCATGCTAAGCTAGGAAAGCATCATCATTTGACCGCATAATACTGAGATCCATTAATTCTGCTGTATTCTGTTGTTTGTTGTACAGAATTTTTGGATGCTTTTGGATGAAAACCGGTATTGGTGAGTTCAGCTATCTGATAAGGATTGTCCGCAGTGGTTATATCTGCTTATTCAGGCCAGGCATAGAGGTCCTACAAGGGATAGATCGCTATCACGGCAATCGGAGTCAGAATATTATAGTAAACATTTAAAACAATTTATATATATATATATATATATATTTATATATATATATATATACACACACATACAGTGTATATATATATATATATATATATATATATATATATATACATACATACACAACTTGACAAAGGTCACGCTGTGATTTGAAACATCAATGTGATTGTTGATAGGTAAATAAAATTTGTGATTGTTAAGCAATACAAGATCCGTGAGTGCACTTGTTTTGTGGATTGGTACAAGGTTGGTTGAGGAATCACCAAGGCAAGTCGATGTTGCTTGTGGACTGAGTGCAGGGTAAGTGTTTTTTTATATATATATCTATAGACTACTGTTAAGAAGTTTGGGGTCACTTAGCTGTTTTCATTGGACAAAAGGAAATTTCTAGCTGATGCAAAAGCAGTTTGTAATGATTCATACTTAATAACTTAAACCTCTGTACGCCTATGAAGATATTCCATTAAAAATCAGCTGTTTCCAGCTACAATAGTCATTTACAACATTAACAACCTCTGTGCTGTGTTTCTGATCCATTTTATGTTACTTTAAAGAACATTTTTAAGTGACCTCAAACTTTTGAACCACACTGCATTTCTATAAAATAATAATCATTTCAGGGATACAAAGTGTCTGTACTAATGCCCAAGTTAAGCATAGCTTTGAACATTTTCCAGGTTAGGCATCCTGTATCAACAAGTTTTTAATAAGGTACTGAACACACAACTGAGATGGAACATAGCTCATGTTGCCAGACTCAAATCTGACGTTGCACATCTTGCTTTTGCCAGGTTACCCAGCTATGCTATTTCCTAACGCAAGACTTCATTTTAATATAACAAAAAAACAAATATTTATGTTTCTATTTATGATAGTAACTGAACAGATATTCTGAATTTAAAAAACAATAAAAGTCTGTATAAAAAATAAAAATCCCCCCAAAAATAAAACTAAAACAGTCAGTATTTATATTAATTTATAATGTCCTAAAGATTAAGATCTTTGATGTGTATTATTTAATGTGAGACATTCATTCATTTTTTTCTGCTTTCACAATTCAGACCCTTTTGAACTAACGCACGAGGAAGGAACAACAAAGGCTGTGGTGTCAACATGATCTTTTAATTTTTTATGCAGCAAATCATTAAATGCTTATTCTTTTTGACTATGGCTGTCTTACAAATCTACTATTAAAAAATAATGCTAAGCAAAATAAGCTTACATTTTGATGTTTTTTTACACGGATAAACAAAGGATTTTAGATATATGTGCAGTTTTATTGCAAACCTCTCCATACAACAGAATTTGAAATTGACAAATTCATCTTTTTAGTAGAAAAACAGCACTCTTTCCTGGAGCCCCCACTATATTAGAAGATGGAAGGATCATGACATTCCTGGGTTTGAAAAGGGGCTGCAAAATGGGTGGAAGCAGCCAGGGAGTTGGTGATTTTTAACATTACTGTTCCTAAGAATTGATCAGAATGATTGCAGTACTTGGAGCCTTCCAGCAAATCTGCCACTTTTCCAGGTTATCTTCTATTTAGTCATACATTAACATTGTTCATATCTAGAAAAAGGCTGAGAGGGGGGCTTTCATTCAAGGGTATGGCTAGCACTAGTTGGACTTGAGTGGGCAGGAAGTTGGCAGAACCTGGGCAGGGAGTGGACACAATCAAGTGCACCAACAAGTCATAAGTGAATAAAAGAGAAATGGATAACATTGTTAAATACTGAAACTCCAAGTGCCCCCAAACCAATGAGATTTTTGAAAAAAAATCATAAATGCCTCTGTTAAATGGACAAATGCTAGTGCGGTCAATAAAACCTTCAATATATTTAAAAAATAGCTTGTCTGCATGAAGTCACAGTACCATATACCCCAGGGTAAGGGCTGGCACCTTGTGGTCCAGGGGAAAGTAAAGTAATGTCCCCCTCCCACAACCCCAGTAACTCACATATGCACTGGCAAACATATTTACACACACACTTATACATACTCACTAACACACACTGCATTAATAAACACACACTTACAAATACACATCCATAAACATTGAGGCTTACACGCACACATAAACATTCATGCTAATACATACACATGGACATTCATGCTAACATTCATGCTAACACAAAAACTCACTCTCATGCTAATGCACTTATATGTACACATGTAATTTAACATGCATACTCACTTCCTCCCTTACCCTCTCACTAAATTACTGTATTTGCTCGATTATAAGACGACCCCCAAAATCTGAATATTAATTTATGAAAAAAAGAAAAAGCCTGAACAACCCTATAGGAAAAAAGTTTTACCAGTAAATGTTAATTCATGTAAACTATGTGATCTATTTTTTTTTAATAAAAGCTATGACTGAGAAAAATATTTTGTTTTTATATCCGTTGTTTAACAACCTGCCCCCCAGTTATGCACATCTGCCCCGGGCTTGCCACTCTGCCCCAGAAATGCCTTATGCCCCCTATATGCCACTGTGCCCAATTATATGCCTTTTAACCCTCTAAATGCCACTGTGCCCCATGATATGCCTTTTAACCGTCTATATGCCACTGTGTCCCATGATATGCCTTTTGACCCCCTATGTGCCACTCTGCCTCCAGAACTGCCTTATACCCCTATATGCCACACTGGCATTTAGGGGGTTAAAAGGTATATTATGGGGCAGAGTGGCATATAGGGAGGTATAACGCATTTCAGGAGGCAGAGTGGCATATAGGGGGTTAAAAGGCATTTCTGGAGGCAGAGTGGCATTAAGGGGGTTAAAGGCATTTCATAGAGCACTCTGCCTACAGAAATGCCTTATGGCCCCCATTTAACACTCCCTCCCTCCTCCAAACTTCCGATCTTCGTGATCGTCTTCATCTTCGCCTACTAATCTCCCAGGTCCCTTCCCCATCTACCTTACCTTATCTTCGCTGCATCGCGGCAGTTCACGGAAGAAGAAATCCGTAGGTTCACCATCAGGGGTTACAGGGCAGTGCGAATGAGCCTATTGGTCGCCTACAGGTTGATGCCAGAGGAAGAACCTGCAGGTGACCAATAGGCTCACTTGCACAGCCTTTGTAACCCCTGACAGTGAACCTATGGATTTCCGCTCCCATTAATCCCTTCGATGCTGCGTTAGATAACGGGAGCGGAAATCCGTAGGTTAAAGGGCCGTGCAAGCGACCAATAGGCTCACTCGCACCCTTAACGCCCCTTAACCCCTTAAGGTGCAACAAGTTACGGCACCAGGAGCCTAAAAGTCTGTACGAGCGACCAACAGAGTACTTTAAAAAGTTAACCCCTAATGAAACAACTTGTCCGGCAGAGCCCACTGGTCTCCCTGTTCTATCAGTTAAATGTCCGTACAAGTGACTTTATTGGTTGTTCGTACGGACATTTAACTGATAGAACTGGGAGACCAATGGCATCTGCCGGACAAGTTACGGCACCAGGAGCCTAAAAGTCTGTACAAGCAACCAACAGAGTCGCTCGTACAGACTTTAAAAAGTTAACCCCTAATGAAACAACTTGTCAGGCAGATCCCACTGGTCTCCCTATTCTATCAGTTAAATGTCGGTACAAGCGACTTTATTGGTCGCTCGTACGGACATTTAACTGATAGAACAGAGAGACCAATGGCATCTGCTGGACAAATTACAGCACCAGGAGCCTAAAAGTCTTTTAAAACTCTAATGCAGCAAATTGCCCAGCAGATCCCACTGGTCTCTCTGTTATATCAGTTAAATGATAGAACAGGGAGACCAATGGTATCTGTCGGACAAGTTACGGCACCAGGAGTTTAAAAGTCTGTACGAGCGACCCTATTGGTCGCCAGCAGGGGGCTCGTCTGCCATCAACCATTGGCAGACGAGCCCCTTGCTGACGACCAATAGAGTTGTTCATACGGACATTTAAACTCCTGGCGCCAGAGCTGCTGCGGTACGCGTTAACCCCGTATTAACCCCTTAACCGGAAAAACGAAGAAAAACCGAGCACGAAGAATGTCCACGAATATTCGCCCGAAGAGAAGACAGGAACAGGCGAATATTTGCGGAATAAGAAGATTTTTTTTTTCCCGAAGACGAGCATGAAGACGAACACGAAGAGCCCCCTGGTGCCCAAGTCTACTGTTAACAATCATATATATATATATATATTAATATTGTTATTGAATTTTTTGTCCTATTTTGCTGTGTTACTTACTTTAAATAAAAGTGTTAAATGTTTTTTATGGTGGGGGGTCATATTTGGTTTCGGACAGGTAAATGCTGCATTTTCGGTTTCAATCCAGAAGTTTTGTTTCGGTGCATCCCTAAGCCAGACAATGAAGTGGTAGGCCTACACCACATCAATGTTTGGCTTAGTATATGGTGATAGGAGTTATGCTGTTATCAATGTTTAGCTCAATGTATAGTGATAGGGATTACGCTGTACCACCGTCAATGTCTGCCTCAGTATATAGTTTTAGGTGTTATGCTGTACCCCCGTCAATGTCGGCCTCAGTATATAGTGATGGGTGTTATGCTGTACCCCCATCAATGTCTGCCTCAGTATATAGTGATTGATGTAATGCTGTACCACCGTCAATGTCTGCCTCAGTATATAATGATAACAGTAATGCTGTACCACCTTCAATGTCTGTGCAAGTATATAACGATAGAAGCTATGCAGTTTTAAAGTGTTTGTGTGTGGGGGGGTGCCACATACAGTGCCAAATACTCTAGGTATGCCTCTGCGTAAACTATATACCGTGGGTAGTGTCTAGGGATATAGTCCCAAAGATTGTAGAAATGGTGTTCAGTCATATAGCAAGTACATAATCTTCCCTGCTTGACAACATTATTTTTGGTACCACAATTGTTTTTTTTTATATTGCAACCGCTTCCTGGCTAAACAGTGTGGCAGAAGGAAGATCAGCATGTTAAATCAACCCGGTACCTTCAAAAGGAATCATCTGCTGTCTTTGGGCCAGTGGCGATATGTCAGGGAAATGTAGCAGGTTTATTACAAAAATTCTTTGGAGCATCTTTGATGGTGTCTTTATCTGAGGAATCTAGTAAAAGCCATCTCATCGCATCTCGTTTTCACACATCCGGAAGGATACTGGTGAAATCTCTTTGTACCTATATCTGCTTACAAGGTTTGCTGTTTTTGTTCCAATATTGGTAACATTTGAGGACGGCGTTGTCTTCTGACTAAGAAGATCACAATGCCCTTGTTTCCTGGCATACACATGCTTTACTAGATATAGATAACAATTGCTAACAGCAATCACAGCAATCACAGTCCCATCATGCCTAGGTTCCAGCACTTACAAATCCATGCTATCACACACACACTCATTCATTCATTCATATACTCATTCACAGATTCATTCCCTCAATCACGCATACTCATTCAACCACCCGCAGGCCGCATGTTTGACGCCCCTGCCCTAAACCAAGGGCTGAGCTACCATGTTGTAATGCATAATGTGATAGCTTTCAAGAAAGTTACTGAGGTTCCACCTCATAAAGCAGTCAAGAAGCTGACATGTGCAACCACAGACTCCCTATTTAGATTAATTATGTACCCATCAAATAGATAGAACATTTATTTTTTTTCCATATTACTCTCTTCATATAGCAATTATCTTCTCAATAATGATCTCTATAAAATATATTTAAACTTTGATCTTTATGGGTTTTTTTCAGAATGTTACTGGTTGCACTCGCATAGACCTGCTGGGATCCGATGCAACTTTGGCAAACATGCATATCATAACTTTATAGTGTTAAAAATAGCCCCAGTTAACACCATCTTAAAAACATAATGGGGTCCAGGACAAGCTCTTATAATGGGCTCTCCAGGCCTTTTGTTACTCTATTGTGTGGGGCTGTGCAGCTACCAACATAGAGATCTCCACTGTTTGCCACCTGCTACTGGGTGCCAGGAAATCAATTTTCCAACAGCTGTGGATATACAGGACTTGAAGAAGTGAACTATGCCAGGCTGCTGAACGACAGCTGTTATGGAACCCTAAGATTTTATTTTTCATTTGATGCTTTACAGTGCTGGTGGTAGAGCCATTATGAGACATTACACACTACAGGCAGTGGCGGAACTACCGGGGTCGTGACTGCGACCGGGCCCTGGAGTTCTGCCACTCAGGGGGCCCCAAGCAGGCTGGACTGGCCCACCCGGATACTGGGAAATTTCCCGGTGGGCTGGCAGATTCGTGGGCGGCTGGCAAACTAAAGGGGCGAGCTGGGCAGGGGGCGGCATCAGCACCCAGCGGCCGTTTAGATTTACATTTCCAGCAATCTGATGGCCGCCTAGTGATGATGAGACTGAGAGCAGGGTGAGGGGTGATTGCTCCGCCCCCTCGTACTCAGACTGCTGGAGCACCGGATGTCGGGTCAGTGACATCCTGTCAGCATAGAGAACGTCAGTCCGTAGCTACCAGAGGTCAAGATGAAAAAGCCCCAAAGTGGAAGAAGTAGAAGGTCAGTAAACTAATTAATTTTTGTACAAACTGTATAATATTTTTTTGTATTTTTTAAAAACAAAAACAATCGGTATGTGTGTGTATGTAAGTGTGTCCGTGGGGGACAAACAACATAATGCTCTTTTAAATTATTAATTATTTTCAAATAATTAAAAAAACAATAAATAAATCTCTGTCTGTATGTGTTCACAAGTTCAGCTCCCCAGTGCACTTCTGTCCCCTTTCAGCCCCCCCATGTCATTGCTGTCCCAATTCAGCCCCCCATGTAATCTCTGTCCCCCATCAGCCCCTGTACCCATTCAGCTCCCCAGTGTCACCTCTGTCCCCATTCAGGTAGCAGAGTGCATCATGATATGCATTTTAACCCCCTTTATGCCACTCTGTCTCCAGAAATGTCTTTTAACCCCTATAAGCCAATCCGCCTCTATAAATGCCTTGTAACCCCCTATATCCCACTCTGTCTCTATAAATGCTGTTTAACCCCCTATATGCCACTCTGCCTACAGAAATGCCTTATACCCCCCTATATGCCACTCTGTTTCATGATATGCCTTTTAACCCCCTGTATGGCAGAATGCTGTATAAGGGTATAAGGCATTTCTGAAGGCAGAGGGGCATATAGGGGGTTAAAAGGCATTTATAGAGACAGAGTGGGATATTTGAAAACAAATCAAATCAAATAAAAGAACACACATGCAAAAAACAGCAAACTTGTGCTAAAACACTTAGGGTACAGAGCTGATAGGGCAGTCCCAAGCTGTTTCTATTATATGTTAGCAAGCAAGCTAACATATTAGTAATCTGGAGTACCTAAAAACTTCAAGCTGACCCTGATTAGTAAAGGACCCCGTTTAGCTGCATGACTTGATTAACCCCTTAACGACAATCCCCGTACATGTACGGGGTTGCCGTGCAACGGGTTAACGACAATGCCCGTACATGAACGGGCTGCCGTTAAATAGCCGCAGCGCCGCGATCGCGGAGTTTTCGCCGCGATCGGCGGCTTTGCAGCATCCACGGAAGCCTCACAAGTGAGGCTGACCGTGGATCCGGGGAGGGCAGCCCTCGGCAGCCCTCCCCGGAAGAAAAATGGCCGCCGCCGCACCGATCATCAAAGATCGCGGCGGCGCCCGGCTAAAACTGCTTAGGAAGCGATCGGAATCGCTTCCTAAGCATAAACTGTGTTGCTGACATGCCTCAGTATCGAGGCATGTAGCAACACAACCCCCCCGACCCCCGATCGCCTTGTGATTGCTCCGAGGAGCAACCACAAGTGCCATCCTGTGAATGACGTTGCCGTCATTCACAGGATGGCATTAACAATAGATATGAGTTCACAGAGGGTCTATCCAGACCCTCTTGAGTACTCTCGAGCTCCTCCTGCAGGTTGAATGCAGGTACTGCATCCAACCATGCAAGGTCAATGGAGCCCAGCTCACTAATGAGAGTGACTAGTAAAAAAAAAAAAAAAAAAAAAATTAAAAAATGTTTCAAAAAAATGTCAAAATATGGTAACATGTAAAAATCCCCACTGTCACCAAAAAAAAAAAAAGTTTTTAATAAGCAAGTCCTAAAATTTTTTATCTTTACAAAAATTCCATTATGGAAAGAGTTAAAATATTGGCATTACAAATGCCCATAGGGTGTCTAGTATTAAAAAATATATGATTTGATGGGGTAAATTGAATTGGCCGGGTTCAAAGATGTCCCAAATATGGGACATGGGGCAGATGTCTAAATGGCAAAAAAATACACACCTCACAAAGGCGGCCTTTTACCTCCCAAATAACCCTACAAACCCATGCATGGGGGGTATCGCTGAGCTCAGGAGATGTTACTGAACACATATTGGGGTGTTGTGTGACACGGACATATACCAGGAGCGATAAATTTATACCTGAAGTACAACATGTGTGAAAAAAATACAAAAAGAATTACTACCATAAAGTTTCACAAAGGGTAGTGGTAAAATTAGTGCATTGAAAGGGTTAAAATACCAGCATTTCAAATACCTTGGGGTGTCTAGTTTTTAAAAATATATGATTTGATGGGGTAAATTGCATTGGCCGGCTTCAAAGATACCCGAAATGGCAAAACTCTACCTGTACTTATTGCCCCATAACGTGCAGAAAAAAGCAAAAAAACATAAAAACATTGGGTATTTCTAAACTCAGGACAAATAGTAGAATCTATTTAGTAGGTTTTTTCATTAGTTTTTGCAGATGAGTAAAAGTTTTCTGTTTAAAAAGTGAGAAAAAGTAATTTTTTAACAAAAAATCCCCATATTTTATCATTTTTTATAGTAAATTAGATGATATGATAAAATGAATGGTATCTAAAGAAAGTCCTGTTTGTCCTGAAAAAAACAATATATAATATGTGTGGGAGCATGAAATGAGAGAGAAGAAAATCACAGCTAAACAGTAACACTGAAAAACGTTAAAAGAGCCATTGTCCCACAATATACTACGAGTAATAACCCCTATTGTCCTTAAGGGGTTAAGCTCCTTCTCTCATTATTTAATCCTTTTTTATTATTATTTCTGCCCTTCTCTATACACTTTCTGCTACCATAATAGCTTTCTGATAAAATGCTTAAAATTGTATTGCATATTTTAATAGAGACTGCTAAAGTGTATTATTGGTATGTCACAGTTTGGTCCTAGCATTACATAATCAGATTTATTTATTTTTTCACAATGCCTATTTTTGTTTTTCATTTCTCTGAAGAAGTGGGTTTTGAGATTTTTCTTGAATGTTGGGAGGGAGGGTGAAAGCTGAAGGTTCGGTGGAAGTAGATTGCAGAGATATGGGGCAGCCCGAGTGAAATCTTGTAGACGGGAAAAGGTGATAAGTGAGGAGGAGAGCCTTAGCCCATGGGAAGAATGTAAAGATCGAAGGGAGTATTTGTTTATTAGGGCAGAAATGTATGAAGAAGCAGTGTTATGGAGGGCCTTATATGAGAGAAGAACTGCACCGAGCTAATTTATATATATTGTAGAACAATAACAGATGAAAACACCTACTAACTGCTTAATATCAAACATGCTAAAAAAAAAGTCTATTAAGACCAATATTTGTTTTCATAAAACTGTAATGAATTTCTTTTAACAAAGTTTTAGGTGAAGAAGAATTATTCCAATTTCATAGTATAAAAGGTTAGAAAAATAATACTAATCAGCAGTTATGGGAAAAACAACCATTTTTAAATAATATGATCTGTCAGGACTGGACAGACTGGAAAAAAGAGATGACACCCTTCAAAAAAAATATTGTCTTCAAAAATAAATGTTTGTTTAATCTGACCAAAGTAGAATTAATACATTGTAGACAAGCAGATGTGAAATGTGCTGTTTTGTTTTGCAGAATTCACTTTTTCCACCACCTATACATGCGACTGATAGAGGAAACAAACGCCACACACGTGACCTTTCAGGTCTTTTAGGACTGGTAGGAGGGCTTGGAGGGGTGGCCTCAGGACTAGGTGACTTGACAGGAGGGCTTGGTAAAGTCACTGGAGGGGTTGGGGGAATGGTAGGAGGGCTTGGGGGACTAACAGGATTACTTGGTGGGCTTCCTTTACTTTCAGGGCTTACAGGGAATCTGCTAGGAGGGTCAGATTTACTCGGGGGGCTTTTAGGACAGAGAGGAGGACCATTAAACCTTGGTGGATTACTTGGAAGCCTTACAGGGGCTCCTGGAGAACTACTGAACCTTGGTGGATTACTTGGAGGATCAGTGAGACCACGGGGGGCTACTGGACATAGGTAGACTGCTTGGAGGTGTAACAGGAGCAGTTGGAGGATTTACAGGTGCAACACCTGGAGGAGGCTCTGCAGGAGGTGGATTGCTTGGAGGAGCAGTCGGAGGTGGTGGAAGAAATGGTGGTAGCCTACTTGGAATCCTAGGTTAATGGATGAGGTATATATATTTTTTATATTTACCACAGTCTCTTCTTTTCATCCCAAATCGCACACACCAATCATATCCAATTTAGCAAATAAAAAATAAATAATATAGGACTTTATGATAAAATATAAATGTGATAAAATATAAATTTTAAACATAAATATAAATAAAAAGGGATCTAGGGGATCTAGTCCCACAACGCCCTTTTCTGTGATTCGAAAATTCCAATAAAACAATTCCTGCTTCTGTGTCCTCAATAAAAAATGTTTTAATACAAAAAAATGGCATGCACTGTACAAAAAAGGTACAATCGTGAAAAAACTAACAATGAACATAGTGCTCTATATAAAGCCCTGGTATGATAAAAATTTTATGTACTGCACACCTATCTTAAGAGGCTGCTACAGTGACATGTAAAATAACATATGCTTGTAGGGGTCTGAGGTGCTAGGCGAGGTGAATAGCTGACTTCTCTGAGGGATCATGGAATTTGCATGAAATGTCCTACAGATAATATGAATAAAGACAAATGGAAAATATAAATCTCACTAAATGGAAAATATTAATCTAATTAAAAATAATAATGGTTACATAATTAACAGATGTTTCAAGTTTAAAACAGCCTTAACAATGAAAAAAATCACTTGGCATCAATTAACACAGGTTAAAAAAAAACGTATTGTGAGTTAACATTTAGGCAAGTTTAGACAAGTGCTTCAAATGCCCCAAATCAGAAGTTTTGCAAAAAGTAGACTGAAAGCATGGCAAGCTTTGGCAGGAGAAGAAAAGGTCACAAAATGGCCAAGTCAAGACTAGGAGTGAGCATGACCAAACACCAAGTTCCCCATTCTGAAGTCAATGATCTACAAATTAAGATGCTATAATTACCTGTGGTATCTGGAGATGCTGGAGAGTCCCTGGCATGGCTAAGATACCCTTTCCCCACCACCTCAGGCAAAAAAGCACCAAAAAAGGCTCTTTAAACTTGTCATTGCAATGCATTAGAAGTACCCACAAAAACAGAAAAAACAGAGATTGAATCCATTAAAATACTTGGACAATTTCCAGACATTAGCACTTTCCTAAGCAAGTGCTTTCTAATTTGCGCATTTAGATGTAACAACAATAGACAATTTTCAGACAATAGCACTTTCCTAATCGAGTAACTGTGCATTCTAATTTGCTCCTTTATATGTAACTACAATCTAATTATGACTGTTTATGTTGTTCCATAAACAATATACTTACACATATAAAAAATAAGAGAAGCCTTACAAAGATGCCACTTACTAGCAATGGCTGATTCAGTGCTAGTCTTAACACCAATGCTTGATTGAAGAGGGTGCTGGGCAGTGGCAAATTCTTAAAAGGGAGAAAAGTCTGAAGTGGCGGCAGCCCCTGGGATATTTTCAGATCTTTTTATTGGCAACCAAATCTCTGTGCCCTTCTTTCCTCCCCTGGTGGCCCTCTTGTCTCCGAGCTCTGAGTGTTTGCAGCATGAATGGATCAAAGTTTGTTACAGGCCTTAAAATCACATAAATCAGCATGGGAAATAAAAGGAAAAAGGAGAGGCACAAACAGACTTCTTGCCAGGAGCGCCATTTGGGCTAGAAACAGCACATAGTCAGGCAAATCATTTTCCATTATTGGTTATTTTTGTTAACTGCTACAGCACCTACTCTGTGAAACGTATTACTCAGAACTAAATGTAGTATAGGAAACATTATACCTAGCACTGTGAAACGTCCAGACTCCTCTCAAACTTACTTCTTTCATCATGTAAAAAAATGTGTACAGAATTTGTTTGGACATTAATGTGTACAATACAAAAACGGACAACGATAGGTTGTTGCCATATATAGTTCACCTCTTACTATGTCCTTTTTTATTTTATTTTTTTTTAGTTGTGATTATACTTGATCAAAGAATGCAATGGAAGCTTAGATCTATGTATTAAACATACACTACTTGAGAGATCACCTGAAGGGAAACAACATATTTAATACAATATTTATTTAAAAAGATGACTGCATGAGAATATAAATACAATAGAATTAATTAAAGGTCGGTCTGTCTTATAGAATTTAAAGGTTGTTTGGAGAAGCATGAGATCATTTACAGTATGTTTACTTAACAATGACTCCTTCTCTTCTCAGAGACATAGTGTACTCAATGTATTATTTAATAATATATTAGGTTTTAAATAATCCATCTTGTTTGAATTTGGTATTTTGCTGAAACGTTCACAAACTGTAATAAATAGCATGATGCAGTGACATGTTCAGAAATGTTAAATGTGAAACTGTACATTATATTATACTAGTGGATATGCAGACCACTAAAAATTAATATTTTGGGAATCAAAAATAACAGCTTTTTGAGCAACATATTTGATATTTTTGTTCTAATTAAACAAATTGCACAATACATTTTTAAAGTGGCATCTGCAACAAATACAGTATTTGCTGTAATTCTTACAGATATGATAATATGGACATAATGTTGGCATACTTTAAGTACGTGGGCTCTATGAAAGAAATATTTTTGCACAGCAGTGCTCTTGGATGCATTCAGTTTAATCACGACCTCCATCATAAAGTTAGTCAGAAGCAAGTCCTAAAATATATCATTGAGAAATGTTTGAAACACAGCGGGAGGATAGCATAGTCCAAAAGGCATGGCTTGATATTCATAATGTCCATGGGTGTTATAGTCTGTCTTCCACTTGGCCCCTCTTACAAATACAAATAAGATTGTAAGACTCCCGAGATCCAGCTTGGTAAAAATATTGGATCATTGTAGGGATCATACATTTGGTGAACACAAGTTAGAAAATGGTTATTGTTAATAGTGACTTTGTTGAGTTCTTTATAATCAAAATATGGTGGATAAATATCTACTTTTTGGCTACAAAATAAAAACCAGCCCAGGCAAGAGATGTGGAGGACTGATGAAGCCAGAGGACAGATGTTATTCTATCTGCTATTCAGGGGCAATGCCTCCCAATATGAGGAAGGAACTTGTTTTGTTGGGTCTTCTGCAGGGAGGTCTAACATTAGAGCAGTGGGTTGGGTGAAATTGATGTATACTGGTTTTGCTCCAGGCTAAAATTCATCCAAAGAACCATTCTATGGTAGGGTCAGGAGCCAATGTAACCCTGAAATTTAGTAAAATGTAGTCTCAGGTACAGAACAGCTTCAGTCATCACACTGGAACCAGGAGTAGAAGCTTCCACAGACACAGGACTTGCAAGAGTTACAGGCATGCAGGAAAAAGTCAGACTCCACATTATCTTTGCATCCAGTTTTTAGGCTCATTTAATGAAGTTAACATCTGTCCTTGTGGGTCATTGTAAGCTGCTTAACGGAATACCTCTTCAGGGCCCACTGTGACCTATTCAAGTTTTATGATAACTGTACTCAAAAGTACAAGCATCATTAAATCAGGCAGGGCAGTTAATAACAAAATCAGACAGAAGATCTGGCTCAGTGAACAGGCTGTACGTTTCTGTAGAATAGACCGAAAGAGATGTGAACAATGTTTGCTCACTTGCTTCAGACATCGCTTTAGCTGGCGTCCTCTCTCTAAATCCTCCAGTCCAGGAAGTGCCGCCATTTTACCCTAATGTGAATGTCCGCTGAAATCAAAAGAAAATTCAGAGCATTTTGCTTCATATTCGTCCACTTCGTGAGGGGTGGCCTTTTTTTCATGGCTTCATACAAATCTCTGAATTTGCTACTATTCTCTACCTTTGCAATTTCTATGAATCCGAACACACTAACCTATTACCGTATTTGCTCGATTATAAGACGAGGTTTTTTTCAGAGCAAATGGTCTGAAAAATACCCCTCGTCTTATAATCGCGGTCGTTTTATAATCAGACCTCAAATAGGTCTGACTATGAGATGACTAAGATCCAGATCCCCCGCAGCTGCAGGGGACCTGGATCTTCCTGTCTCCACCCCCCCCCCGCCCCACTTACCGGTGCTTCTGAGTCCCCGGTGTGTAGCCGGGGCAGCGTGTAGATGTCTACGCGATTCGCATAGACAACTTACGCTGCAGCCGGAAGGAGGTGTGGCTAGTAGCGGGGGTTGTCGGCGTCCATCGCGCAGACCTTCCCCGGCTGTCAGAGATCAGAGTTCCCCGCACCTGTGCGGCACCGGTGCAGGGAATTCTCTCTGACAGTCGGGGAAGGTCTGCGTGATGGACGCAGACAACCCCCGCTGCTAGTCACACCTCCTTCCGGCTGCAGCGTAAGTTGTCTACGCGAATCGCGTAGAGCTCTACACGCGGCCCCGGCTACTTGACAGGGGTGTCAGAAGCACCGGTAAGTTTGGGGGGGGGCAGGGGAGTGTTAAATGGGGGCCATAAGGCATTTCTGGAGGCAGAGTGCTCTGTGAAATGCCTTTTAACCCCCTTAATGCCACTCTGCCTCCGGATATGCCTTTTTAACTCTCTAGACGCCACTCTGCCTCCTGAAATGCCTTAAACCTCCCTATATGTCACTCTGCCCCATAATATGCCTTTTAACCCCCTTAATGCCAGAGTGGCATATAGGGGTATAAGGCATTTCTGGAGGCAGAGTGGCACATAGGGGGTCAAAAGGCATATCATGGGGCACAGTGGCATATAGGGTTAAAAGGCATATCATGGGGCACAGTGGCATTTAGAGGGTTAAAAGGCATATCATGGGGCACAGTGGCATATAGAGGGTATAAGGCATTTCTGGGGCAGATGTGCATAACTGGGGGGGGGGCAGGTTGGAAAATAGAAGGAAATAAAACCAAAATATTTTTCTCAATCATAGCTTTTATTAAAAAAAATAGTTTACATGAATTAACATTTACTGGTAAAACCTTTTTCCTATAGGGTTGTCTTATATTCAGGCTTTTTCTTTTTTTCCTAAATTAATATTCAGATTTGGGGGGTCATCTTATAATCAGGGTCGTCTTATAATCGAGCAAATACAGTATTTCTGTTATCCGGGGATGCAGGTGAACAGGTTTTCGTGTACTTTTCGGCAGTTACACTTAACCTGTGCAAGAAATCATAAGCAACACATAAGCATTTATTAAAAAAGTGTCAAAGAAATTTGTGGCAAAATAGTTGCATGGCAAGTGTCTAAATTAATTCTATTTCATAGATACTGTTCCTGCTATTGTTACAAACCCAGCATACGGAAGGTATATTTACCCTATAATTGTTAGAAGTATATGGAACATAATTTTGAAAATCAAGACACAAATAATTGCTTTAGTGGAAATTTCCATAGGTAAAACTACAATTCTTTTAAATATATATATAAATATATATTCTTTATAATATATGTTGCATTATAGTTATGAAAATGGTATGACCCAATCTTTCCTGGAAAAAAAATAATATATATTTGTGTAAGGGCATTAAACATTGACAAAAAGAATCATGACCGAACAAAGATAGGGTAAACCCCTCTGTCACAAATGGGTTAGTTACGGCCTAGAATGAACATCAAAAGTAGCCTGGAGAATTGTGAGAAACCAGGGACTATAAAGTCAGAATAAGAGTCTGTTTAGTTAAACTTTTGTTTAACTAAAAAGTTCTATTGTCAGCAATGTTTGCTGCCCCTTCCCTTCACATAGTCCAAGGAAGGCAAACGAAGGTGACCTGTATTCTATGTCTTGTTGTTCATTTATCGAGCTGCAGAATTGTGGCAAAGTACATTTTTTGTTATGTGCCCAAGACAAACATGGGATAGCAATTGTAGTAGCCAACTATTATAGCCTATAGAAGAAGTCCTGGAACACTTAAATGTCTGCAGCTTGGACAAACTTCAATGAATTAAGCATTTATTAACAATCCAAATTGCATCATGTGATGGAGTGTTCTTATTAATATAAAAGAAACACTTGATCACTGTATTAAGTGTTACATCTTGGTGTTGGTACCTTTCTAGAACTGAGATTCCTCTATACACACAATGAGCAACATAGCTTGTTTGGTGCTCGCCCTCCTGGCAATTTCTTATGGTAAGTAATATGGTAAGTAATATTCAAATATATATATACGATGTTTGATAGCATATATCAAAGAAAACAGGTTTTGATGTAGTTCCCTTTAAGGTGGATTTGTCACTGTTCCTAAATATTGCATTCTTATTCAGCACCCCAAATAGACCTTTGTAAAATTTAAAAGAGATAAGTATTTTGAACGCACCTTGCATGTATGCCTTTGGGGACAGCGGCCTGAACTGAGGACACAAACAGTAATTTCTCCCCTTGTGTGAAGTTACTATGCCTGGTTTTACCAGTCCTTGTCACATTTTGCATCACATCACATCATCTGTAAAGTAAATAGTCCAAAACATGATTTAACCCCTTCAATCCCAGGGGTTTTTGGTACCTCAAAGCCCAGAGCAATTTTGCCATTTTTGGGGTATGTCGGTTTAGCGATGATTCTCTTTTCCTGTGAATAGTGTACCCATATAAACTATATATTGTTTTTTCAAGGAGAGATAGAGCTTTCGTTTGATACCATAGTTGGATGATTAGCTGAAAATTTAGAATGAGAAATTTAGTAAAAACTAGCGAAGATTAGAAAAATAAACTAATTTTTTTTTACATTTTCCCTCTGAATCCTCACAAAATTAGGTAAAGTGATGGAAAATCCCCTCCAAGTTTATTAATTCAGGTGTCCTGATTTCAGAAATACCAAATTTATATAGATTTTCCAGACTTCCCAGCACCAGGGAGCATACTATTAGGTGTACAATTTTGTATAATTTTTATGCCTATGGCTTAACGGGTTTGGGGGTTGTGAACGGGGGCAGGAGGGTTATACTGGCTAGATGTTATGCTAGGGCAATGGGAAGTAAGGTTTTTTAATAATTTTTTTATTATCTTTTTTTATATTTTTTTTTTTTAATGTTTTTTTTAATTTTAATTTTTTTACATTTTTTTTTAATATATTATTTTTACACATAAATGGTTAGAGGTCCTCCTAGGGACCTCCTGAACATGCCAGTGATGTCACAATGACATCACAGCTCACATTATAATTTTTTTTGTATTATTTATATTATTATTTTAATGATTTTTTTAATATTATTTTTTAAAAGAATTAACTTTTTTTTTTTCTGCTTTTCTCTTACAGGACGGGAGGGGGAGTGAGAGAGATGGTTTCTCACTCCCCTCCCCGCAATCCCCCTGCACCGATCACACTATGATCTCTAAGCAGGTCCTCACAGACCTGCATAGAGATCGCAGCGTCTCTGTGCCTCATCGGAGGGCAGGATATCCCCGCAGTGACGCAACCCGGAAGGGAATGCCCGATCGCGCGTTTGCAACTGCGATCGGGCACTTTCAACTGTAGCAGCTTACCGGCTTTCATGCCGGAAGCTGTTACGGGAGATCGGGCAGCAGAAAGCCGGCGATGCCGGCTTCTGCTGCCAGGGGGGAGTCCAGGCTGTCAAACGACAGCCTGGTCTCCCGTGCAGCGGCAGGGATGTGTCCCTGACGCTGCACGAAGGGCTGGACGTACCAGAACGACCATAGGGGTTTCTTTGTGGGCGTTTTTTGGACGTCCCGGTACGTCTATAGGGGAATGAAGGGGTTAAAAACAAAACGTTAAAGCTCTAGGTTTTAATAAATGAATTTAGTTATGGGAGAATGTGTAATGCGGACATTTCCCCTGTAAGCAGACTGTAGGGATGGAGGGATTTAGTCACCAAACTCTCAACTTGATGCTTTATTTGTCATGAAGCTTTTCCTTTTAGAGAATGGAAGCTAAGAAGTGGTATTCTTTGTTACAAGTCAATAAACAAAAGCTCATGAAATCTATTCAAGACATGATCTGCCAAACACCCCATATTACTTTAAACAAGATGAAAAGATGAGTGTCAAATAAGCTTAAATGAATATTTATTGTTAGCAAGAAAATTGTATTAGAAGACTATTCATCTGGAAATGTCATTAACTTGTATTGCTATTAAAATGTTAACTTACTATACATAGGTAATATTTTAATTACTACGTTTTTTTTTTATTATTATTTTAGGCACAACGGCCAATAGAGACACATGCTTTTTTAAAGTATGTATACCTTTACTGGATAATCTTTTATTGAACAAACAATGACATAGGTAGATTCACATGAGAAATAAGAATAAAAGTACAAGACTAAATATACTAAGATAAAAAAGCATCTCTCTGATATTTACATGTCTAAGTGTGGCCAGAAAAGTCAATCTAAATAAAATGTGTTTCATTTTTTACAATGCATGACTATTTGCTACTTCATGATGTCAAAGATTTATGTGTGTCTGAACCTATTTTGAACGCCAATCTAACTAAAATCTAACTAAAATCTAATTAAAATCGCTGTATTGAGTACATGTTCATCATGAGAAAAAGAGACATAAATTGTAACTTAGGGCACTGTAGATGTAATATCATTTACTTATTTACAAAGATATCTGGAGCTTTATCATCGTATTGATCACTATAAAAAAAGGTAGAATCATACAACTAGTAGAATTCATTTGAAGCCCCCAGGTGCTTTTTTAAGAGTTAATTTATGTTGTTTAGTTTTTTTTTTATTATCTAAAACTCACTTAGAAAAGGTAGGTTTGTGAAAAATATCACATTTAACTAATACACCAAATGGTTAAAATGGGTTATGCCTAAATGTGAAAACATATAACTATTATACGGTATTTAGTTAATGAGTGATCTATAATTGTTATTTTTGTTTTTTTGTATTTCAGGAAAACATTGACCTGGTGACGCTGAAGGATTGTCTGTTAAAAATAGAAGATGTAGGTTTGGTTTCAAAAAACATTTCTATTCTTGTACCTAATTGCACTAAGAGGAAGTCTCAGGTGAAACTTGGTAGTTGTGCCTAAGTTTGAGAGGACAGGGAATTAAGGTAGGGGTCATCGTTGGAGGTGGGGGGTAGTAACAAAGTGAGCAGCAACAGAAAATGGGACAAAGGGGAAGGAGTGAAACATTAAATGGAAGGGTATGAGGAAAACTGGTTGGAGAAGGGGGGAAAGTGATTATCAATAATAAAATGGAAGGGGGTGGTGAATAGGGGAGAGGAAGGCAGGAAAGCAAAGAGGACAGAAAAAAGAGATAAGGAGAGTGATGAAGTGTGAGCATCAACTGGACACAGAGGGCATGAAAGGAAGGAGTGAAGACAAAGGAAAAGGGGGAATGTGAGAGTGAGCATCATCGGGATAGGGAGGAAGGTGGTCTTTAAATGAGAATAACATAGAGAAAGAGTTGAGATACTTGTGAGATGAAGGAGAAGTAAGAGGGGAAGAAAAGAGAGACAGAATGAGGGGGCAACAAACATGAAAGGGGGTAATGTGGGAACATTGTGTGCCATGAAACCCTACCAGAAGAGAGACACAAGACACAAGTGGAAACCGAGATGTAGGAATATTTAAATGAAATTGTATTAGTGATCCGCAGGGGGTAATTGTGATAGTTTAATTGTTGACATCAAAGTAAATTAGTGCTTGAGGAAGGGCAATTGTGCTTGTTAGATTATCACAATCATTGGTTTTGCTATAATGAGGAGGTTAGCCAGAACTTTTGCAACTGAGGCAGCTTTGAAACAAATGTCACTGGTAGGAAGACATCATGTTAGAGAGTGAGGGATGATCACAGAGAACCTCAATCTGTGGACTGCAGAAGGAAGATATTTGCTAATCTGGTATGGGATCCTGAGAGCTCAAGGCACTAGTAGTTTCTCAGTAGTTTTTCTCATCTGGTTCCGGTTTTCCATAAAGATTGCATTAAAATAAGAGATCTCCAAAGGGCTCACAAATTTTCTAAGACTATTTCCTGAATACTTATGGCCATTCACTGAGCCTGCCATAGTTACTGAATTACTATATTTTCTATCTAGGGAACATTGGATTCTGTTAAGAAATTGCAAACTCTTATTTGCCAGTATGACGAAGACAAGGTAAATATATGTATTTATGAACATTTTTTTGATTTTTTATTAAACTTATATCAAGTTTTTTACATTTTGATGTGGTAAAAACTGACATAAAATGGATTGAAAACTTTCGAAAATACTGTATCTATGCCTGAAGAAGTGAGCTAGTCTTGAAAGCTTGCAATCCATTATTCGTCAGTTAGCCAGGTATTATCTTTACCAAATTTGCTTTATCTCTTTCTATGACTGTAGATTTTTTAGATAAATTATAAACCTTGTTGATTAAATTAGTTGTGTAAATTTACATTTAATCTCTGTAGAAAAGCCCCTTTGAATCCCGGGATATATAACCTTCACCCGTCTGGCTTTCCTTTAACTACTACAGATTCCTCGTCGTATGAAACTCCACTTACACCAGTGGCTTAAAACAATGGGTTTATTAAAATAACAAATGCATATATATGAGTATATAGAGAAGCGTCTGAAATACAAGGCTCTATGACTCTAACTACACTATGCTAATGACTCTATGTGTGCATGTAAGGATGGGGTGTCCCTGTCACCTTGATGTTATCCTTCCTTCTTTCTTTCTGGTTCTCTCCCTTCCTTCTTTCTGGTTCTCTCTCTTTCTCTGTTGCTCACACAACACCTTTATAGCCACTATGCCCAAACAGTCCCAGCCAATCATCTTCTTAGTTTGTGTCCACTCATCCTTAGGAAGGCACAATCTTGTACCTGCACCAGCTGCCTGTAGAGACCGCTCTTGTCCATGAAGTTAGATTGCCCCCACAGTGAAGTTGATGGTCCTCAGGGCAAATTCAGGGTGGGTCTCTGGAATGTTGATATTGTCTCCTGCGGTCCTTTTGTTGTAGGAGATTGTAGATTGTATCTCCTGTTTATTGTTCCCACCTGGTAGAGAGATGGCCCTTTGATGTATTGTGAGTTCCTGGACATTTGGGTTTCGCCACTAGTGTAATTCCTTGAAACTGGTTTACTCAAGAGGAATCCCATTGTGTTGGGAGCCAACTGTTGTCCTTGGAGATTAATAGTTGACTTATATTTATTACATCTCCCCCCTTTGTGTCTGAATGACACACGTAAACCCAGTTTGCTGTGGCTGGAAAAACATTCAAAATGGTCAAGAATAAAATCCATAATGCAGGTCCTCTTCAGATTAGTGGTTTTGTATGTTTGGATTTCCGTGGCACCATCGTGTAGTTATCTTTTAGAGAGTCTAACTTAAATGTAAATATCTAAATTCTTTTATAGTATGTCTAGCCTTGGATGTCAGGTGCTTCAGTGATTTACAAAGAATGATTTGCACAATAAAACATATAATAGTACAAATGAAAATAATAACAACAGGATGAAACATATAATACATAAAATTCCTTTTAGAAAATGATTGTCCAAAAATATGATCCCAATGATTATTTGTGGCAATAGAATCAATGTGAGGAATAAGTTGTTCAATTTCCCCTTGGAGATGTTGAATTACCACCTTAGTTTGATCATCAGATTCTTTCATTTTTTTTAAGTAGGCCTATGTCTGATTCTAATACTTTACTCCATTTAAATAGAATAGTAGCATCCCTGAGATTAGGAGGTATCACCGAAATGTTTATAGAAGGGAGGTATTCAACAGAATGTCGACTGATGAATGGAATCCTAAATAAAATGCCAGAAATGTTTAAAATAGCCAAATTATCCCCACAATAGAGTCCTCTAGACAAGTTGTAATTACCCCAGCACCCATCAGAAGAAACCCATTCAACTTGATTGATCTTTAGTAATAACGTGTAACACACCCTGCCGTATCCCATGTATGACACAATTTGAGAAGTAGGGACTGTCTCAACCCCTACTTGACACAGTGAATTATTATGCCAGCATGAAGTGTATACCTCCCTATACTGTCCCGGTGTGCAGACAAATGTTTTTGTCACAGGATGTAGACCGCCAAGAGAGAGATCCATTTCTACCCATTCCCCATTTTGAAATACCAAGAAATCATATCATACAAACAAAGTAATTCTTAACTATCCCTTTAACTACTGCTGTTATTATTCTCTGTATGGAACTGATTTACTTGAAGATAAAATAATTCTTTGGATTTTACCCAATTTATGCATCATTCCCTGTCTGCCAGTACAGTTATACTATATCCAGTTTAGCCTAAACAGCTCTGGCATGCTGTATATACATAATATTCCTCTGATACAGGCTTTATAACTATCGAACACTGACAGGGTCCCAAGATATTCAGCATACAAGTAATTGTTTGCATTAAGGATTTGGCCTTGAGTCGATGCATCTGAAAAAAGGAATAAAGGAGAGAAAGAGAGAGGAAAAACAAAACAAGAACCAAAAGTTAATGAGGTTTTTCACAATCATAGACCACTTGTTTGAATCAATTTACATTTATCAATATGTACCCATTTCATTGGCTGTTTTTTTTCTTTTTCTTGGTTTTCTGTTTGTATGACTGTATAGCCAAGCTTTTTATTTATTATATAGGGGCCTTCCCAGTTTGCACTCCATGGTGCTGTGGGTCCTAATTTATTTTTTTACCATGACTAACTAGCCTGGTTCAAATAGACTCGACGGGTCGCCTGCGTCACTCCCCTCTTCACATGGTCTTGCCATGTTGCCTGCTGCAAATTGTAAATTTGCTCGAACTTGGTCTTGCACTGCATTAAGAAACTGTTCTTTTGATATTGCCTCCCTTAGAGGGGTTGAAAGTGTAGGCTCATCAGGATGCGAGAGGTTCATAATCGCCAAGGAAATGGCTTCTAATTCTGCCCTTTGAGCTGAGCAATATGATGGGAGTTTAACTAAAAGATGAAAATTCCTGGAGGGGCAGATCACCGCACAACCCGTGTAGAACTTACCATTCTTCCAGTACCGTGAACCATCTACAAAGACATGTACAGAGTCATTAATTGTGTCAGCATGAAATATTGTTTTACATTCATTTTTCTGCAATATTTCCCTTACTGGCTCAATAGCTTCACTTGGAAACCTATACTGTCTGTGTGGGGGAGGGTCAGGCCCTTGAACCAAAATTTCACTTCCTTTGAGAACTCCACAATCATTCTTACCTTGAGCCCACACCTCTGGAAACTTGTGCACTAAGGATTTAACTACTGCCTTATCTGTAAACGGGAATTGTATTGGAGCATCTTTCACGCTGTGTATAGCTGGGATTGAGGAGAGATGTTCATAATCCAATATTACTGGTTTACGGTTACGTGTGACTTTCCATAACATACCGTTACACAAATCAATAAGCATCTCTGCCTTGCGCATTATATCCACTCCTAGAATAGTTTCATCCCCCTGTGAGGTGCACCACATAGGAAATACGTCACTCCAAGAGTTCAGCTGTATAGGTACAGAGGGTGCTAACACTGCTCTTGTTTGGGCTCCCCCTAATCCTATTAAGTGAGTTTGTGGCGCTAATGGTGAGACAAACAACGGTAAAGATGTTAGACTAACAGCAGCTCCTGTGTCCAGTAGTATATTTGTGTGATGGCCCCCGACCACACCTGAAACACAAGGGCGACTGTTATGGTCCTTCTGCAATTTGCAGATAGGTTCCATTTTAACAGGGGCCTGACATCCCTATGGTGAGAGTACAGTGCACCCCTCATCCCTAAGATCAATTAGAGGTGCAGTTGGAATCACATTGACTACGTGGCTAGAAGATTTTACATCCTCTACTGTTCTAACCTGGGTGGGATAAGAGTTATAACCTTCTTTTTTAGAAATCTGTTTAAGATGCTCTCTTGCTTGTGTATAGGGATTATGTTGTGTGGAATGCCATGCATTGTTTCTGGCAGTTTTGTGATATACCCCCGCATGTACCTGACCCCTTCTTTCCTGATAATTATTTCTGCGTTGCCAACAGTGTTTTTTAATATGTCCAGTTTTCCCACATGAAAAACATATGCGGCCTGTTCTTAATTTATCTAGGTGTGTACTGTTACCTTCATTTTTTGTTATTAAAGCAATGTGTTGGACGTTTGTTTTAAGTGTATGATCCTTCCTCCAGTCATATAACATTCTTAGGAATTCATGAAAATTACGGGCTGTAGCTAATAAGTTACGATTAGTGGAATCCATACCCTTATATTTTCCTGCTAGTATACGTAACATTATTGGGTAACCTGTTTTGTTATGAACCTTGCAATACACCTCATGAAATCTGGTGCAAAATGCAAAAGGGTCTTCATTGGGCTGGGGCAAAATACCATCTAAGAAGGATGTGTCCGCAGTATCTACATTTGAAAGGGCCATAATCTGATTACTGCGCTCCTCCTTGTTAGCCCAAGAGCCATACTGCTGTTGGAGTTCTAATGAATTACTGTAATATGGAGGCAACCAAATTTTAAGCAGTTGGCAGGCAGCGTGGTCATCAAGGCTATACTGGGTAACAAACTGCTCAAATGTAACCAAATTGTCTACCATGTGAGCACTTGAATTAAAAGGTGTTATAAGGGTTTTAATTTCACGAGCATATTTCTTATGAGGGTCCTCTGCAAAAGAAGTAAATGTTGTGAACTTATGTGCTCGTGGCAACGTGCTTGTGGTTGTCTCAGATCTGGTAAATAGTGAACTTTGCACTGTATCGTGACCTGTTGTATTTGGTGGAGTGTGACACTGTGCTTCCTCACCTCCTGTTGCAGTATAAACAGGAAAATGTGTATTGTGCCTAGAGCGTTCCTCTTCTAGTTTCTGAGTTAGTGTTGCTATAATGTGTCCCCTTTGTACAAACTGTTCCCCCAACATTTCTACATCCTCTCTACTTAATTGGCATGTAGGACAACCATCTACCCCAACAACAGAGACATTTACAGGCATCATTTGTACATTGGTATTAGACATGATCTTTCCTTCCATACTTTCTAATGCACACTTATACTGTACAACAAGTTGAGCTAAATTAGCCGCATACTTCTTTTTCTTATCAATTACAAATTTTCCTATTAGCCTTTTCAAACTGTAAAAGTAAATCATTTAACAACTGTAAAGCATTTAACCTATCATTACATACATATTCAACAGTTGACTTATCCGCAAAATTATTAACAGCTTCCATCTTATATACTCACGATACCGAATCTCTCCGTTTTCATACGAATTCCGCCCTCTAAAACGCTCACGACGTAGTCCTGGGCCAACCGAGGAATGTCTTCAAAAATTTTACTGGAACGTTAACCTGCCTGGCTTCGCCAATGTAGAAAAGCCCCTTTGAATCCCGGGATATATAACCTTCACCCGTCTGGCTTTCCTTTAACTACTACAGATTCCTCGTCGTATGAAACTCCACTTACACCAGTGGCTTAAAACAATGGGTTTATTAAAATAACAAATGCATATATATGAGTATATAGAGAAGCGTCTGAAATACAAGGCTCTATGACTCTAACTACACTATGCTAATGACTCTATGTGTGCATGTAAGGATGGGGTGTCCCTGTCACCTTGATGTTATCCTTCCTTCTTTCTTTCTGGTTCTCTCCCTTCTGGTTCTTCTTTCTGGTTCAGTCCCAGCCAATCATCTTCTTAGTTTGTGTCCACTCATCCTTAGGAAGGCACAATCTTGTACCTGCACCAGCTGCCTGTAGAGACCGCTCTTGTCCATGAAGTTAGATTGCCCCCACAGTGAAGTTGATGGTCCTCAGGGCAAATTCAGGGTGGGTCTCTGGAATGTTGATATTGTCTCCTGCAGTCCTTTTGTTGTAGGAGATTGTAGATTGTATCTCCTGTTTATTGTTCCCACCTGGTAGAGAGATGGCCCTTTGATGTATTGTGAGTTCCTGGACATTTGGGTTTCGCCACTAGTGTAATTCCTTGAAACTGGTTTACTCAAGAGGAATCCCATTGTGTTGGGAGCCAACTGTTGTCCTTGGAGATTAATAGTTGATTTATATTTATTACAATCTCCACATCTGAACTCAACTAAAGATCTAAAACACTGATCTAACAGACTCGGACTTTTTTACTAAAGTAAACTTTCTACCCAGCCTTTAAACCAGACATCATGGGCTATGAAAACCCTTACATCTGCTGCAGCAGAATGTCTGATATAAAAATATGTGTATCTCTGTTCAACGGAATAGAATGGTTTGTTAGTTTCATTAAAAAGTATTATATACAGACAGTTTTTTTCTAAAAATTCCATGGATTGTGAGCATGGCTCTCTTTGCCTTCTGTATCGGTTTGTTTAATCTGTCAGTTTTTGTTTTGTCATACCTTTTGAAAGTGTCTATTGCAAGAAGCACTGTGTAATTTCTTGGTGATATATAAATAAAATGTAATAATAATCTGGACCTGGGTCTGAAGACCAACATTCAAAACATATGTCCTATACATTAAATAAAAAGTGCTATACATATTAGCAAGAAAGGTGAGTATATCTTACAGGTTATTACAAATAAAATATTGGTATTGGTAAAGGTATCAGCATTTACTTTATTCAATACATGACATATGTGTCTTTTTATGTAGGTGTCTAAAGATCTAGAATTGCTGAAGGCCTTTCTGGTGGAGCTGGAGAAGGCCTTGGTAAGATGCATTTCATATTGGCAATTCCTCTTTGTCTGTCACTCTCATCAATTATAATGATCAATTGTGAATTACATTTACTGTATGCATTTACCCGGTTTTACATGTTATGGGCATGAAGATACATAAATTACTGTCCAAGGTGCTCATGTGAACCAAAATTGTGTAGATGGTATGTCCAATGTGGTGATCAAGTGGTATATTGCACTCACAAATAAAGGAGGTGATTCCAACCCATCAGTATGGATTATGTAAAAGCTTTAATGTTCTTCAAGGAAAAACTAAAAAACAAACTTAAAATAGTGCAGTATCTCAAGGTAAAATACAGGTATATCAATGAGAATGCACTCACAATTTTTCATGCACAAACGTGCATATGCAGGCGTTTGGTATAAAAGTCCACCAAAATGTGAGATGTAGTGAAGTCCAATTGAGTCTTTCAACGCGTTTCGCCCTTTGGGCTTCTTCAGGAGATATTAGCAAATATCAGCAATAATCAGCAATCTGTGAGTAGTTCCGTTCCCTCTGTCTGTTCTTTTATAGCCGTTTCCGTGTGTATCGTCGCGTGTTTCCCTTGATGTCATCACGTATCGTCTGTTTTTTCTAATTGTTGCTGTCGTTTGTAGATAAAGTTTGTAGACGAAAACAACGGAGGCTGTCCCGCCTGTATACGCGAGGATCTTCAGGATGCGTCACTCGATAGTCAGAGAGAGAAGATGAGTCATTCAAGAGAAAATCAGCCTCGGAGGGATGATCGCGGTTTGTATATTGAAGAAACGAAGAAGAGACGAAAGGAACGTAGAAGAGGCAGGACGAAAAAAAGAGACCAAAAGGAAAGCCCAAAAGAGGACTATCCCCCATGTATTCTGAAATTGTGTATATGTCTATAGGAAAGAACGTAGATCATCTCGTGGATCATACCGGAGAGTGTTACCGGTGCATAACTACAGAAGTTAAAAGTTGAAAATTCATAAGATGTATATATAGGACTGTGAATAGCTATAATTCAAAATGACTGTAACGGATGTAATGTCCGCTCAAATGTATAAAGTCCGTTAGATGTATATGTTGATATATATATATATATATATATATATATATATATATATATAATTCATTGGATTTTAATTGTGTTTATTAATAATACAGGTGTTGAAATTATTAAATAAATAATTATATGTCGATGGATGTGTTGAATGAAGTGATAATGTGCTAATGAAATAATGAATTTATATAAATAAATTATGTGTACTGTGTTTAAAATCAATTTGAATCGATTTGTATTAATACATTATGTGTGCTTGAAATATTAAATGAATAAATTAATAAATGAGTTGAATTTAATGTGTTGATGATAATAAATATTTTTAAATATTTTTAATATTTTTTAATATTTTTAAATATTTTGATGATAATACATATTTTAAAGTGCTAAGTGAGTGAAAGATTGTATGTAAACATGCTGCATATAAATATTAAATTATACATACATGTGCAATTGTATGTATATGTAAATTAATAAATCAATTGAATTAAATTTGGTGTGTTTTGATGATAATAAATATTTTGGAGTGCTAAGTGGGTGAAAAAATCATATATAAACATACTACATGTAGATATTAAATTATACATACACATATGTGCAATTATGTGTATATGTAAATTATTAAGTCAATGACCACAAAGTGCCTGAATTATATTAGGAGAATGGTATAAAATCCTTATACCAATATACATGTGTGAGACATTTCCAACGTTTAGAAATGGAGATAAATATCCTAAAAATAATAATAATAGGTAAGAATCAATAAATATATGAATAAAAATATATAAATATATAAATATTATAAAATATTTTTAAAATGTTTTTAAAATAATGGTAAAAACTGTCTAATCCATAAAGGCTAAAATGTCTAATTCCATATTTAATCCCCCTTTTTTATGCGTTTGGAATTTGTATATCCAGTGTGGGGTGACTGTATCAATGCCCATAATTTTAAATTCAAAAGAAAATATTTGACAACTATTTGCGTGCCTAGGGACACTATGTTTGGGATTTTTGTTTCTGATTCCTCCAATGTGTTCTAATGCCCTCGTTTTCAATTTCCTGGAAGTACGTCCTATGTATTGTGCACCGCACTTGCATTCTAATAAATAAATTACGTTAGTCGTGTCACAGTTAATAAAGTGCTTAACCTTAAACTCCTTCCCTGTGTTCGTGCATCTGAAGGTTGTGCTTTTTCTTTCTTGTAAATTGCATATCTTGCACAATTTACACCTTCCGCATTTATGAAATCTTGGGGTTTTTATTGTAAGGAAGTTTAGGTTATTCTTCTTTCCTACTTCAGGTAGTGCACTAGGTGCCAGTAAAGACTTTAAATTCTCTGTTTTTTTGTATATAACATTGGGATGCTCAGGTATAATTTCTCTCAAAATGTTGTCCTGTCTTAGAATGGGCCAGCATTTTTTAATTGCTCTTTTAATTTCAAATGCCTTATCATTATATTTGGTAAAGAAGGCAAATTCAAAGTTCTTATTCGATTGTTCTTGATTCCTTTTGAAAAATTCTTCTCTTTTTCTTTGTTTAATGGATATAAAGCTTTTTTCTAATAAATCTTGCGGATAATTCTTTTCTTCAAATTTAGTAATCAGCTTTTTGCTTTGGGCTATAAATTCTTTTTCTTCTGTACAGTTTCTTCGAATCCGAGCAATTTGTCGTTTGGGGATATTTTGTAGCCAGTTGGGGTGATGACAGCTGTTAAAATTAATATAACCATTTCTGTCCGTTGGTTTAAAAAAGGTCTTTGTATAAATGTCTTCTTCATGTGTGTATAAAGTGAGATCCAAAAAATTAATTTCTTTCTCATTTATCCAGGAGGTGAATTGGAGATTGTAGTCATTTTGATTGACGTATGTAATAAAAGAATCCAAGCGATCCCTAGGACCATCCCAAATTATTAGAACGTCATCTATATAACGTCGCCAGAGGACCAGATTTGCATCGAAGGGGTTGTTAGACCAAATGCGCTTTTGCTCCCAGTCTGCCACATAAAGGTTGGCATAACTGGGCGCAAATCTGGTCCCCATGGCAGTCCCGCACAATTGCAGAAAGTAATTAGATTGAAACCAAAAATAATTATGTGTAAGAATGCATTTTAAAATGAATTGTTGTTGTAAGCGGTCCATTTTTACATCCTTACTTAATACTCTTTCAATGGTTTGTATTCCTTTATCATGAGGGATTACTGTATATAATGATGAAACTTCAATTGTGGCCCATATATAATTTGGCAGCCACTTTATTTTGTTTAAAATTTCTATTATATGTTTAGTATCTCTGATATAAGAAGGTGAAAGAGTGACATATTTTTGTAAAAAGAAGTCCACGTACTGTGATGTATTACTAGTTAGTTTATTCCACTAATATTGGGTCTTCCTGGGGGTTTAGTCATATTTTTATGTATCTTAGGTAAGAAATAAAAGACAGTTACCCTAGGGAATTCTATATTTAAGAAACAGAATTCCTGGTTCTTTAGGACGCCGTTATTTTTCCCTTCTGATAATAGGTCATTGGAAGGACTTTGTGGGAGGGAACGAACACCTCTCTCCCGAGCTCTCATATTGTCCCGTTGCACCTGCCGCTCTTGGAGACGAAGGTCAATCTGAGTCACGTAGGAAATTATGGAGTCTAGGTCGGACGGAAGATCTCGAGCCGCGATCTCGTCTTTCAAAGTCTCTGACAATCCGTTCAGAAAGGCTGCAATAAGTGCCTCGCTGGTCCAGTTCACCTCCGCCATTAACGTACGACACTCAATAGCATAGTCCATGAGGGTACGCTCTCCTTGACGGATGTTGAAGAGAGAAGCAGTGGAACTCCTGCCTGGAACGTCGAATACAGTGCGGAGTGCGGACACAAATTCAGGGTAGGAGCGAACTGCCGGAGTATTCCTCTCCCACAGAGGAGATGCCCACGCCAGGGCCTTGTCAGTGAGAAGCGAGATTATGTATCCAACCTTCGCCCGATCAGAAGCAAAGGCGTAAGGGGTAAGTTCGAAATGAATCTCGCACTGGTTGAGAAATCCACGGCAAGTAGCAGGATCTCCTCCATATCGTTGGGGTGGTGGAAGATTCATAGGAGCACGAACCACCGGCACTGGAGCTGGAGACGGTACAGGCGGAGGAGCTACAGTTGGAGGAGGATGCACTTGTAGTCCGGGATCAGTGCGCTGTAGACGGGTCTGGAGCGCCTGGGCGAACTGATCTAGACGATGATCCATGTCATCCAGATGAGCCTCACAGGAACCTTGAAGTCCCACCGAAGCGGGTCTCATGATGGCCTTCTGTTTCTGTCACGTACAAGTAGTTAGGAGACACCGTGGTCAGGTAGGACTCCAGGACAGAACAGGTCAAACAAGCCGAGGTCAGGTTTCCGGAGAGCAGAATAGTCATATAACGTAGCCGAGGTCAGGATTCAGGAAAACAGGATAAACGTAAACGTAGCCGAGGTCAGGAATCAGGAAATCAACGAAGTCAGACAAGCCGGGATCATACATGAGAATACAGGATCAAAACGCTATCTGGGTACTAGCACAAGGCATAGACAACCAACAGAAGGCAATGTCAGACAGAACTGAGGAGGTTTAAATAGGAACCGCAGAGGAAGTTCAAATCTCCCGCCAAACCTCATGACGTCACTGCCAATGTCCGGGAATCGCCACCATCATGGTTGTGGCGTAATCTCCCCTCATATATGCCTGCAGTTTGCAGGCCGGACGCCGTGTTCCAGGAGGTCTGCCTCTCCTGCGCAGCAGTTCAGAAGATGACGGCGGAAGCGGCACCACGTTGGAGGGCGGCCTCCCTCTCCTGCGAGGTGGCTGCTGCGGTGGTAGCCGTGCATTGGAGGGGGGTCTCCCTCTCCTGCGTGGCGGCTCCGGTGGTCGTGCGTTGGAGGGGGGTCTCCCTCTCCTGCGTGGCGTCTCCGGTGGCCGTGCGTTGGAGGGGGGTCTCCCTCTCCTGCGTGGCGGCTCCAGTGGCCGTGCGTTGGAGGGGGGTCTCCCTCTCCTGCGTGGCGGCTCCGGTGGCCGTGCGTTGGAGGAAGTCTCCCTCTCCTGCGTGGCGGGTGTGGAGGCAACGTGGGAGCCGGGGGCAGGTAAGTAACAGTATCTCTTTGTATTAATATTGTGGATGTGGTCCTACAATAATTGATAGCGTCATTATTTTGCGTATGTGATAGAATATTGGTTTTGCCTATTTTGTCTCACTACTAGCACTAGCACTAGCCTAGTATTTAGTATCTGTGAACAGGTGAACAGGTTTTCTTGTACTTTTCTGCAGTTATGCTTAACCTGTGCAAGAAATCATAAGGAACACACAAGCATTTATTAAAAAAGAAATTTGTGCATGGTTTAATTCTATTTTATAGATCATTTTCTTGCTATCATTACAAACCCAGCATACTGAAGGTAAAAAACTACAACTGTCTAATATTTACCCTATAATAAGAAGTATATGTAAAATAATTTAGATGTAATAATTTTGAAAATCAAGACACAAATAATTGCTTTAGTGGAAATTTACATAAGAAAAACAAGATATAAATATATTCTTTATAATATATTTTGCACTAAAGTTAAGAAAATGGTATGGCCCTATCTTTCCTGAAAAAAAAAAGAATATATAATTTGTGTAAAGGCATCAAACATTGACAAGAAGAATCATGACTGAACAAATATATGGTAAAAATTAGACGTGTTAAAAGTCCGTACGAGCGACCAATAAAATGGCTTGTACGGACCTTTAACTGTTGGAGCAAGTTGCGGCACAAGTCTGTACAAGCGACTCTATTGGTCGCCAGCAGGGGGTTCGTCTGCCATCAACCAATGAAGTACAGGTGTACTTCATTGGTTGATGGCAGAGGAGGCCCCTGCAGGCGACCAATAGAGTTGCTCGTACGGGCATTTAAAATCCTGGCACCAAAGCAAAGCCAATATTCTATCACATACGCAAAATAATGACGCTGTCAATTATTGTAGGCCCACATCCACAATATTAATACAAAGAGATACCCTATATTTTATCTCTGATCCTAAATTCTTTCAGATTGCATTGAAAATTATAATTCAAATGAGATATTATATTACCACGATAGTCAAAAATATTATTTATTGTCAAAACACAATCTAAAAAATATCTATACAAATCATGCAGTGCATAATATAAAACAGAAAAATTATCTTTAAAACATGTCAGAATGAATCAGATCCAAAATACAGTATATTATCTTTGAGCTTTAAAATATGAATTATTACTTTATGAGTCTAACATATACAAAATGCAACAGGTAAAAAAGCAGATTGCATCAACATTTTAGCTTGATCGATTATCAATTTATCACCTTATATAAACAGCATTTGTTAATATCAAAGCAATGAATTTCCACTCCACTCAGCAATCAAATCAAATAAATCAGGGCAGTAACAAAAAGATCACCGTCTCTCTTTATATTAGTCTTACTAACAGGGACGTACTGGCCCACCGGGATACCGGGAAATTTCCCGGTGGGCTGGGCGGCCGGCGAACTAACATTGAAAATAGCTGCTGAGCGGCTGCTAGCGGGATTGGAAGCCTCTTCCAGCGCCGGGGCGTGCTGGGCTGGGGGACAATTGCCCCCCAAGCCGCCCGAAATCTAATCTATGCGGCCGCTGCGTGCTGATGCTGGCGGCCGGTGCTACTTTCATTCTTTTTTTAAATTTTATTTAATATGGCAATTTAATACCATGGAGCAGAGTGGGGCATTGATGGCGTCATATCCGGTGTTCAGCATTATAAGCCGGCACCGAGACCGAGCAGGGAGACTCGCCGCAGGACTGCTGAAAGGTAAGTACAAAGAGGGGGGGATAGGGTAGATAATAAGGAGGGAGGGAGAGTAAGGGTAGATAATGGGGGGGGCGGCATTTTAAACTTCGCCCCAGGCGGCATTATGTCTTGGGCCGGCCCTGCTTTTAACCCCCTAAATGCCAGAGTGGCGTATAGTGGTGTAAGGCATTTCTGGAGGCAGAGTGGCATATAGGGGCTACAAGGCATTTCTGGAGGCAGAGTGGCATATAGGGGGTTAAAATGCATATCATGGGGCAGAGTAGCATATAGGAGGGTATAGGGCATATCAGGGAGGCAGAGTGGCATATAGGGGGGCATACGGCTTTTCTGAAGGCAGAGTGCCCCATGATATGCCTGTTAACCCCCTTTATGCCACTCTGTCTCCAGAAATGCCTTTTAACCCCTATATGCCACTCTGTCCCATGATATGCCTTTAACCCCCTATATGACAGAGTGGCATATAGGGGTTATAAGGCATTTCTGGAGGCAGAGGGGCATATAGGGGGTTAAAAGGCATATCAGGGGGCAGAGTGGCAAGCCTGGGGCAGATGTGCATAACTGGGGGGCAGGTTGGCAAATAAAAGGAAATAAAACCAAAAATTTCTCAATCATAGCTTTTCTTAAATATGAAAAAATAGTTTACATGAATTAATAAAGAAATAAAAGTTTCTTACAAGAATATCGTGAAGAATAATGTGATCATTGTTTTGTTCCACTGAATAAAATTGAACTTTTTCATCTAAAAATGTTTGCAGTAGCAAATGTTTTGATTACGTTATGTCTAATGTATTTAATGTATTAGGGCCTTTTAACACTTTTGCTTTCTGGCATTTTAACACAAATAATGTGATAAAAAGAATGTTTTATAGTTATTTGTATGGCAAATAGTGTGACTCGGGTATGTATAATGGGTGCGTGTGGGTATAAGAGCTCAACCACGAGATAAACTATATGGGGCTGGTCTACAAATGTTTCCAGGGCTGCTTTTCAGTCCCAGTCCGGTCCTGCTTACTAATATGACAATTAAAAATAATTTAATAATGTCTAAAGAGTATCAGTGAAATTTCTAATAGATGCAAATAATGTCCAACTTCAGTTACAGGTAAAAATACCTTTTACATTATTGTCATTATCACGGGTTATAAACTGCAGTCTCATAAGCCGTCATATACAATAACATCATATACTTTTTCCCAGAAGAAGGGAATTCTGTATTGAAGTAGACAAAATTCACCTCTATTCAGAATAATAAAACCATTATATTTACCACCACTTGTTGCTGTGGTCCAACTGGTCCTTGTAGATATCAATCCAGATTCAGTGGACAAATTGGAAGGAAAGAATTGGAAAGAAGAATAACTTTCTTAAAGTTATATATGTTAGAAACTCAAATTAATTCTAAGAGTAAAATATGGTGCCAAGATCTTGTGATGTTCCAAAATTCTTTTTTTTTTTTTTTATTAAACAAATATGCAGTTGGTTAATTACATCTTTAGCACAATATCAGTAGTGCTATACACGAAGAATAAACATTTGTCTCTTCTGCATTTAAAAACAATAACAAATTACAATACAAAGACATACAAGACTTACAATTGATTCCATTTGTCTTTACTAAATTATTATCAATACCCAGAGTGTGTGATTTTTAGAGAGTTACCTAAATAAATTACTTTCATTTTCAGGGTCTAATTTACCGTCGGCCACAAAGTTTATCCACTCTTCCCAAAGATTATGGGTTTTAACGTTCCAGAAAGTTTGCGCTAATATTCCTTTTTCCATATGACATTGGTGTAGTAGCTGTGATTTTATTTTAGCCCACAGGATTGGAGCTGGAGATCTCCAGTTTCTGGCGATCACTATTTTAATTGCCGTTAATAAATGGAGAAGGAATGTTGTGGGTTTTTTTTCCATTATTCGGCAAATTTAGATGAAGTAAGGCTCTCTCAGGCGTTAATTTCTATTGTTGTCCAAAATTATCTACTAACCTATGTGAAACTTGTTGCCAGAGTTTACGAATTGGGTTGCAGTTCCACCAAATATGGAGCATATCTCCGCTTTCTGCACCACAGCGCCAGCAGTTAGGGAGATTATTAGGAAACATCTTTACTAAGACAGAAGGAACTAGATACCACCTATTCATAACTTTGAATTGTAATTCGTTCAAATTTAATCAGTGTATATTTTTATAAGTGATGTTTAATGCTTTGTTCCACTCTGCATTATTTATTTTAATGTCTAAATCTCGCTCCCATTTTGCTAGTGCTGGAGGGGTATGTTCTTCTTTACATAACCTAATCAATTTTAAGGCTTTTGTCAATACGCTAATGCGTATTCCCTCACAAGAGGGAGTCCTAGACCTCCATTATTCTTCTTTTTTGCCATTACTTGCAATTTTAGCCTGGGTTTTTTTGATCCCCATATAAATTTATTGATATATTGTTGGATTAAATCTAACCAGCTTGTAGGGACCATATGTGGGATCATCCTAAATATATATATGTATTTAGGCAAAACATATGAATTGACCACATTTAATCTCCCCCACCATGAGATAAATAATCCTCTCCGCTTTTTAAAAGAGGCATTCATGTCTTTGATTAGGGGGAGAAGGTTAATCTCCATCCAGGACTTTGGTATTTTATTCTTATTCCTAAATATGTAAGGGAATCTTTGGCCCATTTAAAACCCAATGTTTCAATCTGTTGCTTTTGAATGCTATCAAGATTATAGGCTAGAGCAATCGATTTAGAGACCCATTGGCGAATAATGGATAAAATTAATTTATGTAATCAGAGATTTCCAGTATATATACAAGCTTCGCTGAAATTACAAAAAAAAGAGGAGTGGCTATATTATTTTCCAGAGATCTAGAGGTAAAACTTAAATATGTAGAAACAGATCCAGATGGTCGGTTTATCATATTTATAGCTGAAATAAATAATAAGATATTTACTTAACGTATATGCACCCAACAGTGGTCCGGTAACATACTTAACAAAACTCCTGGAAAAAACTTTAAAAATAAAACAGGGCCCATTGATATGGATGGGGGATTTTAACTGCATCTTAGATCCCCAGTAAGATAAAATGACATGTAAAGGATTAACTACCGACCGAAATATTTTTTCTCAAGCACGCAGATTGCAAGCATTATTAAAAAAACATTCACTTTATGATGTATGGAGAATATTTCACACAACAGAAAGAGATTACACATGCTTTTCAAAGACACACTCCGCTTATTCACGAATACATTTAATTTTGGGAGATTGTGGCCTAGTATCCAAAGTCAAAAATACTAAAATACATGACATCACATGGTCAGACCACAATCTGATAACAATGGATATTGATGAAGTGGGAGAAAAATTAAGTAATGATTGGAGACTAAATCATAATTTAATAAAAAAAAATGGCAGACATTAAACGTATCAAAAGATTAACACAACTTTTCTTTGCAGAAAATGATGTGGAAGAAATGTCCGCATCAAATCTCTGGTGCACATATAAAGCTGTGATAAGGAGGCATTTTATTAAATTAGGCGCAGAGGCAAAAAAAAAAAAGCAGAAGCTAAACTTTCTTTCTTTTTTGTATATTTCTTTATTTCAGTTAAATAAAATTAATAAACAGATTCCATCTAAAATTAACACAGAGAAAATCGAGGCTCTAAGAACGAAGACAAATACAAAGCTCATCGAACAGACTCATAAAGTGCTAATGGCATTAAATTCCAAAAGATATTACAAAGGAAATAAAGCTGATAAAATGTTAACAAATCAGTTAAAAAAAAAAAGAGAGAAAAGAAAAACATATCTAAAATAGTATATAAAGGTAGGACCTATATGGCCCCAGACGAAATAGGCCAAGCATTTAATAAATCTTTTAGTAATTTACCAGATAACTTAGTAGAGGCAGACCTACAGGACTATTTTCTAAAAAGATCTTTTCCCAAACTCTCGAGAGAAACTCTAGGCAGTTTAAATAGTAATATAACCCTAGAGGAGATCCAGAACGGGATAAGAGAGCTAAAACAAAACAAATCTCCAGGGCCAGATGGGTTTGACGCAAGTTTCTATAAAATTTTCATAGAGGAAATTTCACCCTATTTACTAAGAGTATTTAATGAATGCATAGAAAGAGGAGCTCTTCCAGAAGAATTGTTACGAGGTAACATAATTCCAATCTTAAAAATAAATAAAAACCCGGAAGAGCTAACTAGCTACAGGCCTATATCACTCCTTAACCTAGATGCCAAGATTTACGCAGGAGTGCTTGCGCAAAGGCTGAGTGCAGTCTACCCACAATTGATACATGTAGATCAAGTCGGTTTTATTAAGGGTCGGTCAGCGGCCAGCCACGTGAGGACCTTACCGGGTATCTTTGAAGAAAATTTGATAACAACTACACCTCAACTGACCATGTCGTTAGATGCTGAGAAAGCTTTCGACAGGGTCAGTTGGACATTTATGGCCGAAGTACTTAAGGCCTTTGGATTCTATGGGAGAATTCACCAGGCAATAATGGCCCTATACAATAAACCTATGGGCAAAGCGGTAGGCCCGGGTATTAAATCTACATGGTTCTCTCTTACTAATGGCACGCGTCAGGGCTGCCCCCTCTCTCCACTCCTTTATGTTTTAACCCTGGAGCCACTGGCAAGGGATATTAGAGCGGATCAAAACATTAAGGGCTGAGGAAAGGAGGGAACACAAAAAATAAAACTATATGCAGATGATATATTACTCACGGTTAGGGATCCAATAACGTCAGTTAAACATATCATGAAGTGGATAGATCAATATAGCAGCGTATCCAATTATAAGTTAAATATTGATAAATCGATGTTCCAAAATTCGAATTCTCTGGGAGTAAATTTGTATCGGTCAGAGTCCCTAAATTATTTAAAACATAAGCTTTTAAAGACAGGGCTTATTATCATATTCTCCACCTATTGATTGGAATTCTCCAATCATAATGGTGGGTTTACCCATTATAATAAGGACTTCTTATCATATTTGTACTATTGTACTTCTATCATTTACCTCTAAGAGACGCATTAAAAGACCTCTAAAAGACCCATATCGTTACCTCTTAGGTAGTAAATCATTTTTGGAGGTCATCCATATCGCTAGACGTTACCCCCTAGGTAGTAAATCAGTTTTGGTGGTCTTACAATGTATCCCCCATTCCAATTTACATTCCTAGAGATATGCCGCTTCTACTCCTTAACTTTCTCATGGAAGATAAGACTAATTAGGTAATATTTGCTGAAGCAGCTATATTCATAAAGGCTTCTTTGGTCTCAATAGAGAGAACAAGGACAAAAAAATTATTATATTATTAAGGAAAACAAAATGGTTCTGACTCCATTTTGTGCTCATATAAAATACACAAATATAAGAAACTTGTTTTCCAGCATAAAATATCTGACAAAAGTCAGTCTAAATAAAATGTGAAAACAGACATAAATTGTAACTTAAGGCACGACAGATGTAATGTAATTTACTTATTTACAAAGTAATCTAGAGCTTTATCATTGTATTGATCACGTAATTAAAAACTATAAGAAAAGGTAGAATCATACAACTAGCAGAATTCATTTGAAGCCCCCAGGAGCTTTTTTTAGAGGTAATTTATGTTTTGTTTTGTTTTGTTTTATTATTATCTAAAACCCACTTAGAAAAGGTAAGTTTGTGAAAAATAATATCACATTTAACTAATACACCAAATGGTTAAAATGGGTTATGCCTAAATGTAAAAATATATAACCATTATACGGTATTTAGTTAATGAGTGATCTATAATTGTTATTTTTGTTTTTTTTGTATTTCAGGAAAACATTGACCTGGTGACGCTGAAGGATTGTCTATTAAAAATAGAAGATGTAGGTTTGGTTTCAAAAAACATTTCTATTCTTGTACCTAATTGCACTAAGAGGAAGTCTCAGGTGAAACTTGGGAGTTGTGCCTAAGTTTGAGAGGACAGGGAATTAAGGTAGGGGTCATCATTGGAGGTGGGGGGTAGTAACAAAGTGAGCAGCAACAGAATATGGGACAAAGGGGAGGGAGTGAAACATTAAATGAAAGGATATGAGGAAAACTGGTTGGAGAAGGGGGAAAAGTGATTATCAATAATAAAATGGAAGGGGATGGTGAATAGGGGAGAGGAAGGCAGGAAAGCAAAGAGGACAGAAAAAAGAGATAAGGGGAGCGATGAAGTGTGAGCATCAACTGGACACAGAGGGCATTAAATGAGAATAACATAGAGAAAGAGTTGAGATACTTGTGAGATGAAGGAGAAGTAAGAGGGGAAGAAAAGAGAGACAGAATGAGGGGGCAACAAACATGAAAGGGGAACCTCAATCTGTGGACTGCAGAAGGAAGATATTTGATAATCGGGTATGGGATCCTGAGAGCTCAAGGCACTAGTAGTTTCTCAGTAGTTTTTCTCATCTGGTTCTGGTTTTCCATGAAGATTGCATTCAAATAAGAGATCTCCAAAGGGCTCACAAATTTTCTAAGATGTTTTTTCCTGAATACTTATGGCCATTCACTGAGCCTGCCATAGTCATGAATTACTATATTTTCTATCTAGGGAACATCGGATTCTGTTAAGAAATTGCAAACTCTTACTTGCCAGTATGACAAAATCAAGGTAAATATATGTAAAAAAAATTTCGCTTTTTATTTTTATTGTTTCAAGTTTTTTATATTTTAAAAAGGTAAAAAGCTTGCAATCCATTATGCGTCAGTTAGCCAGGTATTATCTTTACCAAATTTGGTTTCTCTCTTTCTATGGCTGTAGATGTTTTAGATAAATTATAAACCTTGTTGATTAAATTAGTTGTGTAAATTGACATTTAATCTCCACATCTTAACTCAACTAAAGAACTAAAACACTGATCTAACAGACTCGGACTAAACTAAACTTTCTACCCAGCCTTTAAACCAGACATCATGTGTCTATGAAAACCCTTACATCTACTGCAGAAGAATGTCTGATATAAAACATGTGTATCTCTGTTCAAGGGAATAGAATAGTTTGTTAGTTTCATTAAAATGTATTATATACAGACAGGTTTCTTAAAAAAATTCCATGGGTTGTGAGCATGGCCCTGTTTGCCTTCTGTATCGGTTTGTTTAATCTGTCAGTTTTAGTTTTGTCATACCTTTAGAAAGTGTGTATTGCAACAAGCACTGTGTAATTTGTTGGTGATATATATATAACATGTAATCATAATCTGGACCTGGGTCTGAAGATCAACATTCAAAACATATGTCCTACACATTAAATAAAAAGTGCTATACATATTAGCAACAAAGGTGCGTATATCTTACAGGTTATTACAAATAAAATATTGGTATTGGTAAAGGTATCAGCATTTACTGTATTCAATACATGACGTATGTGTGTTATTATGTAGGTGTCTAAAGATCTACTATCGCTGGAACTCATTCTGGTGGAGCTGGAGAAGACCTTTGTAAGATGCATTTCATATTGGCAATTCCTCAATTATCACTCTCATCAATTATAATGATCAATTGTGAATTACATTTACTGTATGCATTTACCCGGTTTTACATGTTACGGGCATGAAGATACATAAATTACTGTCCAAGGTGCTCATGTAAAATATGAGTTGGATTCCTTCCTGTTTTATCAACTGAATGTATTAAGGTTTTGCATATCTATGCACTATTGCGCCTGTGGAAAGTTGGTGAATTAATTTTGGGGCGTCGGGTTAATAATCCTACTATACACCGACATCGCAGCTTATCATTCAGTTCTCTTGCACTCAGCACTCTGTCTTGTTTTTATAGCTGGAGGTTGAATGCCCAGTAAATTTGAAAACAGAAGGCTGCACTCCGGTAAGTAATTTCTTAATTAAAAATTGCACTGACTTTCTATAGAGTCCATCACATAAAATGACATTCATTTAAAACGACAGTTTACTGTAGCTGACAGGCCCACTATAGAAGAATGCATATTAAAATACCCTGTGAAGCAGCCAATCAGTGGCAGGGAAGCTCTTTCCAGATGGGGATCTAAAGAGACCCCCAGCCCACAGAGTCCACCAAGCCAGCAGTGTAGCTGACTGCAGATATGTATATCATTTGTAAGGGGGTCCCCTTGAAAAGGGGACCACATAGCTATCATATGCATTACAGTGCATATGGTGGATGGATTGACCGTGTAAAGGACTATAAGTTATGGCTTAATATTTGTTAGCACTATTGATAAACACATAAAATTACTAGTACTAAATCTCAGACATTAAATAGCCCATGATTCTTCCGGTAAGGGCTCCACTCAAATACATAAATGGAAATAATGGCATTTCAGTAACAGTCATGAGATGGCATTTATATAAATTAAGTGATCGGCTGATTTAATTACTATATAGACTTAATCGATATAACAGCCCTGACTACAATTATTATTTCTTTAATTTTAATTATTTGATTTAAATCTTATTAATTTTCTCTTCCAATTTGCATATTTCCATTCAAATGGTGCTAGTGGAAACTATAAATTTGATAGGCGGTTTGATTTATAAACTGAATTATTATCTATTTAATATTTATATTTTTGGAAAAATAGTCAGATATATAGATAGATTGATAGATAGACAGATACATAGATGGACCAAGATAAATAGATTTCATACCCCTCCTTGTTCCCGAATTTACAAAAATTCAATAAAACCTGATTTTGAAAAAAAAATAAATAGATTTCATATTCAGATATAAATATCCAGTTTCAGTCTTCCACGTGAGTGATAAATAACGTGTTTTACATGAAAATCTGATCAGGAATGGCCATTTATTTAATATAAAATATAATCCTTTCTCTTCCAGGAGGAACTCCTTGAGGCAACAAATGAATTATTCCTTTCGGTTTACAATATTCTGGTAATAAAGAAGCAGAGGCTCAGCACTTCAAATGATAAGGTGAGTTTATTTCACACAGGCAACGTTGCCTGTGTGAAATAAACTCACCTTATCATTTGAAGTGCTGAGCCTCTGCTTCTTTATTTTGGATTTATTGAGGGACTTGGTGGTACCCTGGCTCGTGCACCATTTCACTGCTGAGTGCTGCATTCCAACCTCTCTTTTTGTGTGTACAATATTCTGGTAACATTTTTTATTTGTATCTCTTAAAAATCAAAATAAAATACTATGTGATTAAATAATTGTTTTTTAATACAATTTTGGTATGTTTATATATGCTGTTACACAGTTAATATTCTCATTATTGTAGATGGGAATTACATAGTTTATTCTTTAATCAATTTCCTATGGATTTCTCTATGATTAGTTATTTTTGGTAATGCACTTATGACACATTTCCTTTGTATGTAAACCACACCCCTGCTCTCTAGTGATGCACTTCCTGTATCATGGCTGCTTGTACCTGCCACATGTAACAGGGACACATGTATTCTGCATGCTAAGCTAGGAAAGCATCATCATTTGACCGCATAATACTGAGATCCATTAATTCTGCTGTATTCTGTTGTTTGTTGTACAGAATTTTTGGATGCTTTTGGATGAAAACCGGTATTGGTGAGTTCAGCTATCTGATAAGGATTGTCCGCAGTGGTTATATCTGCTTATTCAGGCCAGGCATAGAGGTCCTACAAGGGATAGATCGCTATCACGGCAATCGGAGTCAGAATATTATAGTAAACATTTAAAACAATTTATATATATATATATATATATATATATTTATATATATATATATATATACACACACATACAGTGTATATATATATATATATATATATATATATATATACATACATACACAACTTGACAAAGGTCACGCTGTGATTTGAAACATCAATGTGATTGTTGATAGGTAAATAAAATTTGTGATTGTTAAGCAATACAAGATCCGTGAGTGCACTTGTTTTGTGGATTGTTACAAGGTTGGTTGAGGAATCACCAAGGCAAGTCGATGTTGATTGTGGACTGAGTGCAGGATAAGTGTTTTTTTATATCTATATGTATATCTATATCAATATATATAGACTACTGTTAAGAAGTTTGGGGTCACTTAGCTGTTTTCATTGGACAAAAGGAAATTTCTAGCTGATGCAAAAGGAGTTTGTAATGATTCATACTTAATAACGTAAACCTCTGTACGCCTATGAAGATATTCCATTAAAAATCAGCTGTTTCCAGCTACAATAGTCATTTACAACATTAACAACCTCTGTGCTGTGTTTCTGATCCATTTTATGTTACTTTAAAGAACATTTTTAAGTGACCCCAAACTTTTGAACCACACTGCATTTCTATAAAATAATAATCATTTCAGAGATACAAAGTGTCTGTACTAATGCCCAAGTTAAGCATAGCTTTGAACATTTTCCAGGTTAGGCATCCTGTATCAACAAGTTTTTAATAAGGTACTGAACACACAACTGAGATGGAACTTAGCTCATGTTGCCAGACTCAAATCTGGCGTTGCACATCTTGCTTTTGCCAGGTTACCCAGGTATGCTATTTCCTAACGCAAGACTTTATTTTAATATAACAAAAAAACAAATATTTATGTTTCTATTTATGATAGTAACTGAACAGATATTCTGAATTTAAAAAACAATAAAAGTCTGTATAAAAAATAAAAATCCCCCCAAAAATAAAACTAAAACAGTCAGTATTTATATTAATTTATAATGTCCTAAAGATTAAGATCTTTGATGTGTATTATTTAATGTGAGACATTCATTCATTTTTTTCTGCTTTCACAATTCAGACCCTTTTGAACTAACGCACGAGGAAGGAACAACAAAGGCTGTGGTGTCAACATGATCTTTTAATTTTTTATGCAGCAAATCATTAAATGCTTATTCTTTTTGACTATGGCTGTCTTACAAATCTACTAATAAAAAATAATGCTAAGCAAAATAAGCTTACATTTTGGTGTTTTTTTTTACACGGATAAACAAAGGATTTTAGATATATGTGCATTTTTATTGCAAACCTCTCCATACAACAGAATTTGAAATTGACAAATTCATCTTTTTAGTAGAAAAACAGCACTCTTTCCTGGAGCCCCCACTATATTAGAAGATGGAAGGATCATGACATTCCTGGGTTTGAAAAGGGGCTGCAAAATGGGTGGAAGCAGCCAGGGAGTTGGTGATTTTTAACATTACTGTTCCTAAGGATTGATCAGAATGATTGCAGTACTTGGAGCCTTCCAGCAAATCTGCCACTTTTCCAGGTTATCTTCTATTTAGTCATACATTAACATTGTTCATATCTAGAAAAGGCTGAGAGGGGGGGGGCTTTCATTCAGGGGTATGGCTAGCACTAGTTGGACTTGAGTGGGCAGGAAGTTGGCAGAACCTGGGCAGGGAGTGGACACAATCAAGTGCACCAACAAGTCATAAGTGAATAAAAGAGAAATGGATAACACTGTTAAATACTGAAACTCCAAGTGCCCCCAAACCAATGAGATTTTTGAAAAAAAATCATAAATGCCTCTGTTAAATGGACAAATGCTAGTGCGGTCAATAAAACCTTCAATATATTTAAAAAATAGCTTGTCTGCATGAAGTCACAGTACCATATACCCCAGGGTAAGGGCTGGCACCTTGTGGTCCAGGGGAAAGTAAAGTAATGTCCCCCTCCCACAACCCCAGTAACTCACATATGCACTGGCAAACATATTTACACACACACTTATACATACTCACTAACACACACTTACACACTGCATTAATAAACACACACTTACAAATACACATCCATAAACATTGAGGCTTACACGCACACATAAACATTCATGCTAATACATACACATGGACATTCATGCTCACATACAATTACACATATACATGCTAACACACATACATAATCATGCTCACATGCAAACACGTATAAATTCTTGCTCACACACAGACCCACATTCATGCTAACACATACTTACACATACACACATTCATGCGCACACGTACGTATACACATTCATGCTAACACAAAAACTCACTCTCATGCTAATGCACTTATATGTACACATGTAATTTAACATGCATACTCACTTCCTCCCTTACCCTCTCACTAAATTACTGTATTTGCTCGATTATAAGACGACCCCCAAAATCTGAATATTAATTTATGAAAAAAAGAAAAAGCCTGAACAACCCTATAGGAAAAAAGTTTTACTATGTGATCTATTTTTTTTAAATAAAAGCTATGACTGAGAAAAATATTTTGTTTTTATTTCCGTTGTTTTCCAACTTGCCCCCCAGTTATGCACATCTGCCCCGGGCTTGCCACTCTGCCCCAGAAATGCCTTATGCCCCCTATATGCCACTGTGCCCAATTATATGCCTTTTAACCCTCTAAATGCCACTGTGCCCCATGATATGCCTTTTAACCCTCTATATGCCACTGTGTCCCATGATATGCCTTTTGACCCCCTATGTGCCACTCTGCCTCCAGAACTGCCTTATACCCCTATATGCCACTCTGGCATTTAGGGGGTTAAAAGGTATATTATGGGGCAGAGTGGCATATAGGGAGGTATAACGCATTTCAGGAGGCAGAGTGGCGTATAGGGGGTTAAAAGGCATTTCTGGAGGCAGAGTGGCATTAAGGGGGTTAAAGGCATTTCATAGAGCACTCTGCCTACAGAAATGCCTTATGGCCCCCATTTAACACTCCCTCCCTCCTCCAAACTTCCGATCTTCGTGATCGTCTTCATCTTCGCCTACTGATCTCCCAGGTCCCTTCCCCATCTAACTTACCTTATCTTCGATGCATCGCGGCAGTTCACGGAAGCAGAAATCCGTAGGTTCACCATCAGGGGTTACAGGGCAGTGCGAATGAGCCTATTGGTCGCCTACAGGTTGATGCCAGAGGAAGAACCTGCAGGTGACCAATAGGCTCACTTGCACAGCCTTTGTAACCCCTGACAGTGAACCTATGGATTTCCGCTCCCATTAATCCCTTCGATGCTGCGTTAGATAACGGGAGCGGAAATCCGTAGGTTAAAGGGCCGTGCAAGCGACCAATAGGCTCACTCGCACCCTTAACGCCCCTTAACCCCTTAAGGTGCAACAAGTTACGGCACCAGGAGCCTAAAAGTCTGTACGAGCGACCAACAGAGTACTTTAAAAAGTTAACCCCTAATGAAACAACTTGTCCGGCAGAGCCCACTGGTCTCCCTGTTCTATCAGTTAAATGTCCGTACAAGTGACTTTATTGGTTGTTCGTACGGACATTTAACTGATAGAACTGGGAGACCAATGGCATCTGCCGGACAAGTTACGGCACCAGGAGCCTAAAAGTCTGTACAAGCAACCAACAGAGTCGCTCGTACAGACTTTAAAAAGTTAACCCCTAATGAAACAACTTGTCAGGCAGATCCCACTGGTCTCCCTATTCTATCAGTTAAATGTCGGTACAAGCGACTTTATTGGTCGCTCGTACGGACATTTAACTGATAGAACAGAGAGACCAATGGCATCTGCTGGACAAATTACAGCACCAGGAGCCTAAAAGTCTTTTAAAACTCTAATGCAGCAAATTGCCCAGCAGATCCCACTGGTCTCTCTGTTCTATCAGTTAAATGATAGAACAGGGAGACCAATGGTATCTGCCGGACAAGTTACGGCACCAGGAGTTTAAAAGTCTGTACGAGCGACCAATCAACCATTGGCAGACGAGCCCCTTGCTGACGACCAATAGAGTTGCTCATACGGACATTTAAACTCCTGGCGCCAGAGCTGCTGCGGTACGCGTTAACCCCGTATTAACCCCTTAACCGGAAAAACGAAGAAAAACCGAGCACGAAGAATGTCCACGAATATTCGCCCGAAGAGAAGACAGGAACAGGCGAATATTTGTGGAATAAGAAGATTTTTTTTCCCCCGAAGACGAGCATGAAGACGAACACGAAGAGCCCCCTGGTGTCCAAGTCTACTGTTAACAATCATATATATATATATATATATATATATATATATATATATATATATATTAATATTGTTATTGAATTTTTTGTCCTATTTTGCTATGTTACTTACTTTAAATAAAAGTGTTAAATGTTTTTTATGGTGGGGGGTCATATTCGGTTTCGGACAGGTAAATGCTGCATTTTCGGTTTCAATCCAGAAGTTTTGTTTCGGTGCATCCCTAAGCCAGACAATGAAGTGGTAGGCCTACACCCATCAATGTTTGGCTTAGTATATGGTGATAGGAGTTATGCTGTTATCAATGTTTAGCTCAATGTATAGTGATAGGGATTACGCTGTACCACCGTCAATGTCTGCCTCGGTATATAGTTTTAGGTGTTATGCTGTACCCCCGTCAATGTCGGCCTCAGTATATAGTGATTGATGTAATGCTGTACCACCGTCAATGTCTGCCTCAGTATATAATGATAACAGTAATGCTGTACCACCTTCAATGTCTGCGCAAGTATATAACGATAGAAGCTATGCAGTTTTAAAGTGTTTGAGTGGGGGGGGTGCCACATACAGATCCAAATACTCTAGGTATGCCTCTGCATAAACTATATACCGTGGGTAGTGTCTAGGGATATAGTCCCAAAGATTGTAGAAATGGTGTTCAGTCATATAGCAAGTACATAATCTTCCCTGCTTGACAACATTATTTTTGGTACCACAATTGTTTTTTTTTATATTGCAACCGTTTCCTGGCTAAACAGTGTGGCAGAAGGAAGATCAGCATGTTAAATCAACCCGGTACCTTCAAAAGGAATCATCTGCTGTCTTTGGGCCAGTGGCGATATGTCAGGGAAATGTAGCAGGTTTATTACAAAAATTCTTTGAAGCATCTTTGATGGTGTCTTTATCTAAGGAATCTAGTAAAAGCCATCTCATCGCCTCTCCTTTTCACACATCCGGAAGGATACTGGTGAAATCTCTTTGTACCTATATCTGCTTACAAGGTTTGCTGTTTTTGTTCCAATATTGGTAACATTTGAGGACGGCGTTGTCTTCTGACTAAGAAGATCACAATGCCCTTGTTTCCTGGCATACACATGCTTTACTAGATATAGATAACAATTGCTAACAGCAATCACAGCAATCACAGTCCCATCATGCCTAGGTTCCAGCACTTACAAATCCATGCTATCACACACACTCATTCATTCATTCATATACTCATTCACAGATTCATTCCCTCAATCACGCATACTCATTCAACCACCCGCAGGCCGCATGTTTGACGCCCCTGCCCTAAACCAAGGGCTGAGCTACCATGTTGTAATGCATATAATGTGATAGCTTTCAAGAAAGTTACTGAGGTTCCACCACATAAAGCAAAGTTAAGAAGCTGACATGTGCAACCACAGACTCCCTATTTAGATTAATTATGTACCCATCAAATAGATAGAACATTTTTTTTTTCCATATTACTCTCTTCATATAGCAATTATCTTCTCAATAATGATCTCTATAAAATATATTTAAACTTTGATCTTTATGGGGTTTTTTCAGAATGTTACTGGTTGCACTCGCATAGACCTGCTGGGATCCGATGCAACTTTGGTAAACATGCATATCATAACTTTATAGTGTTAAAAATAGCCCCAGTTAACACCATCTTAAAAACATAATGGGGTCCAGGACAAGCTCTTATAATGGGCCCTCCAGGCCTTTTGTTACTCTATTGTGTGGGGCTGTGCAGCTACCAAAATAGAGATCTCCACTGTTTGCCACCTGCTACTGGGTGCCAGGAAATCAATTTTCCAACAGCTGTGGATATACAGGACTTGAAGAAGTGAACTATGCCAGGCTGCTGAACGACAGCTGTTATGGAACCCTAAAATTTTATTTTTCATTTGATGCTTTACAGTGCTGGTGGTAGAGCCATTATGAGACATTACACACTACAGGCAGTGGCGGAACTACCGGGGTCGTGACTGCGACCGGGCCCTGGAGTTCTGCCACTCAGGGGGCCCCAAGCAGGCTGGACTGGCCCACCCGGATACTGGGAAATTTCCCGGTGGGCTGGCAGATTCGTGGGCGGCCGGCAAACTAAAGGGGCGATTGCCCCCAGGCCGGCCGAAATCTAATCTAAATGGCCGATGGGTGCTGATGCCGGCGGCATCAGCACCCAGCGGCCGTTTAGATTTACATTTCCAGCAATCTGATGGCCGTCTAGTGATGATGAGACTGAGAGCAGGGTGAGGGGTGAAAGCTCCGCCCCCTCGTACTCAGACTGCTGGAGCACCGGATGTCGGGTCAGTGACATCCTGTCAGCATAGAGAACGTCAGTCTACAGCTACCAGAGGTCAAGATGAAAAAGCCCCAAAGTGGAAGAAGTAGAAGGTCAGTAAACTAATTAATTTTTGTACAAACTGTATAATATTTTTTTTGTATTTTTTAAAAACAAAAACAATCGGTATGCGTGTGTATGTAAGTGTGTCCGTGGGGGACAAACAACATAATGCTCTTTTAAATTATTAATTATTTTCAAATAATTAAAATAAATAAATAAATCTCTGTATGTCTTCACAAGTTCAGCTCCCCAGTGCACTTCTGTCCCCTTTCAGCCCCCTCCATGTCATTGCTGTCCCAATTCAGCCCCCCATGTAATCTCTGTCCCCCATCAGCCCCTGTCCCCATTCAGCTCCCCAGTGTCACCTCTGTCCCCATTCAGGTAGCAGAGTGCATCATGATATGCATTTTAACCCCCTTTATGCCACTCTGTCTCCAGAAATGTCTTTTAACCCCTATAAGCCACTCCGCCTCTATAAATGCCTTGTAACCCCCTATATCCCACTCTGTCTCTATAAATGCCTTTTAACCCCCTATATGCCACTCTGCCTACAGAAATGCCTTATACCCCCCCTATATGCCACTCTGTTTCATGATATGCCTTTTAACCCCCTGTATGGCAGAATGCTGTATAAGGGTATAAGGCATTTCTGAAGGCAGAGGGGCATATAGGGGGTTAAAAGGCATATCAGGGGGCAGAGTGGCAAGCCTGGGACAGATGTGCATAACTGGGGGGGGGGGCAGGTTGTCAAATAAAAGGAAATAAAAACAAAACCCAAAAATGTAGATAGTGAGAAGAGGGTAGAGGGGGTAGATGGTGTGAGAGTGGTTAGATTGGGTTGGGGGGGCCCTTAACAGATTCTCGCACCGGGGACCTGAGGCTTCTAGTTACGCCCCTGACTACAGGATGTACTCAATGCCAGAGACTGTCACATGTATCTAAATAGCAATCCCTACACAGAAACCAAACATATATTTGAACTCAATTAATGTGGGACACTACTTCTGTTTTGTTTCTTGTTTGTCCACTAAAACCCATGAGAGGATTGCTATTCATTTATTTACAACAGATTTATCTGTAGCATTTCATCAAACCCATTGTAGGCTATGATGTAGTGATGTCCGGATCATGAACGAATCGTTCATTTGATCCGGTTCTTTTTAGTGATCCGGATGAATCGGTTCACTAGACTGAACGATTCATTTGTAGCGGTTCAGTCTGTGAATCATGCAGCTGTAACCTGATCCTAGAGCTGTGAGTCATCTGCAGAGCACTCATACACAGGCTCTGGGGTCACGTTACAGCTCATTAATTCACACAGGAACGATGACTCATAGAGTCAGAGACTCGTTCAAAGAGTCGAATGAACCGAAGAGTCGAATGAACCGAAGAGTCGAATGATTCGAATCTTACAGGGATCCGGATCTTACAAGTAGGGCTGCAACAACTAATCGATAAAATCGATAATAATCGATAATGAAATTCGTTGGCAACGAATTTCATTATCGATTAGTTGAATCGATTATTATCGATTATAAAATGAGGGTTTTTTCAGAGCAAACGCTCTGAAAAATCCCCCTCATTATATAATCCGTTTAGTCTGACTCACCGTCTCACAGCAGCAGCTCCTACTTACTCCCCCTCCCTGTAATCACTGTGACAACTGGCCCCGCCCCTTCCTTCTCCAGGCCAGAACCACATGGCTGTGACACTCATCTAACTGTAAGTATATGTATGTATATATATATATATATATATAATGTGTATGTGTGTATATATATATATATATATATATATATATATATATATATATATATATATATATGTGTATATATGTATGTAATATATATATATATATATTTGGGCTACTGAAAGTTAGGGGAGGTGGGGGTTAATTTAGGGGCAGTTATGGTTAGTGGGGTGTTTAGGGTTAATTTAGGGGCAGTTATGGTTAATTGGGTGTTTAGGGTTAATTTAGGGGCAGTTATGTTAATAGGGTGTTTAGGGTTAATTTAGGAGCAGCTGTGGTTAATGGGGTGTTTGGGGTTAATTTGAGGCAGTTGTGGTTAATGGTGTGTTTAGGGTTAATTTAGGGGATGCTGTGGTTGATGGGGTCTTTAGGGTTAATTTAGGGGATGCTGTGGTTAAGGGGGTGTTAAGGGTTAATTTAGGGGCAGTTATGGTTAATGGGGAGTTTAGGGTTAATTTAGGGGAATCTAAATCCTGGGGGCAGTGAAGTGACATATCTGGGGGTATAAGGCATATACAGTATATAAGGCATATGTGGGGAGGGCAGTGTGGCATGTCTGGGGAGGACGGAGTGGTGTATCAGGGTGTATAAGGCATATCTGGGGGTAGAGTGGCATATCTGGGGGTAGAGAAGTGGCATGTCTGGGAGGCAGGGTGGCATGTCTGGGGAGGATGGAGTGGGGTATCAGGGGATATAAGGCGTATCAGGCACAGTGGCAGATGTGGGAGGCAGCGTGGAGTGGCAGATGTGGGAGGCAGCGTGGCATATGTGGGAGGCATTGTGGAGTGGCAGATGTGGGAGGCAGCATGGCATATGTGGGGAGGGCAGGGTGGCATGTCTGGGGAGGATGGAGTGGTGTTTCAGGGGGTATAAGGCGTATCAGGCACAGTGGCATGTGGGGGGTAGAGTGGAGTGGCAGATGTGGGAGGTGGCGTGGCAGATGTGGGAGGCAGCGTGGAGTGGCAGATGTGGGAGGCAGCGTAGAGTGGCAGATGTGGGAGGCAGCGTGGAGTGGCAGATGTGGGAGGCAGCGTGGAGTGGCAGATGTGGGAGGCAGCGTGGTGTGGTATATGTGGGAGGCAGCGTGGAGTGCTGTGGTAGGCAGCGTGGCATATGTGGGGGGGCAGCATGGCATGTCTGGGAGGCAGCGTAGCAAGCCTGGGCTCAAATGTGCATATATTGGGGGGCTGGTTGGGAAATAAAGACAAGAAATGTATTATCAAAGTTTTTTTATTCTGCTGTTTGCATTTAACATCATTTGTTTAGTAAATTATTTTAAATAAATGAAAAATTTACATTCATTTTTTTTATCCGATTAATCGATTAATCGAAAAAATAATCGGCCAACTAATCGATTATTAAAATAATCGTTAGTTGCAGCCCTACTTACAAGGATCCGAATCTTACAGAGATTCGAATCATTCAGCGAATATTACTGATACCATACTTATAAATAAATACATTAATAATGTTCACACTGCCCCCAGGATTTAGATTCCCCTGAGTTTGCCCCCCTTTACCTATAACTGCACCTACAGTTAACTTTATTAAATTAATTAAATTAACCCTCAGTCATCAGCATAAAATTAACCCTTATACCCCATCAACCATAACTGCCCCTGAAATTAACCGTAAAGATCCCATTAACCATAACGGCCCCTGAAATTAACCCTAAAGACCCCATTAACCATAACGGCCCCTGAAATTAACCCTAAATACTCCATTAACCATAACTGCCCCTAAATTAATTGCATATACTCCAGATAAATTACCTAATAAATTGGTATGGTTGATGGGGTCTTTAGTGTTAATTTAGGGGCAGTTATGCTTAATGGGGTGTTTAGGGATAATTTAGGGGCAGTTATGCTTAATGAGGTGTTTAGGGTTAATTTGGGGGCAGGTATGCTTAATGGGGTCTTTAGTGTTAATTTAGGGGCAGTTATGCTTAATGAGGTGTTTAGGGTTAATATGGGGGTAGTTATGCTTAATGGGGTCTTTAGTGTTAATTTAGGGGCAGTTATGCTTAATGAGGTGTTTAGGGTTAATTTGGGGGCAGTTATGCTTAACGGGGTGTTTAGGGTTAATTTAGGGGCAGTTATGCTTAATGGGGTGTTTAGGGTTAATTTGGGGGCAGTTATGGTTAATGGGGTGTTAAGGGTTAATTTTAGGGGCAGTCATGGTTGATGGGGTGTTAAGGGTTAATTTTAGGGGCAGTCATGGTTGATGGGGTGTTTAGGGTTAATTTAATGGTGAGGGTTAATTTAATTAATTTAATAAAGTTAGCTTAAGGTGCAGTTGCAGGTAAAGGGGAATGTAAATCCTGGGAGCAGTGATTATTAATGTATTTATTTATAACAGTATGGTGATATTCTCTGAATGATTAGAATGCCAATGAAGGCAGAGAGTCGTTCAAAGATCCGGATCTTACAATGATCCGGATCTTACAATGATCCGGATCTTACAGTGCCTTCATTGACATCACTGGAGGCAGGGGGGAGGATTCATAATGAAAGGGGCGGGGCCAATCGTTAGTGTGCCTGCACGGAGTTACTGGAAAACAGTAACTCCGTGCAGGCACACTGAGTGATCCGAAGATCCGGATCATGAATCGGATCATTTCAGTGAACGAATTGAAATGATCCGATTCATTTTAATGATCTGAACTTCCCATCACTACTATGATGGGTAACGCCGATGCAGCTGATGTCAACAAGGCATGACTTCCCCATGGGATTTTAACTGATGCCCCTCCTAGTCCCACCAATGCCTCCTCCACGTCCCCCCACGCCATCCCAATTATAGTTTTAGTATACATTTTAGTATGTGCTCTCGTTTCAGGCAGTAGGAGTGTGCGTGTGGCTTCTAGAATGTAAATACTAGTGTCTGCAAAGGAGTCTAGCACAGCTAATGACATCCAAAGCATGCACTTGTTTGTTAAATAAGGTGTAAAATAATATATTATATATCTCGTACCATGCTCTGCTATTTTATAGGAAGAACTACAACAGGATATGGATGGCACACTTAAAAACCTTATCAGAACTGCACTTAAATTAATGGTAAAAGAAATATTAAACCTATTTATACCTTGAAAGAAAACTTTATCTGACAGCATATTATTCTGTGAGTTTCACAAATATAAATGCAAAACCGCCAACCTCAACAGGATTTAGTTTAAATGTCTTTTTTTATGTGAGATTCAAACACTTTAGGTCCTCTTCCACCTGTCCACAATTAATTACCCCTTTAAAGGAGGAACTGTGGCCGGTACAGTTTTTCATTTTGTTAATTTATTAAAATGACCTACTGACCATGTTTTTTTTTCACGATTAGGTTTTTAACTTAAGGGACTTATTTATCACAATGAAACTAAGTAGCAAAAGGTGGCACAACTTACATATGAATTTATTTTCTATCATAAATTTTATTCATTCCAACTCACACCATTACAAGGGCAACCAGAACAAAGGGGAGCAAATATATATTGCTTTCAACATCTACAAAACGTAGACCTGACGTGTAATTGGCCATAGCAGAAACTGAAGTTTAGCTTTAGGAATTACACATTTCACAAAGAACATAAAAGCTCTTATAGTTTTACTGTAAAAGTGTTATCCACATTATGTTACCTTATTTTTAAACTCAGACTATAAACTGTAACTTCTATGTAGTTTAAAAAGCACTCATGATTCCTATATTACTTTTTCCATTTTACAGATTGCTCTTAAACTAGAATTCACAAGTACTCCGAAATGTGGCTTAATGGTAAGTTTGCCTAAATACCAAATCTAAATAGTATAAATCATTTATTGGCAACAACAAAGAATTTCAGCTTTCATCTTTTGCAGCGACCTATTTTGATACGAACAATTGGAAGACTGGTAAGAATAAACTAAAGTTATCAGTATATTCAATAGTTTTTTAGGGTGTTAGACTTGATTCAATGACTAAACATCCAAAAATAATTTGATGACAAATCAATTGTTTGGCCCACTTAGTCTCTCCTGTTTTTACCTCTTTGCCCATGTGCTGGGTTTGCTTTAGCTTTCTTTAGCTTTAGCATATATATATATATATATTTAAATGTGCTTAAACATATCTAGAATGAGATTTGTATGGCCTGTTTGTATGTATAAAAAAGTAGCCAGTATTAACTGCTCTAATATTCTGCTCACCCAACTTAATAATAACCCATTAGAATAATAATAATTGTGACAAAATTAATTTAAAAATATAGTATAGAATACACTCATTATTAGCAAGCAGTAAGGGTCTAAATAAACAGGTCGTTAAGACAGAAAATACAGTGGCCGCTTGGGAATAAATAAGCTCTCTATCAGAAATTGTCTATTTATGGCCAATTAGACAGCTTTTTTTTAATTCAAGCCCAGAGGTCAGTGGCTCCACTGTGAAGAAAACAAAAAAGTGAAAGGGGCCAAATTGTGCTATAAGATCACGTTGGGTACCAGGTCCCCTTCTTCATTTCTTTGGGGTCGCAAAGAATATGTGGCCCATTCCTTGCCTCCTTGGCCAGAAGGCCTGCAGGAGGGCCGGATCTTCTTGGATAGAGGAGGGGTCCGCTCAAAAAAGCTACCTATCTCCCCTCCTCACCATCAAAAAAAACGAGACCTTTTGAGGGGACCCGGCTCCTCCATGGCTTTTTCGGTGTCTCGTGTCACAAATCTGTTACTGTACATACTGTGTAAGAGTTTTGAAAACAAATCAAATCAAATAAAAGAACACACATGCAAAAAACAGCAAAATTGTGCTAAAACACTTAGGGTACAGAGCTGATAAGGCAGCCCCAGGCTGTTTCTATTATATGTTAGCAAGCAAGCTAACATATTAGTCATCTGGAGTACCTAAAAACTTCAAGCCGACCCTGATTAGTTAGATACACTTTCTGCTACCATAATAGCTTTCTGATAAAATGCTTAAAATTGTATTGCATATTTTAATAGAGAATGCTAAAGTGATATTGTGGATTATTGGTATGTCACAGTTTGGTCCTAGCATTACATAATCAGATTTATTTATTTTTTCACAATGCCTATTTTTGTTTTTCATTTCTTCGAAGAAGTGGGTTTTGAGATTTTTCTTGAATGTTGGGAGGGAGGGTGAAAGCTGAAGGTTCGGTGGAAGTAGATTCCAGAGATATGGGGCAACCCGAGTGAAATCTTGTAGACGGGAAAAGGTGATAAGTGAGGAGGAGAGCCTTAGCCCATGGGAAGAATGTAAAGATCGAAGGGAGTATTTGTTTATTAGGGCAGAAATGTATGTAGAAGCAGTGTTATGGAGGGCCTTATATGAGAGAAGAACTGCACCGAGCTAATTTATATATATTTACAATAACAGATGAAAACACCTACTAACTGCTTAATATCAAACATGCTAAAAAAAGTCTATTAAGACCAATATTTGTTTTCATAAAACTGCAATGAATTTCTTTTAACAAAGTTTTAGGTGAAAAAGAATTATTCCAATTTCATAGTATAACAGATTAGAAAAATAATACTAATAATCTGCAGTTATGGGAAAAACAACCATTTTTAAATAATATGACATACCTGTCAGGACTGGACAGACTGGAAAAAAGAGATGACACCCTTCAAAAAAAATATTGTCTTCAAAAATAAATGTTTATTTAATCTGACCAAAGTAGAATTCATACATTGTAGACAAGCAGATGTGAAATGTGCTGTTTTGTTTTGCAGAATTCACTTTTTCCACCACCTATACATGCGACTGATAGAGGAAACAATCGCCACACACGTGACCTTTCAGGTCTTTTAGGACTGGTAGGAGGGCTTGGAGGGGTGGCTTCAGGACTAGGTGACTTGACAGGAGGGCTTGGTAAAGTGACTGGAGGGGTTGGGGGAATGGTAGGAGGGCTTGGGGGAATAACAGGATTACTTGATGGGCTTCCTTTACTTTCAGGGCTTACAGGGAATCTGCTAGGAGGGTCAGATTTACTCGGGGGGCTTTTAGGACTGAGAGGAGGACCATTAAACCTTGGTGGATTACTTGGAAGCCTTACAGGGGCTCCTGGAGAACTACTGAACCATGGTGGATTACTTGGAGGATCAGGGAGCCCACTGGAATTACTTGGAGGACTAGGGAACTAGGGCTGCAACTAACGATTATTTTAATAATCGATTAGTTGGCCGATTATTTTTTCGATTAATCGATTAATCGGATAAAAAAAATGAATGTAAATTTTTCATTTATTTAAAATAATTTACTAAACAAATGATGTTAAATACAAACAGCAGAATAAAAAAACTTTGATAATACATTTCTTGTCTTTATTTCCCAACCAGCCCCCCAATATATGCACATTTGAGCCCAGGCTTGCTACGCTGCCTCCCAGACATGCCATGCTGCCCCCCCACATATGCCACGCTGCCTACCACAGCACTCCACGCTGCCTCCCACATATACCACACCACGCTGCCTCCCACATATACCACTCCACGCCGCCTCCCACATATACCACTCCACGCCGCCTCCCACATATACCACACCACGCTGCCTCCCACATATACCACTCCACGCCGCCTCCCACATCTGCCACTCCACGCTGCCTCCCACATATGCCACTCCACGCTGCCTCCCACATATGCCACGCCACGCTGCCTCCCACATCTGCCACTCCACTCTACCCCCCACATGCCACTGTGCCTGATACGCCTTATACCCCCTGAAACACCACTCCATCCTCCCCAGACATGCCACCCTGCCCTCCCCACATATGCCACGCCATGCTGCCTCCCACATCTGCCACTCCACAATGCCTCCCACATATGCCACGCTGCCTCCCACATCTGCCACTCCACGCTGCCTCCCACATCTGCCACTGTGCCTGATACGCCTTATATCCCCACTCCATCCTCCCCAGACATGCCACCCTGCCTCCCAGACATGCCACTTCTCTACCCCCAGATATGCCACTCTACCCCCAGATATGCCTTATACACCCTGATACACCACTCCGTCCTCCCCAGACATGCCACACTGCCCTCCCCACATATGCCTTATATACTGTATATGCCTTATACCCCCAGATATGTCACTTCACTGCCCCCAGGATTTAGATTCCCCTAAATTAACCCTAAACTCCCCATTAACCATAACTGCCCCTAAATTAACCCTTAACACCCCCTTAACCACAGCATCCCCTAAATTAACCCTAAAGACCCCATCAACCACAGCATCCCCTAAATTAACCCTAAACACACCATTAACCACAACTGCCTCAAATTAACCCCAAACACCCCATTAACCACAGCTGCTCCCAAATTAACCCTAAACACCCTATTAACATAACTGCCCCTAAATTAACCCTAAACACCCAATTAACCATAACTGCCCCTAAATTAACCCTAAACACCCCACTAACCATAACTGCCCCTAAATTAACCCCCACCTCCCCTAACTTTCAGTAGCCCAAATATATATATATATATATATATACACATTATGTATATATATATATATATATATATATATATATATATATATACCGTATTTTTCGCTCCATAAGACGCAGTTTTTTTCCTCCCAAAGTAGGATGAAAAATCAGCCGCGTCTTATGGAGCGAAGATGCAGGCAGGGAGGGGGGGGGTTACTTTTTTAACTAAAATTAAAAGCTTAAACCCTACCTGCGTGTTATACGCCGATAAATCCGGGGTCGCAACTGAGGCAGGCGGCGGCGGCGGCCGCCAGCAGAGGAGTCCTGGATTTCTGCCAGTCAGGGGGGCCCAAGGGGTGCCGAGCGGTTGCTGAAGACAACCGCTCGGCAACTCTCGGGCCCCCCTGCCTGACAGATATACAGGAATCCTTTGCTGGTGGCGGCCGCCGCCGCCGCCACCGCCGCCTGCCTCAGCGCTTCAACTCCTGTGTTGGAAGCGTTTGTCTCGGGTGCCGGCGCTTTACGCTGGGCGCCGGCATATGACGTCAGACGCCGGCGCTCAGCAGTGAAGCGCCGGCACCCGAGACAAACGCCTCACGCTTCCAACACAGGAGTTTAAGGTAAGTGACCGGGGCGGGGGGGGAGATCCTGAGAAGGGGGGGTTAGGGAGTTAGAGGGGAGATCCTGAGAAGGGGGGGTTAGGGAGTTAGAGGGGAGATACTGAGAAGGGGGGGTTAGGGAGTTAGAGGGGAGATACTGAGAAGGGGGGTTAGGGAGGGAGGTCTTACTGTGTGTGTGTGTGTCTTACTGTGTTTGTGTGTGTGTGTCTTACTGTGTGTGTGTGTATGTTATTGTAATAAATATTTTAGCCCATTGTAATAAATATTTTACCCCATTTTTTAGCTCAAAATATTTTTTCCTTTTTTTTCTCCTCTAAAATCTAGGTGCGTCTTATCAGCAGGTGCGTCTTATAGAGCGAAAAATACGGTATATATACACACATATACTTACAGTTAGATGAGTGTCACAGCCATGTGGTTCTGGAGAAGGAAGGGGTGGGGCCAGTTGTCACAGTGATTACAGGGAGGGGGAGTAAGTAGGAGCTGCTGCTGTGAGACGGTGAGTCAGACTAAACGGATTATATAATGAGGGGGATTTTTCAGAGCGTTTGCTCTGAAAAAACCCTCATTTTATAATCGATAATAATCGATTCACCTAATCGATAATGAAATTCGTTGCCAACGAATTTCATTTTCGATTATTATCGATTTTATCGATTAGTTGTTGCAGCCCTATAGGGAACCTTGGGGGATTACTTGGTGGACAAACAGGGGGGCTACTGGACATAGGTAGACTGCTTGGAGGTGTAACAGGAGCAGTTGGAGGATTTACAGGTGCAACACCTGGAGGAGGCTCTGCAGGAGGTGGATTGCTTGGAGGAGCAGTCGGAGGTGGTGGAAGAAATGGTGGTAGCCTACTTGGAATCCTAGGTTAATGGATGAGGTATATATATTTTTTATATTTACCACATTCTCTTCTTTTCATCCCAAATCACACACACCCATCATATCCAATTTAGCAAATAAAAAATGTATGTATGACATAAATATAAATAAAAACAGAACCTTTTTAGGGGATCTAGTCCCACAACGCCCTTTTCAGTGATTCGAAAATTCCAATAAAACAATTCCTGTTTCTGTGTCCTCAATACATTTTTTTTTAATACAAAAAAAATGGCATGCACTGTACAAAAAAGGTGCAATCGTGAAAAAACTAACAATGAACATAGTGCTCTATATAAAGCCCTGGTATGATAAAAATTTCATGTACTGCACACCTATCTTAAGAGGCTGCTACAGTGACATGTAAAATAACATATGCTTGTAGGGGTCTGAGGTGCTAGGCGAGGTGAGTAGCTGACTTCTCTGAGGGATCATGGAATTTGCATGAAATGTCCTACAGATAATATGAATAAAGACAAATGGAAAATATAAATCTCACTAAATGGGAAATATTAATCTAATTAAAAATAATAATGGTTACATAATTAACAGATGTTTCAAGTTTAAAACAGCTTTAACAACGAAAAAAATCACTTGGCATCAATTAACACAGGTTAAAAAAAACGTATTGTGAGTTAACATTTAGGCAAGTTTAGACAAGTGCTTCAAATGCCCCAAATCAGAAGTTTTGCAAAAAGTAGACTGAAATCCCTTAATACAAACGTCTTAAACGACATATAGTTTGCTCAATTCTGATTTTTGCCATGTGGCTAATTATGTTTCTTTTCAAACTCCAAAAATTTATTTTATTGCATAACCCATTATGCCAAAGCTAATGCTGTGTTTTCTTTTTTTTCAGAAGAAGAAACAATTCTCATGCCCAAAGTGGAATTAAGAAATGATTACTGATTAATTATTTTACTTCAGCTCTATCATGTTATAAGTGTTTCTTTCTTGAGTGCAATAAATCATATTCACAGCAATATTTGTATTTTTGGATTTATTTAGGATTACAATGCATTCTTAAACTATGTGTAAACTATTCTACTGTTCTACTCCCTACCTCCTCTTTGTTTTCTGTACAAGAGATGGGAAGGGGCAGATGGATGATGGGAAGGTGGGTTGAGCACAGAAGCATGGCAAGCTTTGGGCAGGAGAAGAAAAGGTCACAAAATGGCCAAGTCAAGACTACGAGTGAGCATGACCAAACACCAAGTTCCCCATTCTGAAGTCAATGATCTACAAATTAAGATGCTATAATTACCTGTGGTATCCTTGGCATCTGGAGATGCTGGAGAGTCCCTGGCATGGCTAAGATACCCTTTCCCCACCACCTCAGGCAAAAAAACACAAAAAATGGCTCTTTAAACTTGGCATTGCAATGCATTAGAAGTACCCACAAAAACAGAAAAACCAGAGATTGAATCCATTAAAATACTTGGACAATTTCCAGACATTAGCACTTTCCTAAGCAAGTGCTTTCTAGTTTGCGCATTTAGCTGTAACTACAATAGACAATTTTCAGACAATAGCACTTTCCTAATCGAGTAACTGTGCATTCTAATTTGCTCCTTTATATGTAACTACAACCTAATTATGACAAAAAATATCAAAAATAAAAGAAGTCTTACAAAGATGCCACTTACTAGCAATGGCTGATTCAGTGCTAGTCTTAACACCAATGCTTGATTGAAGAGGGTGCTGGGCAGTGGCAAATTCTTAAAAGGGAGAAAAGTCTGAAGTGGCGGCAGCCCCTGGGATATTTTCAGATCTTTTTATTGGCAACCAAATCTCTGTGCCCTTCTTTCCTCCCCTGGTGGCCCTCTTGTCTCCGAGCTCAGAGTGTTTGCAGCATGAATGGATCAAAGTTTGTTACAGGCCTTAAAATCACATAAGCAAGTCACCAGAATCAGGAATCTGCACTCACTCCCCACAGGAACTCAGGTGCTTAACTGTGCCAGGAAGGGCCAGCTCCCCAGTAAATCAAAATAGAAAAAGGCTCCAGGCACTCATGGGTTCCATCAGGCAGATTTATTGGAAGAGATGAACAACAACGTTTCGACCTCACGATGAGGTCTTTATCAAGTCATCGTGAGGTCGAAACGTTGTTGTTCATCTCTTCCAATAAATCTGCCTGATGGAACCCATGAGTGCCTGGAGCCTTTTTCTATTTTAAAATCACATAAATCAGCATGGGAAATAAAAGGAAAAAGGAGAGGCACAAACAGACTTCTTGCCAGGAGCGCCATTTGGGCTAGAAACAGCACATAGTCAGGCAAATCATTTTCCATTATTGGTTATTTTTGTTAACTGCTAAAGCACCTACTCTGTGAAACGTATTACTCAGAACTAAATGTAGTATAGGAAACATACCTAGCACTGTGAAACGTCCACACTCCTCTCAAACTAACTTCTTTAATCATGTAAAAAAATGCGTACGTAATTTGGACATTAATGTGTGCAATACAAAAACGGACAACGATAGCTTGTTGCCATATATAGTTCACCTCTTACTATGTCCTTTTTTTTTTTTTTTTTTATTTGTGATAATACTTGATCAAAGAATGCAATGGAAGCTTAGATCTATGTATTAAACATACACTACTTGAGAGATCACCTGAAGGGAAACAACATATTTAATACAATATTTATTTAAAAAGATGACTGCATGAGAATATAAATACGATAGAATTAATTAAAGGTCGGTCTGTCTTATAGAATTGAAAGGTTGTTTGGAGAAGCATGAGATCGTTTACAGTATGTTTACTTAACAATGACTCCTTCTCTTCTCAGAGACATAGTGTACTCAATGTATTATTTAATAATATATTAGCATGACGCAGTGACATGTTCAGAAATGTTAAAGGTGAAACTGTACATTATTATATTACATATATTACACTTTTAAAGTGGCATCTGCAACAAATACAGTATTTGCTGTAATTCTTACAGATATGATAATATAGACATAATGTTGGTATACTTTAGGTACGTGGGCCCTATGAAAGAAATATTTTTGCACAGTAATGCTCTTCGATGCATTCAGTTTAATCACGACCTCCATCATAATGTTAGTCAGAAGCAAGTCCTAAAATATATCATTGACAAATGTTTGAAACACAGCGGGAGGATAGCATAGTCCAAAAGGCATGGATTGATTTTCATAATATCCATGGGTGTTATAGTCTGTCTTCCACTTGGCCCCTCTTACAAATACAAATAAGATTGTAAGAGTCCCGAGGTAAAAATATTGGATCATTGTAGGGATCATACATTTGATGAACACAAGTTACAAAATGTTTATTGTTAATAGTGACTTTGTTGAGTTCTTTATAATCAAAATATGGTGGATAAATCTCTACTTTTTGGCTACAAAATAAAAACCAGCCCAGGCAAGAGATGTGGAGGACTGATGAAGCCAGAGGACAGATGTTATTCTATCTGCTATTGAGGGGCAATGCCTCCCAATATGAGGATGGAACTTGTTTTGTTGGGTCTTCTGCAGGGAGGTCTAACATGAGAGCAGTGGGTTGGGTGAAATGGATGTATACTGGTTTTGCTCCAGGCTAAAATTCATCCAAAGAACCATTCTATGTTAGGCTTGTGGGTCAGGAGCCAATCTAACCCTAAAATTTAGTAAAATGTAGTCTCAGGTACAGAACAGCTTCAGTCATCACACTGGAACCAGGAGTAGAAGCTTCCACAGACACAGGACTTGCAAGAGTTACAGCCATGCAGGAAAAAGTCAGACTCCACATTATCTTTGCATCCAGATTTTAGGCTCATTTAATGAAGTTAACATCTGGCCTTGTGGGTCATTGTAAGCTGCTTAACGGAATACCTCTTCAGGGCCCACTGTGACCTATTCAAATTTTATGATAACTGTACTCAAAAGTACAAGCATCATGAAATCAGGCAGGGCAGTTAATAACAAAATCAGACTCTAAAGCAGAAGATCTGGCTCATTGAACAGGCTGTACGTTTCTGTAGAATAGACCGAAAGAGATGTGAAAAATGTTTGCTCATTTGATTCAGACATTGCTTTAGCTGGCGTCCTCTCTCAAAATCCTCCAGTCCAGGAAGTGCCGTCATTTTACCCTAATGCGAATGTCCGCTGAAATCAAACGAAAATTCATAGCTTTATGCTTCATATTCGTCCACTTCGTGGGGGGTGGCCTTTTTTCATGGCTTCATACAAATCTCTGAATTTGCTAAAATTCTCTACCTTTGCAATTTCTATGAATCCGAACGCACTAGCCTATTCCAGTATTTGCTCGATTATAAGACGAGGTTTTTTCAGAGCAAATGCTCTGAAAAATACCCCTCATCTTGTAATCAGGGTCGTTTTATAATCAGACCTCAAATAGGTCTGACTATGAGACGACTACGATCCAGATCCCCCGCAGCTGCAGGGGACCTGGATCTTCTTGTCTCACCCCCCCTTACTGGTGCTTCTGAGTCCCCTGTGTGTAGCCGGGGCAGCGTGTAGATGTCTATGCGATTCGCGTAGACAACTTACGCTGCAGCCGGAAGGAGGTGTGGCTAGTAGCGGGGGTTGTCTGCATCCATCGCGCAGACCTTCCCCGGCTGTTAGAGATCACAGTTCCCCGCACCGGTGCGGGGAATTCTCTCTGACAGTCGGGGAAGGTCTGCGTGATGGACACAGACAACCCCCGCTGCTAGTCACACCTCCTTCCGGCTGCAGCGTAAGTTGTCTACGCGAATCACGTAGAGCTCTACACGCAGCCCCGGCTACGTGACAGGGGAGTCAGAAGCACCGGTAAGTTTGGGGGGGGCAGTGGAGTGTTAAATGGGGGGCATAAGGCATTTCTGGAGGCAGAGTGCTCTGTGAAATGCCTTTTAACCCCCTTAATGCCACTCTGCCTCCAGATATGCCTTTTTAACTCTATAGACGCCACTCTGTCTCCTGAAATGCCTTAAACATCCCTATATTTCAGTCTGCCCCATAATATGCCTTTTAACCCCCTTAATGCCAGAGTGGCATATAGGGGTATAAGGCATTTCTGGAGGCAGAGTGGCACATAGGGGGTCAAAAGGCATATCATGGGGCACAGTGACATATAGGGTTAAAAGGCATATCATGGGGCACAGTGGCATTTAGAGGGTTAAAAGGCATATCATGGGGCACAGTGGCATATAGAGGTTATAAGGCATTTCTGGGGCAGATGTGCATAACTGGGGGGGGGTGCAGGTTGGAAAATAGAAGGAAATAAAACCAAAATATTTTTCTCAATCATAGCTTTTATTAAAAAAAATGTTTACATGAATTAACATTTACTGGTAAAACTTTTTTCCTATAGGGTCGTCTTATATTCAGGTTTTTTCTTTTTTTCCTAAATTAATATTCAGATTTGGGGGGTCGTCTTATAATAGAGCAAATACGGTATTTCTGTTATCCGGGGATGCAGGTGAACAGGTTTTCGTGTACTTTTCGGCGGTTACACTTAACCTGTGCAAGAAATCATAAGCAACACATAAACATTTATTAAAAAAGTGTAAAAGAAATTTGTGGCAAAATAGTTGCATGGCAAGTGTCTAAATTCATTCTATTTCATAGATACTGTTCCTGCTATTGTTACAAACCCAGCATACGGAAGGTATATTTACCCTATAATTTTTAAAAGTATATGGAACATAATTTTGAAAATCAAGACACAAATAATTGCTTTAGTGGAAATTTCCATAGGTAAAACTACAATTCTTTTAAAAAATATATTCTTTATAATATATGTTGCATTATAGTTATGAACATGGTATGACCCAATCTTTCCTGGAAAAAAATAATATATATTTGTGTAAGGGCATTAAACATTGACAAAAAGAATCATGACTGAACAAAGATAAGGTAAAAATGGCAAAAATGTTCTAGTTACCTAGATGGGTAAACCCCTCTGTCACAAATGGGTTAGTTAAGGCCTAGAATGAACATAAAAAGTAGTCTGGAGAATTGTGAGAAACCAGGGACTATAAAGTCAGAATAAGAGTTTGTTTAGTTAAACTTTTGTTTAACTAAAAAGTTGTATTGTCAGGAAATAGGGACTTTAGCTGAAAGAGAAATGTTTGCTGCCCCTTCCCTTCACATAGTCCAAGGAAGGCAAATGAAGGTGACCTGTATTCTATGTCTTGTTGTTCACTTATCGAGCTGCAGAATTGTGACAAAGTACGTTATTTTGTTGTGTGCCCAAGACAAACACGGTATAGGAATTATAGTAGCCAACTATTATAGCCTATAGAAGAAGTCCTGGAACACTTAAATGTCTGCGGCTTGGACAAACTTCAATGAATTAAGCATTTATTAAGAGCCAAATTGGCTCATGTGATGGAGTGTTCTTATTATATAAAAGAAGCACTTGATCACTGTATTAAGTGTTAGATCTTGGTGTTGGTACCTTTCTAGAACTGAGATTCCTCTATACACACAATGAGCAACATAGCTTGTTTGGCGCTCGCCCTCCTGGCATTTTCTTATGGTAAGTAATATGGTAAGTAATATTCAAATATATATACGATGTTTGATAGCATATATCAAAGAAAACAGGTTTTGATGTAGTTCCCTTTAAGGTGGATCGGTCACTGTTCCTAAATATTGCATTCTTATTCAGCACCCCAAATAGACCTTTGTAAAATTTAAAAGAGATAAGTATTTTGAACACACCTTGCATGTATGCCTTTGGGGATAGCGGCCTGAACTGAGGACACAAACAGTCATTTCTCCCCTTGTGTGAAGTTACTATGCCTGGTTTTGCCAGTCCTTGTCACATTTTGCATCAAATCACATCATCTGTAAAGTAAATAGTCCAAAACATGATTTAAAAACAAAAAAAAAAGCTCTAGGTTTTAATAAATGAATTTAGTTATGGGAGAATGTGTGATGTGGACATTTCCCCTGTAAGCAGACCGTAGGGATGGAGGAATTTAGTCACCAAACTCTCAACTTGATACTTTATTTGTCATGAAGCTTTTCCTTTTAGAGAATGGAAGCTAAGAAGTGGTATTCTTTGTTACAAGTCAATAAACAAAACCTCATGAAATCTATTCAATACATGATCTGCCAAACACCCCATATTACTTTAAACAAGATGAGAGTCAAATAAGCTTAAATGAATATTTATTGTTAGCAAGAAAATTGTATTAGAAGACTATTCATCTGGAAATGTCATTAGCTTGTATTGCTATTAAAAAGTTAACTTACTATACATAGGTAATATTTTAATTACTACGTTTTTTTTTTTTTATATTATTTTAGGCACAACAGCCTGTGGAGACACATGCGTTTTTAAAGTATGTATACCTTTACTGGATAATCTTTTATTAAACAAACAATGACATAGGTAGATTCACATGGGAAATAAGAATAAAAGTACAAGACTAAATATACTAAGATAAAAAACCATCTCTCTTATATTTACATGTCTGAGTGTGGCCAGAAAAGTCAATCTAAATAAAATGTGTTTCATTTTTTACCATGCATGACTATTTGCTACTTCATGATGTCAAAGATTTATATGTGTCTGAACCTATTTTGAAAGCCAATCTAACTAAAATCTAACTAAAATCTAATTAAAATCGCTGTATTGAGTACATGTTCATCATGAGAAAAAGAGACATAAATTGTAACTTAGGGCACTGCAGATGTAATATCATTTACTTATTTACAAAGATATCTGGAGCTTTATCATCGTATTGATCACTACAAGAAAAGGTAGAATCATACAACTAGTAGAATTCATTTGAAGCCCCCAGGTGCTTTTTTAAGAGGTAATTTATGTTGTTTAGTTTTTTTTTATTATCTAAAACTCACTTAGAAAAGGTAGGTTTATGAAAAATATCACATTTAACTAATACACCAAATGGTTAAAATGGGTTATGCCTAAATTTAAAAACATATAACTATTATACGGTATTTAGTTAATGAGTGATCTATAATTGTTATTATTTGTTTTGTTTTTTTGTATTTCAGGAAAACATTGACCTGGTGGCGCTGACGGATTGTGTATCAAAAATACCAGATGTAGGTTAGGTTTCAAAAAACATTTCTATTCTTGTACCTAATTGCACTAAGAGGAAGTCTCAGGTGAAACTTGGTAGTTGTGCCTAAGTTTGAGAGGACAGGGAATTAAGGTAGGGGTCATCATTGGAGGTGGGGGGTAGTAACAAAGTGAGCAGCAACAGAATATGGGACGAAGGAGAGGGAGTGAAACATTAAATGGAAGGATATGAGGAAAACTGGTTGGTGAAGGGGGGAAAGTGATTATCAATAATAAAATGGAAGGGGATGGTGAATAGGGGAGAGGAAGGCAGGAAAGCAAAGAGGACAGAAAAAAGAGATAAGGAGAGTGATGAAGTGTGAGCATCAACTGGACACAGAGGGCATGAAAGGAATGAGTGAAGACACGGGAAAAGGGGGAATGTGAGAGTGAGCATCATCGGGCAGGGCCGGACTGGGACTGAAAAGCAGCCCTGGAAAAATTTGGAGACCAGCCCCATATAGTTTATCTCACGGTCGCGCTCTTTAACCACACGCACCCCTTATACATACCCGACTCACACTATTCGCCATTCTTTTTATCTCATTATTTGTATTAAAATGCCAGAAAGCAAAAGTGTTAAAAGGCCCTAATAAATTAAATACATTACACATAATGGGATCAAAACATTTAGTACTGCGAACATTTTAGATGAAAAAGTTCAGTGGAACAAAACACCGATCACATTATTCTTCACGATATTCTGGTAAGAAACTTTTGTTTCTTTATTAATTCATGTAGACTATTTTTTTCATATTTAATAAAAGCTATGATTGAGACATGTTTTTTTTTTTCCTTTTATTTGCCAACCTACCCCCGAGTTATGCACATCTGCCCCCAGGCTTGCCACTCTGCCCCCCTGATATGCCTTCTAACCCCCTATATGCCACTCTGCCTCCAGAAATGCCTTATACCCCCTATATGCCACTCTGTCCCATGATATGCCTTTTAACCCCCTGTATGCCACTCTGCCATATAGGGGTCAAAAGGCATATCATGGGACAGAGCGGCATATAGGGGGTATAAGGCATTCCTGGAGGCAGAGTGGCATAAAGGGGGTAAAAGGCATATCATGGGGCACTCTGCCTCCAGAAAAGCCTTATGCCCTCCTATATGCCACTCTGCCTCCCCGATATGCTTTATACCCTCCTATATGCCACTCTGCCCCGTGATATGCCTTTTAACCCCCCTTTTGCCACTATACCTCCAGATATGCCTTTTGACCTCCTCTATGTCACTCTGCATCCAGAAATGCCTTATACCCCTATATGCCACTCTGTCTCATGATATGCCTTCTAACCTCCTATATGCCACTCTGCCATATAGGGGGTTAAAAGGCATATCATGGGACAGAGTGGCATATAGGGGGTATAAGGCATTTCTGGAGGCAGAGTGGCATAAAGGGGGTTAAAAGGCATATCATGGGGCACTCTGCCTCCAGAAAAGCCTTATGCCCCCCTATATGCCACTCTGTCCCATGATATGCCTTTTAACCCCCATATGCCACTCTGCCTCCCTGATATGCCTCAACCCTCCTATATGCCCCTCTGCCCCGTGATATGCTTTTAACCCCCTTTTTGCCACTATACCTCCAGATATGCCTTTTGACCTCCTATATGTCACTCTGCATCCAGAAATGCCTTATACCCCTATATGCCACTCTGTCCCATGATATGCCTTTTAACCCCCTATATGGCAGAGTGGCATATAGGGGGTTAGAAGGCATATCATGGGACAGAGTGGCATATATGGGTATAAGGCATTTCTGGAGGCAGAGTGGCATAAAGGGGGTTAAAAGGCATATCATGGGGCACTCTGCCTCCAAAAAAGCCTTATGTTCCCCTATATGCCACTCTGTCCCATGATATGCCTTTTAATCCCCTATATGTCACTCTGCATCCAGAAATGCCTTATACCCATATATGCCACTCTGGCATATAGGGGGGTATAAGGCATTTCTGGAGGCAGAGTGGCATATAGGGGGACACACTTACATACACACACATGCCGATTTTTTTGTTTTTAACACATTCAAAAAAATATTATACATTTTGTACAAAAAATACATTACTTTACTCACCTTCTACTTCTCTTGACTTCCGTCCTCTGATCTCTTCTCTCTAATGACAGGATGTCACTGACCTGACATCCGGTGCTGCAGCAGTTTGAGTGCGAGGGGCGGAGCTTCCACCTCACGCTGCTCCCATCAGACTGCTGGGAATGTAATCTAAACGGCCGGTGCGTGCTGATGCCGCCGGCCGGAGCTACTTTAACACTTTTTTTTTTTATTTATATGGTAAGCTGGATCGGCTTGCCATATAAAGTAAAAAAAAAAAGTATTAAAGCAGAGGCGGCCGGCGGCATCAGCACGCATCGGCCGTTCAGATTACATTCCCAGCAATCTGATGGCCGCATAGTGATGGGAGCAGCATGAGGGGTGAAAGGTCAGTGCGAGGGGGCGGAGCTTTCACCCCTCACGCTGCTCCCATCACTAAGCGGCCATCGCACACGGCTGCTGGGTGCTGATGCGGCCGGCCGGCAATACTGTAATACATTTTTAAAATTTAATATGGCAAGCCGGACCAGCTTGCCATATTAAATTAAGAAAAAAGTATTATAGTAGCGCCGGCCGGCCGCATCAGCACCCAGCGGCCGCTCAGGTCCCAGCCCGCCCCTGGTCCCAGCCCACGGACCTGCCGGCCCACCGGGAAATTTCCCGGTATCCCGGTGGGCCAGTCCGGCCCTGTCATCGGGATAGGGAGGAAGGTGGTCTTTAAATGAGAATAACATAGAGAAAGAGTTGAGATACTTGTGAGATGAAGGAGAAGTAAGAGGGGAAGAAAAGAGAGACAGAATGAGGGGGCAACAAACATGAAAGGGGGTAATGTGGGAACATTGAGCACCATGAAACCATAGCAGAAGAGAGACAAAAGACACAAGTAGAAACTGGGATGTAGGAATCTTTACATGAAATTTTATTAGCGATCCGCAGGGGGTAATTGTGATTGTGATTGTAAATTAGTGCTTGAGGAAGGACAATTGTGCTTGTTAGATTATCACAATCATTGGTTTTGCTATAATGAGGAGGTTAGCCAGAACTTTTGCAACTGAGGCAGCTTTGAAACAAATGTCACTGGCAGGAACACATCATGTTAGAGAGTGAGGGATGATCACAGAGAACCTCAATCTGTGTGGACTGCAGAAGGAAGATATTTGATAATCTGGTATGGGATCCTGAGAGCTCAAGGCACTAGTAGTTTCTCAGTAGTTTTTCTCATCTGGTTCCGGTTTTCCATGAAGATTGCATTCAAATAAGAGATCTCCAAAGGGCTCACAAATTTTCTAAGACTATTTCCTGAATACTTATGGCCATTCACTGAGCCTGCCATAGTTTCTGAATTACTATATTTTCTATCTAGGGAACATCGGATTCTGTTAAGAAATTGGAAACTGTTATTTGCGGGTTTGAGAAAGTCAAGGTAAATATATGTATTTATTAACATTTTTTCGCTTTTTATTTTTATTGTTATTTCAAGTTTTTTACATTTTAATCTGGTGAAAACTGACATATAATGGATTGCAAGATTTCGAGAATATCTAGGCCTGAAGAAGTGAGCTAGATAGTCTTGAAAGCTTGCAATCCATTATGCGTCAGTTAGCCAGGTATTATCTTTACCAAATTTGCTTTCTCTCTTTCTATGACTGTAGATTTTTTTAGATAAATTATAAACCTTGTTGATTAAATTAGTTGTGTAAATTTACATTTAATCTCCACATCTGAACTCTTTTCAACTAAAGATCTAAAGCACTGCTCTAACAGACTCAGACTTTTTTAAACTAAACTTTCTACCCAGCCTTTAAACCAGACATCATGGGTTATGAAAACCCTTACATCTACTGCAGCAGAATGTCTGATATAAAAATATGTGTATCTCTGTTAAAGGGAATAGAATAGTTTGTTAGTTTCATTAAAACGTATTATATACAGACAGTTTTTTTTTGCCTTCTGTATCGGTTTGTTTAATCTGTCAGTTTTTGTTTTGTCATACCTTTTGAAAGTGTCTATTGCAAGAAGCACTGCGTAATTTGTTGGTGATATATAAAAAAAATGTAATAATAATCTGGACCTGGGTCTGAAGACCAACATTCAAAACATATGTCTTATACATTAAATAAAAAGTGCTATACATATTAGTAAGAAATGTGAGTATATCTTACAGGTTATTAGAAATAAAATATTGGTATTGGTAAAGGTATCAGCATTTACTGTATTCAATACATGACGTATGTGTGTTATTATGTAGGTGTGTAAAGATCTAGAATTGCTGAAGACCTTTCTGGTGGACCTGGATAAGGCCTTGGTAAGATGCATTTCCTCTTTGTCTGTCACTCTAATCAATTATAATGATCAATTGTGAATTACATTTACTGTATGCATTTACCCGGTTTTACATGTTATGGGCATGAAGATACATAAATTACTGTCCAAGGTGCTCATGTAAAATATGAGTTGGATTCCTTCCTGTTTTATCAACTGAATGTATTAAGGTTTTGCATATCTATGCACTATTGTGCCTGTGGAAATTTGGTGAATTAATTTTGGGGTGTTGGGTTAATAATCCTACTATACACCGACATCGCAGCTTATCATTCAGTTCTCTTGCACTCAGCACTCTGTCTTGTTTTTATAGCTGGGGGTTGAATGCCCAGTAAATTTGAAAACAGAAGGCTGCACTCTGGTAAGTAATTTCTTAATTACAAATTGCATTGACTTTCTATAGAGTCCATCACATAAAATGACATTCATTTAAAGGGACAGTTTACTGTAGCTGACAGCCCCACTATAGAAGAATGCATATTAAAATTCCCTGTGAAGCAGCCAATCAGTGGCAGGGAAGCTCTTTCTAGATGGGGATCTAAAGAGACCCCCAGCCCACAGAGTCCACCAAGCCAGCAGTGTAGCTGACTGCAGATATGTATATCATTTGTAAGGGGGTCCCCTTGAAAAGGGGACCACATAGCTATCATATGCATTACAGTGCATATGGTGGATGGATTGACCGTGTAAAGGACTAGAAGTTATAACTTAATATTTGTTAGCACTATCGATAAACACATAAAATTACTAGTCCTAAATCTCAGACTTTACATAGCCAATGATTCTTCCGGTAAGGGCTCCACTCAAATACATAAATGGAAATAATGAAATTTCAGTAACATGGGATGGCATTTATATAAATTAAGTGATCGGCTGATTTAATTACTTTATAGACTTAATCGATATAACAGCCCTGACTACAATTATTATTTTTTTAATTTTAATTACTTGATTTGAATCTTATTAATTTTCTCTTCCAATTAGAATCTATAGTTGCATATTTCCATTCAAATGGTGCTAAATTTCATAGGCGGTTTGATTTATAAACTGAATTATTATCTATTTAATATTGATATTTTTGGAAATTTCCCTCCCTTTGAGTAGCTGACTATATGGATCTATAGTCAGATATATAGATAGATTGATAGATAGACAGATACATAGGTGGACCAAGATAAATAGATTTCATATTCAGATATAAATATCCCGTTTCAGTCTTCCACGTGAGTGATAAATAGCGTGTTTTACATGAAAATCTGATCAGGAATGGCCATTTGTTTAAAATAAAATATAATCCTTTCTCTTCCAGGAGCAACTCCTTGAGGCAACAATCGAATTAGTCGATTTTATTAATACCGAAGTGGTAATATTTTTCATTTTTATCTCTCAAAAATCAAAATAAAATACTATGTGATTAAATCATTGTTTTTTAATACTGTGACAAAAGGTGTGGTAAAGTGGTAGATGGCAGGTATATTAGACCAGCCTTGGTCAATAGTAGTCTCCTTTAACCCCTTCCGGACCGGCGTTGGCAAACTGCGTCTTCCCTTGAAGACCGCAGTTTTTTAAAAAAAAAAATATTTAAATTCCGTGCTCACGTGCATGGAATTGAGGGGGAGTGGCTGCTACGGATCGCTGGGGACACCCAGCGGTCAGTAGCAGCCGCCCCTCGCGATCTTGAAGGGGTTAAAATGTCCCAGGGAAAGATGTTGTTTGTTTACAAACTACACTACTGGCAGTTTGCAAAACATGGTAAGTGTCCCTGGGGCGGAGCATCTGGAAGAGCAGGGTGAGCCAGTGCTCCAACAGCACTAATTGCTGTTTTGATCCAGTCCAGAGCCTGCATTCTGGACAGGAGCTCCACAGGTGTGGACTAAGTAGCAGCTCACCTGTGGTTGATTAATTAGCAGGCAGATGGTAAAAGGGATTGAGCCTGATTCAGAGGAAGGGAGCCATTGTTATGCCAGCTAGGAGAGCTGATGAACTGAGGAGTGGTTTCTCTCTGCAAAGCTGTTTTGTCCTAAGCAAGTGCTCAAGCAAGCAAAGACTGTTATCCTGTGCTGCTTATAACTGCTGCTGTTATTCCTGAAAAATAAACATTGAAATTGAGCTGGATGTGTCCTGGGCTTCATTTACCCTAGAAGACTGTGGTTACAACCAAGATCCTTGACAAGAATCCCAAGGAAAGGGGAGGCCTGTCACAATATATACAAATAATTTTTCAATAGATAAAAAAAACTCATATTGCAGATCAGCAAAATGCATCAAGTATCTCCTAACATCACTGTAGGTTAAATGTTATTTATTGGCTAATTCTTAGCCAATACCAGAATTCACTGTAATGTCACTAAAAAGCGTAATACTTCATCAACGTTTTATGCAGCTATATTTCTACTATATAATGATTTTACTATATGTTGTTTTCTACAGTTACTTATCCCATTGGCGACTGGGTGCCCTGTGACAGTAAGTTTATAGTAAACATTTAAAACAATATATATATACCCTGGAAAATGTTTGTATAATATGCTTTGACAATACTTGTCCATTCAATTGCTTTCAATACATCATTGTACTTCAGTAACTTATGGCTCTATGGGTAGTCTCACTGCATAATCTTCTCATTACTGTATGCTCTCATACTTATTTGCAATAAAATTATTATAATAATAATAAAAAAGATGTATAATGCCCTAAAGATTTAGATCTTTGATGTGTATTATTTAATGTGAGACATTAATTCATTTTTTTCTGCTTTCACAATTCAGGAAATTCCTGTCTAACGCATGAGGAAGGAACAACAAAGGCTGTGGTGTCAACATGATTTTTTAATTTTTTTCTGCAGCAAATAAGTAAATGCTTATTCTTTTTGCCTATGGCTGTCTTACAAATCAACTAATAAAAAATAATGCTAAGCAAAATAAGCTTACATTTTGGTGGTTTTTTTTACACCGATAAACAAAGGATTTTAGATATATGTGCATTTTTATTGCAAACCTCTCCATACAACAGAATTTGAAATTGACAAATTCATCTAGTACGCTTTTTAGTAGAAACATAGCACTCTTGCCTGGAGCCCTCACTATATCAGAAGATGGAAGGACCATGATATTCCTGGGTTTGAAAAGGGTCTGGAAAATGGGTGGAAGCAGCCAGGGAGTTAGTGATTTTTAACATTACTGTTCCTAATGATTGATCAGAATGATTGCAGTACTTGGAGCCTTCCAGCAACTCTGCCACTTTTCCAGGTTATCTTCTATTTAGTCATACATTAACATTGTTCATATCTAGAAAAGGCTGAGGGGGGGCTTTCATACCATATACCCCAGGGTAAGGGCTGGCACCTTGTGGTCCAGGGGCAAGTAAAGCCAAGTGCCCCAAATGGGCTCATTGTGCATGTCCCCCTCCCACAACCCCAGTAACTCACATATGCACTGGCAAACATATTTGCACACACACTTATACATACTCACTAACACACACTTACACGCTGCGTTAATAAACACACACTTACAAATACACATCCATACACATTGAGGCTTACACGCACACAAACATTCAAACTAAGACACACATAGACATTCATGCTCACATACAATTACACATATACATGCTAACACGCATACATAATCATGCTCACATACAAAAACGTATAAATTCTTGCTCACACACAGACCCATATTCATGCTAACACACACTTACACATACACACATTCATGCTCACACGTATGTATACACATTCATGCTAACACACAAACTCACTCTCATGCTAATGCACTTATATGTACACATGTAATCTAACATGCATACTCACTTCCTCCCTTACCCTCTCACTAAATTACCGTATTTGCTCGATTGTAAGACGATCCTCCAAAATCTGAATATTAATTTATGAAAAAAAGAAAAAGCCTGAACAACCCTATAGGAAAAAGTTTTACCAGTAACTGTTAATTCATGTAAACTATGTGAATTATTTATTTTTAATAAAAGCTATGATTGAGAAAAATATTTTGTTTTTATTTCCTTTTTTTCCAACCTGCCCTCCAGTTATGCACATCTGCCCCCATGCTTGCCACTCTGCCCCAGAAATGCCTTATACCCCCTATATGCCACTGTGCCCCATGATATGCCTTTTGACCCCCTATGTGCCACTCTCCCTCCAGAACTGCCTTATACCCCTATATGCCATTCTGGCATTTAGGGGGTTAAAAGGTATATTATGGGGCAGAGTGGCATATAGGGAGGTATAAGGCATTTCAGGAGGCAGAGTGGCGTATAGGGGGTTAAAAGGCATTTCTGGAGGCAGAGTGGCATTAAGGGGGTTAAAGGCATTTCATAGAGCACTCTGCCTACAGAAATGCCCTATGCCCCCCATTTAACACTCCCTCCCTCCCTCCCTCCTCCTCCCTCCTCCAAACTTCCGATCTTCGTGATCGTCTTCATCTTCGCCTACTAATCTCCCAGGTCCCTTCCCCATCTAACTTACCTTATCTTCGCGGCATCGCGGCAGTTCACGGAAGCAGAAATCCGTAGGTTCGCCGTCAGGGGTTACAGGGCAGTGCGAATGAGCCTATTGGTCGCCTACAGGTTGATGCCAGAGGAAGACCCTGCAGGTGACCAATAGGCTCACTTGCACGGCCTTTGTAACCCCTGACAGTGAACCTATGGATTTCCGCTCCCATTAATCCCTTCGATGCTGCGTTAGATAACGGGAGCGGAAATCCGTAGGTTAAAGGGCCGTGCAAGCGACCAATAGGCTCACTCGCACCCTTAACGCCCCTTAACCCCTTAAAGTGCAACAAGTTACGTCACCAAGATACTAAAAGTCTGTACGAGCGACCAACAGAGTCGCTCGTACAGACTTTAAAAAGTTAACCCCTAATGAAACAACTTGTCCGGCAGAGCCCACTGGTCTCCTTGTTCTATCAGTTAAATGTCCGTACAAGTGGCTTTATTGGTTGTTCGTACGGACATTTAACTGATAGAACTGGGAGACCAATGGCATCTGCCGGACAAGTTACGGCACCAGGAGCCTAAAAGTCTGTACAAGCAACCAACAGAGTCGCTCGTACAGACTTTAAAAAGTTAACCCCTAATGAAACAACTTGTCCGGCAGATCCCACTGGTCTCCCTGTTCTATCAGTTAAATGTCCGTACAAGCGACTTTATTGGTCGCTCGTACGGACATTTAACTGATAGAACAGAGAGACCAATGGCATCTGCCGGACAAATTACAGCACCAGAAGCCTAAAAGTCTTTTAAAACCCTAATGCAGCAAATTGCCCAGCAGATCCCACTGGTCTCTCTGTTCTATCAGTTAAATGATAGAACAGGGAGACCAATGGTATCTGCCGGACAAGTTACGGCACCAGGAGTTTAAAAGTCTGTACGAGCGACCCTATTGGTCGCCAGCTGGGGGCTCATCTGCCATCAACCATTGGCAGATGAGCCCCTTGCTGATGACCAATAGAGTTGCTCATACGGACATTCAAACTCCTGGCGCCAGAGCTGCTGCGGTACTCGTTAACCCCGTATTAACCCCTTAACCGGAAAAACGAAGAAAAAACGAGCACGAAGAATGTCCATGAATATTCGCCCGAAGAGAAGACAGGAACAGGCGAATATTTGCGGAATAAGAAGATTTTTTTTTTCCCGAAGACGAGCACGAAGACGAACACGAAGAGTCCCCTGGTGCCCAAGTCTACTGTTAACAATCATATATATATATATATATATATATATATATATATATATATATATATATATATATATATATATATATATATATTAATATTGTTATTGAATTTTTTGTCCTATTTTGCTGTGTTACTTACTTTAAATAAAAGTGTGAAATTTTTTTTATGGTGGGGGGTCATATTCGGTTTCGGACAGGTAAATGCTGCATTTTCGGTTTCAGTCCAGAAGTTTTGTTTCGGTGCATCCCTAAGCCAGACAATGAAGTGGTAGGCCTACACCACATCAATGTTTGGCTTAGTATATGGTGATAGGAGTTATACTGTTATCAATGTTTAGCTCAATGTATAGTGATAGGGATTACGCTGTACCACCGTCAATGTCTGCCTCAGTATATAGTTTTAGGTGTTATGCTGTACCCCCGTCAATGTCGGCCTCAGTATATAGTGATGGGTGTTATGCTGTACCCCCATCAATGTCTGCCTCAGTATATAGTGATTGGTGTAATGCTGTACCACCGTCAATGTCTGCCTCAATATATAATGATAACAGTAATGCTGTACCACCTTCAATGTCTGCGCAAGTATATAACGATAGAAGCTATGCAGTTTTAAAGTGTTTGTATGGGGGGGTGCCACATACAGTGCCAAATACTCTAGGTATGCCTCTGCGTAAACTATATACCGTGGGTAGTGTCTAGGGATATAGTCCCAAAGATTGTAGAAATGGTGTTCAGTCATATAGCAAGTACATAATCTTCCCTGCTTGACAACATTATTTTTGGTACCACAAGTGTTTTGTTTTTTTTTTTCTATTGCAACCGCTTCCTGGCTAAACAGTGTGGCAGAAGGAAGATCAGCATGTTAAATCAACCCGGTACCTTCAAAAGGAATCATCTGCTGTCTTTGGGCCAGTGGCGATATGTCAGGGAAATGTAGCAGGTTTATTACAAAAATTCTTCGGAGCATCTTTGATGGTGTCTTTATCTAAGGAATCTAGTAAAAGCCATCTCATCGCCTCTCCTTTTCACACATCCGGAAGGATACTGGTGAAATCTCTTTGTACCTATATCTGCTTACAAGGTTTGCTGTTTTTGTTCCAATATTGGTAACATTTGAGGACGGCGATGTCTTCTGACTAAGTAGATGCCCTTGTTTCCTGGCATACACATGCTTTACTAGATATAGATAACAATTGCTAACAGCAATCACAGGAATCACAGTCCCATCATGCCTAGGTTCCAGCACTTACACATCCATGCTATCACACACACACTCATTCATTCATTCATATACTCATTCACAGATTCATTCCCTCAATCACGCATACTCATTCAACAACCCGCAGGCCGCATGTTTGACGCCCCCGCCCTAAACCAAGGGCTGAGCTACCAAGTTGTAATGCATAATGTGATAGCTTTCAAGAAAGTTACTGAGGTTCCACCTCATAAAGCAAAGTCAAGAAGCGGACATGTGCAACCACAGACTCCCTATTTAGATTAATTATGTACCCATCAAATAGATAGAACATTTTTTTTTCCATATTACTCTCTTCATATAGCAATTATCTTCTCAATAATGATCTCTATAGAATATATTTAAACTTTGATCTTTATGGGGTTTTTTCAGAATGTTACTGGTTGCACTCGCATAGACCTGCTGGGATCCGATGCAACTTTGGTAAACATGCATTTCATAGCTTTATAGTGTTAAAAATAGCCACAGTTAACACCATCTTAAAAACATAATGGGGTCCAGGCTCATATAATGGGCCCTCCAGGCCTTTTGTTACTCTATTGTGTGGGGCTGTGCAGCTACCAACATAGAGATCTCCACTGTTTGCCACCTGCTACTGGGTGCCAGGAAATCAATTTTCCAACAGCTGTGGATATACAGGACTTGAAGGAGTGAACTATGCCAGGCTGCTGAACGACAGCTGTTATGGAACCTTAAGATTTTATTTTTCATTTGATGCTTTACAGTGCTGGTGGTAGAGCCATTATGAGACATTACACACTACAGGCAGTGGCGGAACTACCGGGGTCGCGACTGCGACCGGGCCCTGGAGTTCTGCCACTCAGGGGGCCCCAAGCAGGCTGGACTGGCCCACTGGGATACTGGGAAATTTCCCGGTGGGCCGGCAGATTCGTGGGTGGCCGGCAAACTAAAGGGGCGGGCTGGGCAGGGGGACAATTGCCCCCAGGCCGGCCGAAATCTAATCTAAACTGCCGCTGAGTGCTGATGCCGGGGGGCATCAGCACCCAGCGGCCGTTTAGATTTACATTTCCAGCAATCTGATGGCCGCCTAGTGATGATGAGACTGAGAGCAGGGTGAGGGGTGATTGCTCCGCCACCTTGTACTCAGACTGCTGGAGCACCGGATGTCGGGTCAGTGACATCCTGTCAGCATAGAGAACGTCAGTCTGTAGCTACCAGAGGTCAAGATGAAAAAGCTCCAAAGTGGAAGAAGTAGAAGGTCAGTAAACTAATTTTTTGTACAAACTGTATAATATTCTTTTTGTATTTTTTAAAAACAAAAACAATCGGTATGTGTGTGTATGTAAGTGTGTCCGTGGGGGACAAACAACATAATGCTCTTTTAAATTATTAATTATTTTCAAATGATTAAACAAAAAAAATAAATCTCTGTGTCTGTATGTGTTCACAAGTTCAGCTCCCCAGTGCACTTCTGTCCCCTTTCAGCCCCCCATGTCATTGCTGTCCCAATTCAGCCCCCCCCATGTAATCTCTGTCCCCCATCAGCCCCTGTCCCCATTTAGCTCCCCAGTGTCACCTCTGTCCCCATTCAGGTGGCAGAGTGCCCCATGATATGCCTTTTAACCCCCTATAAGCCACTCCGCCTCTATAAATGCCTTGTAACCCCCTATATACCACTCTGTCTCTATAAATGCCTTTTAACCCCCTATATGCCACTCTGCCTACAGAAATGCCTTATACCCCCCTATATGCCACTCTGTCCCATGATATGCCTTTTAACCCCCTGTATGGCAGAATGCCATATAGGGGTATAAGGCATTTCTGAAGGCAGAGGGGCATATAGGGGGTTAAAAGGCATATTAGGGGGCAGAGTGGCAAGCCTGGGACAGATGTGCATAACTGGGGGGGCAGGTTGTCAAATAAAAGGAAATAAAAACAAAACCCAAAAATGTACATAGTGAGAAGGGGGTAGAGAGGGTAGATGGTATGAGAGGGGTTAGATTGGGTTGGGGGGGCCCTTAACAGATTCTCGCACCGGGGCCCTGAGGCTTCTAGTTACGCCCCTGAGTACAGGATGTATTCAATGCCAGAGACTGTCACATGTATCTAAATAGCAATCCCTACACAGAAACCAAATATACATTTGAACTCAATTAATGTGGGACACTACTTCTGTTTTGTTTCTTATTTGTCCAGTACAACCCATGAGAGGATTGCTATTCATTTATTTACAATAGATTTATCTGTAGCATTTCATCAAACCCATTGTAGGCTATGATGGGTAACGCCGATGCAGCTGATGTCAACAAGGCATGACTTCCCCATGGGATTTTAACTGATTCCCCTCCTAGTCCCACCAATGCCTCCTCCACGTCCCCCCACGCCATCCCAATTATAGTTTTAGTATACATTTTAGTATGTGCTCTCGTTTCAGGCAGTAGGAGTGTGCGTGTGGCTTCTAGAATGTAAATACTAGTGTCTGCAAAGGAGTCTAGCACAGCTAATGATATCCAAAGCATGCACTTGTTTGTTAAATAAGGTGTAAAATAATATATTATATATCTCTGACAGATGTAGCTTCGACTCACGGGCCAGGCTTGGCTCATTTGCTCAATTAAATAAAACACCAACACACAAGATGGGTTTGAAAAGGCCACAGCCGTTTTATTTAACAGTCATTGTCCTGTAAAACCTGAAATAATAAACATAGATGCGTTAACAGAGACAATGACGTAACCAAAACCAACCTAGCTTGCCAAGTTATCCAGGTACCATACCACACACCAATTTTGGGAGGGGACATACCAGGATGCCCCAACCCGGACCTGAGGTTCCGAGCACCACTCCTTGCAAGGAACCTCCCACCGGTTATGACCACCAATGATCATACCACCACATTAACCCCTTGGATACCTGGCAAGCTACCGCCATGAGCCCATCCCTTGACACCTCAAGCCGGATGGGCTCCCCCCACAAAAGAAAGCTTGGCCCGTTCAAAACCCACCGCCACTCACAAAATCAAGAAATCTGCGCCAAATGCCTACAAAAACCTATCCAGCACCACAAACCAGCCCATCCACCTTTGCTGCCTCTGGACAAAGCACACCAGCAGCGTAACCATGACGCCCAGGCAATGCTCAATACCCCTCTAACTCACGTAAGGTGCTAACAACAGGCACGGCACCTGTACAAACCAAATCAACCGTCTCACGGTGACCAACCCTCACATCAGCAACATAAATGAACAAACTCATAACTGAACAAGTTTTGTAATGTTGAGCCACCAAGGTCCAACAACCCACACCAAAATTTCCATCCCACAAGCACCAAACCCTCTGGGTAACCCAGCTGCACAAACGCTATGCCCAACTGCGGCCCCCACCGACGGGCTCAGTTCTCCAACCACAGTTCCGCCACATCCCCATAACTAGTGAATGCCGATAGGTGACCCCCACAAACCGGCACCCCCCCAGCAAGAAGAAGAACAAAAACAATCTTACACATAACCAAAATTGTGTAATGGCAACCAAACCACCACCAAAAACTCAATCACCAAGCACCAAAACCCCTTGGAGACCCAGCTGCAAACCGCTACACCTAACTGCGGTCCCCGTCGGGGTCATTACTCTTGAGAATGGCTGATAACCTGCCTACCAAAAGAGGCCCGAAGAAAAAACGAAGGCGGCCAAGCAGACCGAGCCAACATCCATCCTGATGTACCCGGAAGAACACAATCCGCTGATAGAACCCCCAAAAGCCCATCCACATGGCATCATAGGGCACAGTAGACAAACCAAACCTGCCCACCAAGACATCCGCACCAGCACTATCGCACAGCAACGTCCAAAGCAAAATTAGACAGTGAAACCTCATTAACCGCCTCCCACAAATCCCAATGGGGGGGTAGGAACACCCACCACTTGATCCCACATCCACAAACTAAGGAGTGCATCACCCAGCCCTAACCCATAGACCTGGGAAGGGGTCGCCCCTGCCAGGAACCACCTGAACATGGCTACGCGGGCCACCCACTGAATATACTGCCACCACAAACAATCCCACCAATGCCAATATTTGTGACCTTGGGAGTCCACTATACTGCCAGGCAAAGCAAGCCCCCGAATGGTGTACCCCCAACTCCATCTGCCGAGGCCACTTCCAATGAAGCAAAACAAGAATCAGCGATACTGCTATGCAACACCCGAACGAAAACATGCACCACCAAGCACAAAAACATCCACCAAAGCCACCAACCATAAGAACCAAAGTGCCCTTCCTCCGATATAGCTCCATCAAAACCACCCTACCAATACCCCTGCCAACTCCCCAAAACAGGGCCAACACTAAGTGGAACGGTTCAAAGAAAACAAGGAGAGGGCGAATATATCCCAGACCTCAGGCCATACTACCATGAACCAATGGCCCCCTGGACAACCCCGTCACCAATTGTCCCAAACACTGCCCCGCAGCCTGTGGAGCAAGAGCTCACTGACCAGCAAGTCAGCTCTCAGCACCTGCTTCACCCCACCCCACCCCACACATAGTTACCCGAATCAGAGCCCTCCAGCTCCCGAAAAGCCAAACCGAATCAAGACCAGGGAAATTTAACAAACCTATGCACCAGCAAGTTTCCAATCGCTCAGAGTAAGTGCACGGAAAACCGAAGGAACCCAGAAAAGACATTGAACACCACCACCCCTCCCCAAAGATGGTGACCTCTTAGACGTACCAGAAGCAGATCAAAATCAGACAGCGGCACCCAAAACAGGAGACTCGCCCCGCAGCCCCACGAAATCACTTTGGGCCATGTGGTACATACCCCAGCCCGCTTGAAGTCTTCGGACAAACCGTAGACCCCATGGCCCCGGGAAATGCTGACAGGCACTCTTCCTGCAAAGCGAATCAACCATCCCAACAGAATCAGCTTCAAACCCCATGACGGAACCATTTGGCCCCCCACCGCTATCCCCCAGGCACCAACAAAACAGCTCTCTCTATGGCGACCCCACCAAAAACATTACCCCCATACAACAAACCTGACAAACAGATCGGATCCCTAGTCAGGAGACTCCCTCCAATACATCTCACCCCAGTCATGCCGTACCCCTGTACCGAAAGTTTCAGAAAACCTCGGTATCGTAGCCCCCTTTCCTTAACCTCGTCCCATCCATGCTTCCCAGAGGAAGCCAGAAACAATTTCCCTCATGCCTCTCGTCCCCCTCCTCCATCTTAACATGACCCCCAGGCTAACCGGGGACACCGTTCAGGAGATATAAAACACCTCAGAAAAAACAACCATTAACATCGCCTTACTGCTGCAACCCTTCAACGATGCAATTTGTCACATCAACAGATAACCCTTACCCCCACACCCCAAAACCCCAGCATGACCCTACGTGATTGCAAGCAACCTGGACAAATGCAGCTTCACACCACAACAAAGCAAAGGTTCCCTGTGTAAAGCTGCCTGTGCAACCCACTCAAGAAGCAGCTACAGGAGGGGGTAATAAAGGGGGGGGGGGACACAAACTTTTCCAACACACCGTAACATATAAAAACTTAGAAAGTGACAGCAGATAATAACCATCAGGCCCATCCAGTCTGCCCAATATCTGAGTACTTTCCTTAGTACCTGCCCTTATCCTATATCTAACTCTGTCCTATGCCTATCCCATGCCCGGCCAAACGTTTGCACCGTATTAACATCTACCACTTCTGCTGGAAGGCTATGCCATGCATCCACTACCCTTTTCAGTAAGTAATATTTCCTGATGTTACCTTTAAGCCATTGCCCCTCTAGCTTATGACTATGTCCTCTTGCAGTGGTAGTACTTACTTTAAAAGAAAATCTCTCCCTTTAACTTGTTGATTCCCCTTAAGCATTTAAACGTTTCTATCATATCCCCCCTGTCACGTCTGTCTACCAGGTTTCACCTCCCTCCAACCACCGATTAGACTGACAGCTCTCAAGAGCCATGCTTTCCCCCTGCAGTGGTCCGTCAGTAACCGTGACCTAAAACCATGCCACTGCCTCCAAATAAAACATTGCTACGGAACCTGCCAGAACCACACAAACAAATGCAATGTAACCTGCAAAGAATCTCAAGCCCAGCACATCTATAAACTTCCCAGGAAACTCCCCACTATACGCTCCATAGATACCACACTACAGCCCCTGAAAACATCTCAGCATCAACCCACACATGTGCACCCGATGAAAATAACACGCAAAAAAGAAACCTTAATAATGGACCCCATGGCCGTCCCGTACAGCAAGGTCGTATGATCCTGTGCCGCCGCAGAGAAACACCGCAGGAGTGGCAGCACCAAAACCACCTCCTTGGTGTGCAGATTCCCACCAACTCATCCCACCCTGATGGATGCAGCAATTAGGGTGTGCCTGCGTGTCTGTGAGAGGGATGGGGCGCTGCAGCCGGAAACCCCCCATATGCCACTTCAGGATGGAGTTTGGGAAAAAGAGGGGCCTCCCCAGCCCCCCTGCTCCACAGCCAAAACCTCCTGCCCCACGGCAGCTGCCCCAGGTAACTGCCTAGGCCTCACTCCGGTGTCTCCCTACCTTGACATCTGCACAGGCCGCAGTGCAGGCTGCACCCGGCCGTCCTGCCAGCTGCTCTGCCTCCCTGGATGACTCCTGGAGGACCCACATCTGGGGAAACACTGCGGTAGGCCTCAGAGGCCTATACCAGGCCGAATCACCTCCTGCAACTGTTGACTCCTTGCACTCTGCGCTCCCTTTTCCATCTGGGGAGCGGCCAGCAGCCACAGGACACCCAGCTGGGCCATCTGAAATCACTGCCTTCCCATGGGCCCTTCTGGCCCGCTGTGATGGAACGCTGCGAGGGCCGAAGCCTCCTCTATGCCGTTGCACTGCACACCAGTATGCCTCTGAAGGCCTGCAAATGGGTTGCTTTGACTCCCAGGCTACGTCCTGGGCCATCTGCGTCGTCCTCCTCAGGTCTGCCTCCGCTCCTATGCTCCAACGCTGCTGCAGTCCTCCATGCCAGCCTTCAGGAACAGTCCAGCTGGATCCAGCATGCGGCCTAGTCGCTCCTGCAGCCACAAGGTCCAACAGCTGCTGCAGAACCTCAAATCCATACAGACACCTGCAGGGGACGAGAAAAGGGGAGAGAGAAAAAAGAGGGGAGAGAGAAAAAAGGGGGGAACAAAGAAAGAACAGACAGGCACACAGAAAAGAGCCCCAGATAAAAAGGAAAAGACTCAGACACAAAAACACAGAAACAAGACAGACCCAAACACAAAATGACACAAAAAACAAAGACAGGCCAGGACACAAGAGAGAAACAGACAGCAAAGGAACACAAAAGAAACAGAAGCAAGAAACAGCCAAGTATACAAGAGAGACAACAAGAGATAGACAGGGAAAGACAAACACCACCAGGTAAGGTTAAACAAAATGGATCCTTACCCCTGTGATCACCAAACTTAAATATCCTCCTACCAAAACTCCTCCCCTAAAATCCACAATTCCTGCCTTAGCCTAGCCCTGCTCAGCACTCTGTCAGGGCCCACTCTAGTCCATTCTGGCCCCCGTGGGCTTCAATACCATGCTCTGCTGTTTTATAGGAAGAACTACAACAGGATGTGGATGGCACACTTAAAAACCTTATCAGAACTGCACTTAAATTAATGGTAAAAGAAATAGTAAACCTATTTATACCTTGAAAGAAAACCTTATCTGACAGCATATTATTCTGTGAGTTTCACAAATATAAATGCAAAACCGCGAACCCCAACAAGATTTAGTTTAAATGTCTTTTTTTATGTGAGATTCAAACACTTTAGGTCCTCTTCCACCTGTCCACAATTAATTACCCCTTTAAAGGAGGAACTATGGCCGGTACAGTTTTTCATTTTGTTAGTTTATTAAGATGACCTACTGACCATGTTTTTTTTCCACGATTAGGTTTTTAAGTTAAGGGACTTATTTATCACAACGAAACTATCATAAATTTTATTCATTTCAACTCACACCATTACAAGGGCAACCAGAACAAAGGGGAGCAAATATGTTGCTTTCAACATCTACAAAAAGTAGACCTGACGTGTAATTGGCCATAGCAGAAACTGAAGTTTAGCTTTAGGAATTACACATTTCACAAAGAACATAAAAGTTCTTACAGTTTTACTGTAAAAGTGTTATCCACATTATGTTACCTTACTTTTAAACTCAGACTATAAACTGTAACTTCTATGTAGTTTAGAAAGCACTCATGATTCCTGTATTACTTTTTCCATTTTACATGTTGCTCTTCAACTAGAATTCACAAGTACTCCGAAATGTGGCTTAATGGTAAGCTTGACTAAATACCAAATCTAAATAGTATAAATCATTTATTGGCAACAACAAATAATTTCAGCTTTCATCTTTTGCAGCGACCTATTTTAATACGAACAATTGGAAGACTGGTAAGAATAAACTAAAGTTATCAGCATATTCAATAGTTTTTTAGGGTGTTAGACTTGATTCAATGACCTGTCTAAACATCCAAAAATAATTTGATGACAAATCAATTGTTAGGCCCACTTAGTCTCTCCTGTTTTTACCTCTTTGCCCATGTGCTGGGCTTGCTTTAGCTTTCTTTAGCTTTAGCATATATATATATTTAAATGTGCTTAAACATATCTAGAATGAGATTTGTATGGCCTGTTTGTATGTATAAAAAAGTAGCCAGTATTAACTGCTCTAATATTCTGCTCACCCAACTTAATTATAGCCCATTAGAATAATAATAATTGTGACAAAATTAATTTAAAAATATAGTATAGAATATATTAGCAAGCAGTAAGGGTCTAAATAAACAGGTCGTTAAGACAGAAAATACAGTGGCCGCTTGAGAATATATAAGCTCTCTATCAGAAATTGTCTATTTATGGCCAATTAGACAGCTTTTTTTCAATTAAAGCCCAGAGGTCAGTGGCTCCACTGTGAAGAAAACAAAAAAGTGAAAGGGGCCAAATTGTGCTATAAGATCACGTTGGGTACCGGTCCCCTTCTTCATTTCTTTGGGGTCGCAAAGAATATGTGGCCCATTCCTTCCCTGCTTGGCCAGAAGGCCTGCAGGAGGGCCGGATCTTCTTGGATAGAGGAGGGGGCTGGTCAAAAAAGCTACCTATCTCCCCTCCTCACCATCAAAAAAAACGAGACCTTTTGAGGGGACCCGGCTCCTCCATGGCTTTTTCGGTGTCTCGTGTAACAAATCTGTTAGTGTACATACTGTATAAGAGTTTTGAAAACAAATCAAATCAAATCAAATAAAAGAACACACATGCAAAAAACAGCAAAATTGTGCTAAAACACTTAGGGTACAGAGCTGATAGGGCAGTCCCAAGCTGTTTCTATTATATGTTAGCAAGCAAGCTAACATATTAGTCATTTGGAGTACCTAAAAACTTCAAGCTGACCCTGATTAGTAAAGGACCCCGTTTAGCTGCATGAGTTGATTAAGCTCCTTCTCTCATTATTTAATCCTTTTTTATTATTATTTCTGCCCTTCTCTATACACTTTCTGCTACCATAATAGCTTTCTGATAAAATGCTTAAAATTGTATTGCATATTTTAATAGAGACTGCTAAAGTGATATTGTGGATTATTGCTATGTCACAGTTTGGTCCTAGCATTACATAATCAGATTTATTTATTTTTTCACAATGCCTATTTTTGTTTTTCATTTCTCTGAAGAAGTAGGTTTTGAGATTTTTCTTGAATGTTGGGAGGGAGGGTGAAAGCTGAAGGTTCGGTGGAAGTAGATTCCAGAGATATGGGGCAGGCCGAGTGAAATCTTGTAGACGGGAAAAGGTGATAAGTGAGGAGGAGAGCCTTAGCCCATGGGAAGAATGTAAAGATCGAAGGGAGTATTTGTTTATTAGGGCAGAAATGTATGAAGAAGCAGTGTTATGGAGGGCCTTATATGAGAGAAGAACTGCACCGAGCTAATTTATATTTATTGTAGAACAATAATAGATGAAAACACCTACTAACTGCTTAATATCAAACATGCTAAAAAAAGTCTGTTTATTTTTGTTTTCATAAAACTGTAATGAATTTCTTTTAACAAAGTTTTAGGTGAAGAAGAATTATTCAAATTTCATAGTATAACAGATTAGAAAAATAATACTAATAATCTGCAGTTATGGGAAAAACAACCATTTTTAAATAATATGACATACCTGTCAGGACTGGACAGACTGGAAAAAAGAGATGACACCCTTCAAAAAAAATATTGTCTTCAAAAATAAATGTTTATTTAATCTGACCAAAGTAGAATTAATACATTGTAGACAAGCAGATGTGAAATGTGCTGTTTTGTTTTGCAGAATTCACTTTTTCCACCATCTATACATGCGAATGATGCCACACACGTGACCTTTCAGGTCTTTTAGGACTGGTAGGAGGGCTTGGAGGGGTGGCCTCAGGACTAGGTGACTTGACAGGAGGGCTTGGTAAAGTCACTGGAGGTGTTGGGGGAATGGTAGGAGGGCTTGGGGGACTAACAGGATTACTTGGTGGGCTTCCTTTACTTTCCTGGCTTACAGGGAATCTGCTAGGAGGGTCAGATTTACTCGGGGGGGGGCTTTTAGGACAGAGAGGAGGACCATTAAACGTTGGTGGATTACTTGGAAGCCTTACAGGGGCTCCTGGAGAACTACTGAACCTTGGTGGATTACTTGGAGGATCAGGGAGCCCACTGGGATTACTTGGAGGACTAGGGAACCTTGGGGGATTACTTGGTGGACAAACATGGGGGCTACTGGACATAGGTAGACTGCTTGGAGGTATAACAGGAACAGTTGGAGGATTTACAGGTGCAACACCTGGAGGAGGCTCTGCAGGAGGTGGATTGCTTGGAGGAGCAGTCGGAGGTGGTGGAAGAAATGGTGGTAGCCTACTTGGAATCCTAGGTTAATGGATGAGGTATATATATTTTTTATATTTACCACAGTCTCTTCTTTTCATCCCAAATCACACACACCCATCATTCCCAATTTAGCAAATAAAAAATAAATAATATAGGACTTGATGATAAAATATAAATGTGATAAAATATAAATTTTAAACATAAATATAAATAAAAACAGAACCTTTTTAGGGGATCTAGTCCCACAACGCCCTTTTCAGTGATTCGAAAATTCCAATAAAACAATTCCTGCTTCTGTGTCCTCAATAAATTTATTTTTAATACAAAAAAAATGGTATGCACTGTACAAAAAAAGGTACAATCGTGAAAAAACTAACAATGAACATAGTGCTCTATATAAAGCCCTGGTATGATAAAAATTCAATGTACTGCACACCTATCTTAAGAGGCTGCTACAGTGACATGTAAAATAACATATGCTTGTAGTGGTCTGAGGTGCTAGGCGAGGTGAATAGCTGACTTCTCTGAGGGATCATGGAATTTGCATGAAATGTCCTACAGATAATATGAATAAAGACAAATGGAAAATATAAATCTCACTAAATGGAAAATATTAATCTAATTAAAAATAATAATGGTTACATAATTAACAGATGTTTCAAGTTTAAAACAGCCTTAACAATGAAAAAAATCACTTGGCATCAATTAACACAGGTTAAAAAAAACGTATTGTGAGTTAACATTTAGGCAAGTTTAGACAAGTGCTTCAAATGCCCCAAATCAGAAGTTTTGCAAAAAGTAGACTGAAATCCCTTAATACAAACGTCTTAAACGACATATTGTTTGCTCAATTCTGATTTTTGCCATGTGGATAATTATGTTTCTTTTCAAACTCCAAAAATTAATTTTATTGCATAACCCATTACAGATTTTTAAACACCAAAGCTAATGCTGTGGGTTTTTTTTCAGAAGAAGAAACAATTCTCATGCCCAAAGTGGAATTAAGAAATGATTACTGATTAATTATTTTACTTCAGCTCTATCATGTTATAAGTGTTTCTTTCTTGAGTGCAATAAATCATATTCACAGCAATATTTGTATTTTTGGATTTATTTAGGATTACAATGCATTCTTAAACTATGTGTAAACTATTCTACTGTTCTACTCCCTACCTCCTCTTTGTTTTCTGTACAAGAGATGGGAAGGGGCAGACGGATGATGGGAAGGTGGGTTGAGCACAGAAGCATGGCAAGCTTTGGGCAGGAGAAGAAAAGGTCACAAAATAGCCAAGTCAAGACTAGGAGTGGGCATGACCAAACACCAAGTCCTCCATTATGAAGTCAATGATCTACAAATGAAGGTGCTATAATTACCTGTGGTATCTGGAGATGCTGGAGAGTCCCTGGCATGGCTTGAAAGATACCCTTTCCCCACCACCTCAGACAAAAAAGCACCAAAATGGCTCTTTAAACTTGTCATTGCAATGCATTAGAAGTACCCACAAAAACAGAAAAAACAGAGATTGAATGCATTAAAATACTTGGACAATGTCCAGACATTAGCACTTTCCTAAGCAAGTGCTTTCTAATTTGCGCATTTGACACAATGACAAGGCATTTGAAATTAAAAGAGCAATTAAAAAATGCTGGCCCATTCTAAGACAGGACAACATCCTGAGAGAAATTATACCTGAGCATCCTAATGTTATATACAAAAAAACAGAGAATTTAAAGTCCTTATTGGCACCTAGTGCATTACCTGAAGCAGGAAAGAAGAATAACCCAAACTTCCTTACAATAAAAACCCCAGGATTCCACAAATGCGGAAGGTGTAAATTGTGCAAGATATGCAACTTACAAGAGAGGAAAAGCACTACCTTCAGATGCACGAACACAGGGAAGGAGTTTAAGGTTAAGCACTTTATTAATTGTGACACGACTAATGTAATTTATCTATTAGAATGTAAGTGCGGTGCACAATACATAGGACGTACTTCTAGGAAACTGAAAACGAGGGCATTAGATCATATTGGAGGAATCAGAAACAAAAATCCCAAACATAGCGTCCCCAGGCATGCAAACAGCTGTAAAATATTCTCCTTTGATAGCTTTAAAATTATGGGCATCGATACAGTTACCCCACACTGGCGGGGGGGAAACATTAAAGAACAATTAGCCAAACGAGAAACGGAATGGATATATAAGTTTCAAACACATAAAAATGGAGGATTAAATATGGAATTAGACATTTTAGCTTTTATGGATTAAACAGCTTTTAGCCTCATTTTATAATATTTTAAAATATTTATATATTTATATATTTTATATATTTATTTATAATTTTACTTATTATTTTTTAGGATATTCATAACCATTTCTAAATGCCCTTCACATATATATATTGGTATAAGGAGTTTTTACCATTCTCCTAATACAATTTATGTACTTTGTAGTTATTGATTTATTAATTACACACATACATAATTGCACAGACACTCTAGCATATCTGTATGCAGCATGTTTAGATATAATTCTTCACTTATTAGCACCTTAAACACGTCAAATTCGATTCAATTGATTTATTGATCTGCCAATTCACATACACATACAATTGCACATGTATGTATATTTATATGTAGCAAGATTTAACACAGCACTTTAACACATTTATGATCATTAACACATCAAACACATTAATCAAATTGATTCATCAATTAATTTATTTAACTTTTCAAGTACACATTATTCATTAACATCTACTGATTCAAGTAAATCACATACAATTCATCAACACAAATTCATCATTTCATCATCAAATCATCACTTTATTTATTTACACATGATTATAATTTCAACACCTTTATTATTAACAAGCACAACTAAAATCTAACGAATTATACATACATCTCGATTTTATTATGCAACAAATTCTCCTAATCATCTCAATGGATATATTTTATTGGATATTTTTTTTTTTTATTGCAGACATCCACAGTTCTATATAATTACCGTATTTGCTCGATTATAAGACGACCCTGATTATAAGACGACCCCCCAAAATCTGAATATTAACTTAGGAAAAAAAGAAAAAGCCTGAATATAAGACGACCTTAAAGGAAAAAAGTTTTACCAGTAAATGTTAATTCATGTAAACTATTTTTTTAAATAAAAGCTATGATTGAGAAAAAATATTTTTTTTGTTTTTATTTCCTTGTATTTTACAACCTGTCCCCCAGTTACGCACATCTGCCCCCAGGCTTGCCACACCAATATGGCACTGTGGCCCATGATATGCCTTTTAACCCTCTATATGCCACTGTGCCCCATGGTATGCCTTTTGACCCCCTATGTGCCACTCTGCCTCCAGAAATGCCTTATACCCCTATATCCCATTCTGGCATTTAGGGGGTTAAAATGCATATTATGGGGCAGAGTGGCATATAGGGAGGTATAAGGCTTTCCAGGAGGCAGAGTGGCATTAAGGGAGTTAAAAGGCATTGTATAGAGCACCCTGCCTCCAGAAATGCCTTATACCCCTATATGCCACTCTGGCATTTAGGGGGTTAAAAGGCATATTATGGGGCAGAGTGGCATATAGGGAGGTATAAGGCATTTCAGGAGGCAGAGTGCTCTATTAAATGCCCCCTTAACGCCACTCTGCCTCCTGAAATGCCTTATACCTCCCTATATGCCACTCTGCCCCATAATATGCCTTTTAACCCCCTAAGTGCCAGAGTGGCATATAGGGGTATAAGGCATTCCAGAAATGCCCTATGCCCCCATTTAACACACACACACACACTTACCGGTGCTTCCAATTAGAGCCCTGCGCGGGACTACTTTTTTAATCCCGCTCCCGCGGTTTTTAATCCCACTCCCGCAATGTGGGTGTTCTGCTCCCGCCCACTCCCGCCACTTTTGTGGCCAATCCCGCCCGCTCCCGCCACATTTGTGGCCAATCATGCCCGCCTCCTTACCTGATTTCCCGCGCAGTCTCGCGCGGCTGCCCTCGAGTTGTTCCCTCACGGCGTCTCTTCTCTTGCTCCGCCCAGGAACAAGGCGGAGTCACAGGAAGTGACGTCACATCACGTGACTCCGTTTTGTTCCTGGGCGGAGCAAGCTAGGAGACACTGTAAGGGAGCAGCAAGAAGGCAGCCTTGCGGGACTGCGCGGGATTACCGGGACCCGCAGTTATAGTGCCTGACCGCCCGCTCCCGCCCGCAGCCCCAGCAAAACCCCCGCTGCTAGCCACACCTCCTTCCGGCTGCAGCGGACGTTGTCTACGCGGATCACGTAGACGTCAACCCGCTGCCCCGGCAATACAGCAGGAAGCACCGGTAAGTGTGTGTATGATGCGGGGGGGTGAGACAGGAGGATCCAGGTCCCCTGCAGCGGTGCGGGGGATCTGGATCTTAGTCTCCTAAAACCTCGTCTTATAATCAAGCAAATACGGTAAAAGGAAAAAGGAGAGGCACAAACAGACTTCTTGCCAGGAGCGCCATTTGGGCTAGGAACAGCATATAGTCAGGCAAATTGTTTTCCTTTATTGGTTATTTTTGTTAACTGCTACAGCACCTACTCTGTGAAACGTATTACTCAGAACTAAATGTATTATAGGAAACATTATACCTAGCACTGTGAAACGTCCAGACTCCTCTCAAACTTACTTCTTTCATCATGTAAAAAAATGTGTACATAATTTGTTTGGACATTAATGTGTGCAATACAAAAACGGACAACGATAGGTTGTTGCCATATATAGTTCACCTCTTACTATGTCCTTTTTTTTTTTTTTTTTTTTATTTGTGATAATACTTGATCAAAGAATGCAATGGAAGCTTAGATCTATGTATTAAACATACACTACTTGAGAGATCACCTGAAGGGAAACAACATATTTAATACAATATTTATTTAAAAAGATGACTGCATGAGAATATAAATACGATAGAATTAATTAAAGGTCGGTCTGTCTTATAGAATTTAAAGGTTGTTTGGAGAAGCATGAGATCATTTACAGTATGTTTACTTAACAATGACTCCTTCTCTTCTCAGAGACATAGTGTACTCAATGTATTATTTATTAATATATTAGGTTTTAAATAATCCATCTTGTTTGAATTTGCTATTTTGGTGAAATGTTCACAAACTGTAATAAATAGCATGATGCAGTGACATGTTCAGAAATGTTAAAGGTGAAACTGTACATTATTATATTACATATATTACATTTTTAAAGTGGCATCTGCAACAAATACAGTATTTGCTGTAATTCTTACAGATATGATAATATAGACATAATGTTGGTATACTTTAGGTACGTGGGCCCTATGAAAGAAATATTTTTGCACAGCAATGCTCTTGGATGCATTCAGTTTAATCATGACCTCCATCATAATGTTAGTCAGAAGCAAGTCCTAAAATATATCATTGAGAAATGTTTGAAACACAGCGGGAGGATAGCATAGTCCAAAAGGCATGGCTTGATATTCATAATGTCCATGGGTGTTATAGTCTGTCTTCCACTTGGCCCCTCTTACAAATACAAATAAGAGTGTAAGACTCCCGAGATCCAGCTTGGTAAAAATATTGGATCATTGTAGGGATCCTACATTTAGTAAACACAAGTTACAAAATGTCTATTGTTAATAGTGACTTTGTTGAGTTCTTTATAATCAAAATATGGTGGATAAATCTCTACTTTTTGGCTACAAAATAAAAACCAGCACAGGCAAGAGATGTGGAGGACTGATGAAGCCAGAGGACAGATGTTATTCTATCTGCTATTGAGGGGCAATGCCTCCCAATATGAGGAAGGAACTTGTTTTGTTGGGTCTTCTGCAGGGAGGTCTAACATGAGAGCAGTGGGTTGGGTGAAATTGATGTATACTGGTTTTGCTCCAGGCTAAAATTCATCCAAAGAACCATTCTATGGTAGGCTTGTGGGTCAGGAGCCAATGTCACCTAAAATTTAGTAAAATGTAGTCTCAGGTACAGAACAGCTTCAGTCATCACACTGGAACCAGGGGTAGAAGCTTCCACAGACACAGGACTTGCAACAGTTACAGGCATGCAGGAAAAAGTCAGACTCCACATTATCTTTGCATCCAGTTTTTAGGCTCATTTAATGAAGTTAACATCTGGCCTTGTGGGTCATTGTAAGCTGCTTAACGGAATACCTCTTCAGGGCCCACTGTGACCCATTCAAGTTTTTTGATAACTGTACTCAAAAGTACAAGCATCATGAAATCAGGCAGGGCAGTTAATAACAAAATCAGACTCTAAAGCAGAAGATCTGGCTCAGTGAACAGGCTGTACGTTTCTGTAGAATATACCGAAAGAGATGTGAAAAATGTTTGCTCATTTGCTTCAGACATCGCTTTAGCTGGTGTCCTCTCTCTAAATCCTCCAGTCCAGGAAGTGCCGGCATTTTACCCTAATGTGAATGTCCGCTGAAATCAAAAGAAAATTCATAGCTTTTTTCTTCATATTCGTCCACTTCGTGGGGGGTGGCCTTTTTTCGTGGCTTCATACAAATCTCTGAATTTGCCAAAATTCTCTACCTTTGCAATTTCTATGAATCCGAACGCACTAGCCTATTATTTCTGTTATCCGGGGATGCAGGTGAACAGGTTTTCGTGTACTTTTCGGCAGTTACACTTAACCTGTGCAAGAAATCACAAGCAACACATAAGCATTTATTAAAAAAGTGTAAAAGAAATTTGTGGCAAAATAGTTGCATGGCAAGTGTCTAAATTCATTCTATTTCATAGATACTGTTCCTGCTATTGTTACAAACCCAGCATACTGAAGGTATATTTACCCTATAATTGTTAGAAGTATATGGAACATAATTTTGAAAATCAAGACACAAATAATTGCTTTAGTGGAAATTTCCATAGGTAAAACTACAATTCTTTTAAAAAATATATTCTTTATAATATATGTTGCATTATAGTTATGAAAATGGTATGGCCCAATCTTTCCTGGAAAAAAATAATATATATTTGTGTAAGGGCATTAAACATTGACAAAAAGAATCATGACTTAACAAAGATGGCAAAATGTTCTAGTTACCTACAAGGCCGGCCCAAGACAAAATGCCGCCTGGGGCGAAGTTTAAAATGCCGCCCCCCCCCATTATCTACCCTTCCTCTCCCTGCTGCCCCCCCATTATCTACCCGTAGGATCTATCAGCAGTCCTACGGTGAGTCTCCCTGCTCGGTCTCGGTGCCGGCTTGTAATGCTGAGCGCTGGAAATCATGTCATCTTCTGGCGCTCAACATTACAAGCCGGCACCGAGACCAAGCTAAAGGGCTCGCAGAGGAGAGAGAGAGGGGGGCGCCGAGCGGGTACTGAAAACTTGGTAAGATAAAACCACTTGGCTCCATTGTCGGGCCGGCCCTGGTTACCTAGATGGGTAAACCCCTCTGTCACAAATGGGTTAGTTAAGGCCTAGAATGAACATCAAAAGTAGTCTGGAGAATTGTGAGAAACCAGGGACTATAAAGTCAGAATAAGAGTTTTTTTTAGTTAAACTGTTGTTTAACTAAAAAGTTGTATTGTCAGGAAATAGGGACTTTAGCTGAAAGAGAAATGTTTGCTGCCCCTTCCCTTCACATAGTCCAAGGAAGGCAAACGAAGGTGACCTGTATTCTATGTCTTGATGTTCACTTATCGAGCTGCAGAATTGTGACAAAGTACGTTATTTTGTTGTGTGCCCAAGATAAACACGGTATAGGAATTATAGTAGCCAACTATTATAGCCTATAGAAGAAGTCCTGGAACACTTAAATGTCTGCGGCTTGGACAAACTTCAATGAATTAAGCATTTATTAACAATCCAAATTGCATCATGTGATGGAGTGTTCTTATTAATATAAAAGAAACACTTGATCACTGTATTAAATGTTACATCTTGTGGTGGTACCTTTCTAGAACTGAGATTCCTCTATACACACAATGAGCAACATAGCTTGTTTGGTGCTCGCCCTCCTGGCGTTTTCTTATGGTAAGTAATATGGTAAGTAATATTCAAATATATAAGATGTTTGATAGCATATATCAAAGAAAACAGGTTTTGATGTAGTTCCCTTTAAGGTGGATCTGTCACTGTTCCTAAATATTGGATTCTTATTAGACTTGCGCATTCGTCTTCGGGCGAACATGTAAACGAGCATGAAGAGGCCGTTTTTTTGTTCGTGCCGAAGACGCGCCGAAGAGAATACAGTGCCGGCAAAACGCAGGAGAAGATGAAGACTCACAACCACGAAGAATCAAAGATCGTCTTCGTTTTTGCCGCGCAGCCGCCAAAATTTCAAACAGGAGTGAGCTGATCCTCGTCTGTCCAATCAGCTCACTCTTGTGACATCACTCTAAGTGTCTCGTCCAATGCCTGTGCTGCTGTTTTGAATTTTTGAAACCGCCTTTATAAGACCAGAGCTTGCCTGAGAGATCCATTCATTTTTCGCTGTGACTGCTTTGGCAACACTGCTGTGCTGCATCCGAGCATTACAGAGAGAGATAGTTCTGTGTGAGACTGGTAAACCTCAGCCTGCCATTTCTCACAGTGTACTTCATCCTCACTTCAGTTCTACTGAATTAATATTTAATAATAATAATTTTATTAATTTAATCATTTTTTTTATTTAATTTGTCATCAACTGTGTAGTGCTGTTGAGTTGACAGTGCACTCAGTGCCTCACTGGCACTGGGGTGCCCATGCCCTGGGCTGGCACTAGTGCCTACTGTCTGTCCTGCTTAAATAAATTAAATAATAGCATTTATAAATAATTTAATAGAATATATTATTAATAATTGAATACATATAAAATTATATATATATTTGTCAGTTATATATACTATAGTTAGTATAGTATTAGTAATAGTATACTAGTGTAGAGTGTACTGTAGACATTCAAGACATCTACTAGTGTCTAATCTAAAATCATTAATATCAATAATTCTATAATTCTTATCTTAATAGTTAATTAAATTAGCTATAAAAAATATAATTAATAATTACTACTAGCTTATAGTTCAGCTAATCTATTAGTACTGGTGCTGCAGCTCTATAGTTTGTGCTTTGTTTTAGCAACAGTAAGAGACCAAGTCAATTTTTCTTAATTGATAATCTTTCATTTTTTTTCATTTGTTTTGCTCACCTCAGTCCATCAGTGAAGTGAATTTGTTGGGCTAGTGAGTGCAGCCGCATAAGTGCTGTGTTCTTTTTTGTTCATCAAGCAGTGACGTTAACTGATTTGCAAAGATTTTCTCATTTATTTTACATTTTATTTTAAATTTATTAAAAAGTACCCTTAGTGTTTTGCTCACCTCAGTCCATCAGTGAAGTGAACTTGTTGGGCTAGTGAGTGCAGCCGCATAAGTGCTGTGTGTTTCAGCAAGCAGTGAAGCTAACTGTTTTGCTGTGACATTTTATTTTATTTCTAATTTCTTTTCAAGAAAAATTGACTGTGTGACGACAACAACTGTACTAAGCAAAGCTTCAAGCTTCTAGCTGCAGTACTAAAATAATTCAAATCTTTAATTTTCTTAATCTATAATATATTATATAATATAAATTCTAATTCATAATCTATAATATATATAAGTAATTCTTTTAATTCATAATCTATATTCTATCTATAATCCAAAATATAAGTAATTCTAATCTATTAATAATTTAATATTATATATAACTTAACCTCACTTTAGCTTAGTGGGCTTGAGAGGTTTAGCATAGTAGTAGGATAGGCTCTTAGGCCCGTGTAAATTCAAAGTCTTTCATTTTTTTTTAAAGTTTTTTGAAACACTACACTACACACACAACACAAAATTTGAAATGGATCCTCCTTTTGGGACTAAGGAGGGACAAGCTCCATCTACCACCACCACCACCAGTTCTAAGATGCAGCCTTTGCGTCAGTCTAGTCGGCCAAGTAGGCCAAGCTCGCGCTTATCATTTGGGGAAGCATTGCTTGAAGGATCATCAAGTAAAGGAAAGGCACCAAAAGTAGGCAGTAGTAGTGCGGCTAGGCCCACAAGCTCTATGGTTTTTTACGGAAAGCCTAAAGCACCAGAAGCACGTTCAAAGTTAAAGGGTAGCACAACTAGTACTTCTACTAGCCCAGTGAGTAAAAAGAAGTGCCTTTTGTCCCAAGCAGCATCTTCCCCATCCACGAGCAGCATGCAAGGTACCAAGCAGAGCCAAATTAGCAGCAAGACTCAGAGGGGTCCCAAACCAAAGCGATCTCATTCCTTTGTAGGGAAAACCACCACCACCCCCACCTCTACCACCACTAGTAGAGGTGGGGGTGGTTCCCACCGGTACCGCCACGCCACGCCCTCCTAGTACTTCTAGCAAGCCACCAAGTCCTTACAATATTTTTGTAAAGATAGTTAGAGAGAGGGCTACACATAGTGGAATTCCACCTAGCGAGGTAGCAGAGGAGCTATAGACTGAGAGGCCAAGTGCAGAGTCTGTTCTTCCTGCTCACACTACTACTAGTCACGAGTCTCACGACGATATCAATCTTAGCTCCAGCCTAGCAGGAATTCCATTTGATCTGGCTAATGAAGAACTAGACTATGAGCCGGAGGAAGTAGAGGAGATGAGTTGTCAGGAATCAGATTCCTCAGGGAGCAGTGTCCAAATGACTAGTGCACAATTTTCCCCTGAGCCTCCACCTTCTCCGCTATGATCATCACCATCACCACCACCAGCAGCAGCAAAACCTAGCAAATCTAAAGTTAAAGCAATTAGCACTCCCACTATGGCCAGTACTATTACCACCAGTCCCACCACCACTAGTTCTGCCTCTGTTCATCCACCCCGAGCAGTAGAAGCAGCACCCAAGGCACACTCCAAGGCTATGCGCGCCCCACTTTGGGAGCACTTTGAAAATGTTGAAGGGCGCTATGGAAAGTGCAAACATTGTGGGAAGCTAATAAGCAGAGGGAAAGTGTCTGGCCATTTTACCAGTGCTAGCATGAAGCATCACCTCAGCACTCAACACAACGCTGTGCTATTGGGGAAAGATGCAGAAGTAAAACTGCTCGGTGTGCCCAAGGAAGCTGCTGCAGCAGGCTACCGATCATTCCTTCTCCATGCAGAAATGATGGATGAAAAGCACACTTCCCAAAATATTCTGCATGATTTGAGGAAATTGTTTAGCCCTTGGGTGGGAGCAGAGGCAGGCACCAATGTTGAAGTTGGTTTTGTGGTAACTGACGGAGGTGCCAATATGGTGAAAGCGCTGCGAGATGGTCATATTGTTGGTGTGCGCTGTGCAGCCCACATCATCCATCTTATAGTGAAGGCAGCAATGTCAAAAGGAACTAATGTGGCAGCAGTAGTTCTGTCCCGCTGCAGAAAGATCGCTGGGCACTTTCACCATAGTGTTAAGGCTAGCCAACTTTTGAGGGAAGAGCAAGAGAGGTCAGGTCTTCCCGTACACTGCCTACGTCAGGATGTCAGTACACGGTGGAACTCCACGTTAGACATGCTGGAGAGGATTTTGGAGCAGCAGAGGGCAAATGTCCAAAATGTTCAAGGTAGTTTCTCCCCCTGGCTGCATCTGTTTGCGGTGTGGCAACGTCTGCTACCTCCGCCGGTGTAGCCAGCTTACGCTAGGGCCTTGTGTCTGAGTTCTGGAAGTCCGCTCCCAAACGCCAAGGACTGACAGTGTTTGGATGCTTTGCCCTGGGGTGAAACAGGTGAGCGGGTCGCCAATTGCCCACTCATTCGCCTTTCCCAATGCTGCTGCTGCTGGTGGTGGTGCCAGCGTCTCTTCAATGCCAGTTCCCTTCCTGGCTAGTGTCATGCCTCAAATGTCCCTAATGGTAAGGGCAGTTTCTCCCCCCCTGGCTGCGTCTGTTTGCGGTGTGGCAACGCCTGCTACCTCCGCCGGTGTAGCCAGTTTACGCTAGGGCCTTGTGTCTGAGTTCTGGAAGTCCGCTCCCAAACACCAAGGACTGACAGTGTTTGGATGCTTTGTTCTGGGGTGAAACAGGTGAGTGGGTCGTCAATTGCCCACTCATTCGTCTTTCCCAATGCTGCTGCTGCTGCTGGTGGTGCCAATGTCTCTTCAATGCCAGTTCGCTTCCTGGCTAGAGTCATGCCCAAAATGTCCCTAATGGTAAGGGCAGTTTCTCCCCCCTGGCTGCGTCTGTTTGCGGTGTGGCAACGCCTGCTACCTCCGCCGGAGTGGCCAGCTTACGCTAGGGCCTTGTGTCTGAGCTCTGGAAGTCCGCTGCCAAACGTCTAGAACTGACAGTTGTTTGGATGTTTTGCCCTGGGATGAAACAGGTGAGCGGGTCACCAATTGCCCACTCATTCGCCTTTTCCATTTTTCAATGCTGCTGGTGGTGGTGCCAGCGTCTCTTTTCTGCCAGTTCGCTTCCTGGCTAGAGTCATGCCCAAAATGTCCCTAATGGTAAGGGTAGTTTCTCCCCCCTGCCTGCGTCTGTTTGCGGTGTTGCAACGCCTGCTACCTCCGCCGGAGTAGCCAGCTTATGCTAGGGCCTAGTGTCTGAGCTCTGGAAGTCCGCTCCCAAACGCCAAGGACTGACAGTGTTTAGATGCTTTGCTCTGGGGTGAAACAGGTGAGCGGGTCGCCAATTGCCCAATCATTCGCCTTTCCCAATGCTGCTGCTGGTGGTGGTGCCAGCGTCTCTTTAATGCCAGTTCCCTTTCTGGCTAGAGTCATGCCCAGAATTTCCCTAATGGTAAGGGTAGTTTATCCCCCCTGGCTGCGTCTGTTTGCGGTGTGGCAACGCCTGCTACCTCCGCCGGTGTAGCCAGCTTACGCTAGGGCTTAGTGTCTGAGCTCTGGAAGTCTGCTGCCAAACGTCTAGGACTGACAGTTGTTTGGATGCTTTGCCCTGGGGTGAAACAGGTGAGTGGGTCGCCAATTGCCCACTCATTCGCCTTTTCCATTTTTCAATGCTGGTGGTGGTGGTGGTGCCAGCGTCTCTTCTTTGCCAGTTCACTTCCTGGCTAGAGTCATGCCCAAAATGTCCCTAATGGTAAGGGTAGTTTCTCCACCCTGGCTGCGTCTGTCTGCGGTGTGGCAACGCCTGCTACTTCCGCCAGAGTAGCCAGCTTACGCTAGGGCCTAGTGTCTGAGCTCTGGAAGTCCGCTGCCAAACGTCTAGGACTGACAGTGTTTGGATGCTTTGCCCTGGGGTGAAACAGGTGAGTGGGTCGCCAATTGCCCACTCATTCGCCTTCCATTTCCTTTTCCATTTCCATTTCATTTTTTTCCGTCTGATACACAACCTACCAAACATAACACACACAATAACACAGTGACATAACACACATAACACATATAACACAGTGACATAACACATAACACACATAACACACATGTACAATTCACAAATCACAAGGGCCTTCACTTCTACACTCACTAGCATTAACGCAATAACTCACACTTCACCCTATAACATTTTCCATCCACATAGCTGCCAACAGACCCAACTTTTTCAGGGACAGTCCTGCTTTTTTCCTGTCCCATCAAATTTAGCTAAACTAGGTATGCTAGTGCACATAGGTATAGCTGGGTAGGGTAGCACTACAACATTAAATAAATATAATAAAGTAAATAATAATAAATATAACTTTAAAATAAAATTTAATAAACCCATTAAAATTAAATTATTATTTAGACATAATACATCTTTAACCAAAACAGTGCACTGCTAATAATCTTAAAAATAACCGTACATTAACCCTAAGCTATTTTTTAGTTCTTGTCCAACATTTTTCCACACCCAACATTTTTGTTGACAGTCCTGCTTTTTTCCATTCCTGTCCAGTAAAAGTTGGGTTGTTGCCATTATAAATAGGTAGCAAATGTTAGGCATGTATTACAAGTGATCCAAAATCAATTTAAAAATGTAAAATAATCCCTATTCTTTTATTAAACATCTATGGATGTGTGACTGTGTATGATAAAAACAAAGGAGGCCAAGTTCCTTGGAGCATTTGTCTAGGTCATTTTGTGTACAGTACACCTCGGTACGTGTGTGCAACTCTATTGGTCGTTTCGGCAGGGGGCTCGCCTGCCATCGACGAATGAGGTGCATTCTGCTGTTCTGCAATTCATTTGTTGATGCCAGACCAGCCCCCTTCCGGCGACCAATAGAGTCGCACACACGTACCTTCACGGCGCGAACACATCTGCTGCTGCTGCTGCTCCGATGTGTTCTTAACCCCGTATTAACCCCTGCTACGCAGCCGGGAGAAAACAAAGATGAAACTAGCACGAAGAATGGCCACGAATATTCGCCCGAAAAGAAGACGGGAACGGGCGAATATTCGTGGAATACGGAGGGTTTTTTTTCTCCGAAGATGAGTACGAAGACGAACACGAAGAGCCCCCTGGTGCCCAAGTCTAATTCTTATTCAGCGCTCCAAATAAACCTTTGTCAAATTTAAAAAAGATAAGTATTTTGAACACACCTTGCATGTATGCCTTTGGGGACAGCGGCCTGAACTGAGGACACAAACAGTAATCTCTCCCCTTGTTTGAAGTTACTATGCCTGGTTTTGCCAGTCCTTGTCACATTTTGCATCACCTCTTAGCAGCTGTAAAGTAAATAGTCCAAAACATGATTTAAAAACAAAACGTTCAAGCTCTAGGTTTTAATAAATGAATTTAGTTATGGGAGAATGTGTGATGCGGACATTTCCCTTGTAAGCAGACTGTAGGGATGGAGGAATTTAGCCACCAAATTCTCATGAAGTTTTTCCTTTTAGAGAATGGAAGCTAAGAAGTGGTATTCTTTGTTACAAGTCAATAAACAAAACCTCATGAAATCTATTCAATACATGACCTGCCAAACACCCCATATTACTTTAAACAAGATGAGTGTCAAATAAGCTTAAATTAATATTTATTGTTAGCAAGAAAATTGTATTAGAAGACTATTCATGTGGAAATGTCATTAGCTTGTATTGCTATTAAAAAGTTAACTTACTATACATAGGTAATATTTTAATTACTACTTTTTTTTATTATTATTATTATTTTAGGCACAACGGTCAATGGAGACACATGCGTTTTTAAAGTATGTATACCTTTACTGGATAATCTTTTATTAAACAAACAATGACATAGGTAGATTCACATGAGAAATAAGAATAAAAGTACAAGACTAAATATACTAAGATAAAAAACCATCTTTCTTATATTTACGAGTGTGGCCAGAAAAGTCAATCTAAATAAAATGTGTTTCATTTTTTACAATGTGTGACTATTTGCTACTTCATGATGTCAAAGATTTATGTGTGTCTGAACCTATTTTGAACTCCAATCTAACTAAAATCTAACTAAAATCTAATTAAAATCGCTGTATTGAGTACATGTTCATCATGAGAAAAAGAGACATACATTGTAACTTAGGGCACTGCAGATGTAATATCATTTACTTATTTACAAAGATATCTGGAGCTTTATCATCGTATTGATCACTATAAGAAAAGGTAGAACCATACAACTAGTAGAATTCATTTGAAGCCCCCAGGTGCTTTTTTAAGAGGTAACTTATGTTTTTTATTATTATTATTATTATTATTATTATTATTATTATTATCTAAAACTCACTTAGAAAGGGTAGGTTTGTGAAAAATAATATCACATTCAACTAATACACCAAATGGTTAAAATGGGTTATGCCTAAAAACATATAACTATTATACGGTATTTAGTTAATGAGTGATCTATAATTGTTATTTTTGTTTTGTATTTCAGGAAAACATTGACCTGGTGGCGCTGAAGGATTGTGTATTAAAAATAGAAGATGTAGGTTTGGTTTCAAAAAACATTTCTATTCTTGTACCTAATTGCACTAAGAGGAAGTCTCAGGTGAAACTTGGTAGTTGTGCCTACGTTTGAGAGGACAGGGAAATAAGGTAGGGGTCATCGTTGGAGGTGGGGGGGTAGTAACAAAGTGAGCAGCAACAGAATATGGGACGAAGGAGAGGGAGTGAAACATTAAATGGAAGGGTATGAGGAAAACAGGTTGGAGAAGGGGGAAAAGTGATTATCAATAATAAAATGGAAGGGGATGGTGAATAGGGGAGAGGAAGGCAGGAAAGCAAAGAGGACAGAAAAAAGAGATAAGGAGAGTGATGAAGTGTGAGCATCAACTGGACACAGAGGGCATGAAAGGAAGGAGTGAACACACAGGAAAAGGGAGAATGTGAGAGTGAGCATCATCGTCATAAGGAGGAAGGTGGTCTTTAAATGAGAATAACATAGAGAAAGAGTTGAGATACTTGTGAGATGAAGGAGAAGTAAGAGGGGAAGAAAAGAGAGACAGAATGAGGGGGCAACAAACATGAAAGGGGTTAATGTGGGAACATTGAGCACCATGAAACCATACCAGAAGAGAGACAAAAGACACAAGTGGAAACTGAGATGTAGGAATCTTTAAATGAAATTGTATTAGTGATCCGCAGGGGGTAATTGTGATAGTTTAATTGTTGACATCAAAGTAAATTAGTGCTTGAGGAAGGATAATTGTGCTTGTAAGATCCTCACAATCATTGGTTTTGCTATAATGAGGAGGTTAGCCAGAACTTTTGCAACTGAGGCAGCTTTGAAACAAATGTCACTGGCAGGAACACATCATGTTAGAGAGTTAGGGATGATCTCAGAGAACATCAATCTGTGGACTGCAGAAGGAAGATATTTGATAATCTGGTATGGGATCCTGAGAGCTCAAGGCACTAGTAGTTTCTCAGTAGTTTTTCTCATCTGGTTCCAATTTTCCATGAAGATTGCATTCAAATAAGAGATCTCCAAAGGGCTCACAAATTTTCTAAGATGTTTTTTCCTGAATACTTATGGCCATTCACTGAGCCTGCCATAGTCATGAATTATATTTTCTATCTAGGGAACATTGGAATCTGTTTGGAATTTGCAAACTCTTACTTGCCAGTATGACAAAGACAAGGTAAATATATGTATTTATTAACATTTTTGTTTTTGATGTGGTAAAAACTGACATAAAATGGATTGCAAGCTTTCGAGAATATCTAGGCCTGAAGAAGTGAGCTAGATAGTCTTGAAAGCTTGTAATTCATTATGTGTCAGTTAGCCAGGTATTATCTTTACCAAATTTGCTTTCACTCTACCCATGATTGTAGATTTTTTAGATAAATTATAAACCTTGTTGATTAAATTAGTTGTGTAAACTTACATTTAATCTCCACATCTGAACTCAACTAAAGATCTAAAGCACTGATCTAACAGACTCAGACTTTTTTAAACTAAACTTTCTACCCAGCCTTTAAACCAGACATTATGGGTTATGAAAACCCTTACATCTACTGCAGCAGAATGTCTGATATAAAAATATGTGTATCTCTGTTAAAGGGAATAGAATAGTTTGTTTCATTAAAACGTATTATATACAGACAGTTTTTTTTTGCCTTCTGTATCGGTTTGTTTAATCTGTCAGTTTTTGTTTTGTCATACCTTTTGAAAGTGTCTATTGCAAGAAGCACTGTGTAATTTGTTGGTGATATATAAACAGAGGCGTATCTACGGAAAATAGCGCCTATGGCAAGCACTGAAATTGCGCCCCTGTCCAAATATCTAAAACCCATTTACTAGCCCCTGCTGCCCATATATATATATATATATATATATATATATATATAGTGACAAACCCTGTAGTATGAGGGCCACACATGTCACTTTTTAGGGGTCCTAAGCACAGTCCTCTAGGGCAATCAGAGTCAGGAACAGCAGCTTTGAACAAAATAGCGCTTTATTTTTTATTGCTCAAATCCCAAAACCAAAACATAAAACGAAAACCTAGCTCCCAATTGGAGCCCTCTCTAACTAAACTAGGCTGGTCCAGACTGACCAGCCTAATCACCCATTATCTCAACCTCCCAGCCAGACCCAGTTACACCTGGCTCTGGAAAACCTCCCCCAGACAGCACACACAATGTCCAGGCAGGTATTGCCTCACTTGGCTCAGGGATTGTCTTCTTCAGGGCCTCTCCTTGCCCTGGGAGCACAGGGAACTTCATCTTCCCCCAACAGTCTCCCTGAGTATCAGGCTCCAGGGGTTTTTAATGTCCAGCACCTGTGCCTGATGCCGGCCCCATAGGAATCCCGGACCGGATCCTGTGGACTTCTTGCCTCCTGGAAAACCCGGCATGGAATTTCCACAAAATGGGGAAATGGAGCATTGTCCCACCCTGCTCTCCAATTGCTCCACCCCAGGGACCCATATTTATGATCTGGATAGCACCTGTACCCAAATGCCACACTAAGCATCTCCCTGGGGTTTACACTGTCACAATATATATATATATATATTAGTCCCTGGTGCCGATAGCGGGTATAGATCAACACACAAACCCAGATCAATTGAAATTCAATTGTGATCTCAGCACTGAAGGTATATATCAAATAAACAGAATCAGACATACAAGTCCTGTATTTGCAGGTATACAATAATAATATATTGTCAGGAACCACTTTTTTACTGCCTGAGCCATGGCTTTTTCATACCTGTGCCATTTACATCTGCTACCACTAGTGGCCACCCTCCGCCCTCTGGAGCACTCAGAACTCAGGTGTGCCTTGTTACCTGGCTTGAGCCCTAGTGAATACATCCAGCTGGGCCTTGTTACCTGGATTACCCTGCCTTTATGAACCTGCCCTGCCCTTCAGTGAGGGCCTTTGTATTGAAGTCTATGGACCTTCCTGCTGTGGCTCTGTACCTGTACTGTTCCTGGTTCCCTGCTATTGTGTCCTTCCAAGTGGACTCCCTGCTATTGTGTCCTTCCAAGTGGACTCCCTGCTATTGTGTCCTTCCAAGTGGACTCCCTGCTATTGTGTCCTTCCAAGTGGACTCCCTGCTATTGTGTCCTTCCAAGTGGACTCCCTGCTATTGTGTCCTTCCAAGTGGACTCCCAGCTATTGTGTCCTTCCAAGTGGACTCCCAGCTATTGTGTCCTTCCAAGTGGACTCCCAGCTATTGTGTCCTTCCAAGTGGACTCCCAGCTATTGTGTCCTTCCAAGTGGACTCCCAGCTATTGTGTCCTTCCAAGTGGACTCCCAGCTATTGTGTCCTTCCAAGTGGACTCCCAGCTATTGTGTCCTTCCAAGTGGACTCCCAGCTATTGTGTCCTTCCAAGTGGACTCCCAGCTATTGTGTCCTTCCAAGTGGACTCCCAGCTATTGTGTCCTTCCAAGTGGACTCCCAGCTATTGTGGACTCCCTGCTATTGTGTCCTTCCAAGTGGACTCCCTGCTATTGTGTCCTTCCAAGTGGACTCCCTGCTTTTGTGTCCTTCCAAGTGGACTCCCTGCTATTGTGTCCTTCCAAGTGGACTCCCTGCTATTGTGTCCTTCCAAGTGGACTCCCTGCTATTGTGTCCTTCCAAGTGAACTCCCTGCTATTGTGTCCTTCCAAGTGGACCCCCTGCTTTTGTGTCCTTCCAAGTGGACTCCCTGCTTTTGTGTCCTTCCAAGTGGACTCCCTGCTTTTGTGTCCTTCCAAGTGGACTCCCTGCTTTTGTGTCCTTCCATGTGGACTCCCTGCTTTTGTGTCCTTCCAAGTGGACTCCCTGCTTTTGTGCATTTTGTACCCTTCCAAGTGGGCTCTCTCTCTGTCGTGCCCTTCCAAGCAGGCTCTCTGTCTGTCGTGCCCTTCCAAGCGGGCTCCCTGCCAAAAGACTTATTACCTGTATTTATTTTGCCATACGTCCGGTTACTTGCTTAGACTATATTACCCTCATTTGCTGGTCCTGTTATATACATAATATACACTGCTTTACCTGGATTTCTGTTTGTGGTATCTTTGTTTGCATAATCATGCACCGTGGGTTACATACTGAACCCCAAGTATCCCCTGCGCATGGGCTCCTGCCCGACCTGATCACCCGAGTCCTGACAGAATACAAAGGCCCTCACTGAAGGGCAGGACAGGTTCATAAAGGCAGGGTAATCCAGGTAACAAGGCCCAGCTGGATGTATTCACTAGGGCTCAACCCAGGTAACAAGGCACACCTGAGTTCTGAGTGCTCCAGAGGGTGGCCACTAGTGGTAGCAGATGTAAATGGCACAGGTATGAAAAAGCCATGGCTCAGGCAGCAAAAAAGTGGTTCCTGACATATATGAAACGTAGCATCGCAGGTATAGATCAACTGAATAAGACATATTAACCCTGTATTTGCAGGTATACATAAATAATGTATGGAAACATAGCATAGCAGATATGGATCAGAATAACAAAAAAACCCAGCTTTGCAGGTAAAGATCAATTGGAATTCACATAAAAACACGGCATTAAAGGTATATTTAAAACCCCCTAAATTACAGGGATAGATCACAGGTTGCACACCCCAAAACCAGCCCTGGCACCCACACTGTCTACATAGAACCTGGCCAGCACCCAGATTACACACATAAAATTTGCAATCTTTGTCCCCAAATAGCCCAGCACAAGACAACTTTGTCCCCAAACAGTCCGACCAGTGCCATCTTTGTCCCATATACACCCTGCCTGTGCCTCATTCAGACAATACATTCACATATTAACTCATGCTCTCCCTCATTCAGACAACTCATCCACACATTAACTCATGCTCTCCCTCATTCAGACAATACATTCACATAATAACTCATGCTCTCTCTCATTCACTCAATACATCCACACATTAATGCACTCTTTACTTATATCTACCCCCTCTCCCTCCCCTATCACTTTTTAACTCCCTCCCCCTCATCACTTTTTAACTCCCTCCTCCCCTCATCACTTTTTAACTCCCTCCCTCATCACTTTTTAACTCCCTCCCTCCCTTCCTCATCACTTTTTAACTCCCTCCCTCCCTTCCTTCCTCATCACTTTTTAACTCCCTGCCTCATCACTTTTTAACTTCCTCCCTCCCTTATCACTTTCTAACCCTTCTCTCCCCCCCCTCTCACCTTCAAGTCCAGCGATGGGAGGACGATGCTTCTGTCTTCCTGCACCGCTCGCTGGTGCCCGCTGCTTCACTGGTGAGCGCCGTAATATGACGTCATATTTCGGCGCCCAGCAGTGAAGCAGCGGGCACCAGCGAGCGGTGTTTAAACGCTGTCTGCTTTTTTTTGATGCGGGGGAGAACGAGGGGCACCGAGCGATTGCTAGGTGCCCCTCTCTCTCCTCTGCATCAGTGTTTAAAAGCCGCTCGCTGGTGCCAGCATTTCATGCAAAGCGCCACAATATGCCGGCAAATTGCAGCGCTCTCCATGAAATGCCGGCACCGGGACGGGGGTAGAGGGCTCGTGGAGGAGAATGAGGGGCGCCGAGCGGTTGCTAAACGCCCCTCTCTCTCCTCCGCATCAAAAAAAAATTGCCGCTCACCGGCGCCCCCCTTGAGATGGCGCCCATGGCACGTGCTATGGCTTCCATACCCTATATACGCCTCTGTATATAAATAAAATGTAATAATAATCTGGACCTGCGTCTGAAGACCAACATTCAAAACATATGTCCTATACATTAAATAAAAAGTGCTATACATATTAGCAAGAAAGGTGAGTATATCTTACAGGTTACTAGAAATAAAATATTGGTATTGGTAAAGGATCAGGATTTACTGTATTCAATACATGACATATGTGTGTTATTATGTAGGTGTCTAAAGATCTAGAATTGCTGAAGGCTTTTCTGGTGGACCTGGAGAAGGCCTTGGTAAGATGCATTTCCTCTTTGTCTGTCACTCTCATCAATTATAATGATCAATTGTGAATTACATTTATTGTATGCATTTACCCGGTTTTACATGTTATGGGCATGAAGATACATAAATTACTGTCCAAGGTGCTCATGTAAAATATGAGTTGGATTCCTTCCTGTTTTATCAACTGAATGTATTAAGGTTTTGCATATCTATGCACTATTGTGCCTGTGGAAATTTGGTGAATTAATTTTGGGGTGTTGAGTTAATAATCCTACTATACACCAACATCGCAGCTTATCATTCAGTTCTCTTGCACTCAGCACTCTGTCTTGTTTTTATAGCTGGGGGTTGAATGCCCAGTAAATTTGAAAACAGAAGGCTGCACTCTGGTAAGTAATTCCTTAATTAAAAATTGCACTGACTTTCTATAGAGTCCATCACATAAAATGACATTCATTTAAAGGAACAGTGTACTGTAGCTGACAGCACCACTATAGAAGAATGCATATTAAAATACCCTGTCAAGCAGCCAATCAGTGGCAGGGAAGCTCTTTCCAGATGGGGATCTAAAGAGACCCCCAGCCCACAGAGTCCACCAAGCCAGCAGTGTAGCTAACTGCAGGTAAGTATATCATTTGTAAGGGGACCACATAGCTATCATATGCATTACAGTGCATATGGTGGATGGATTGACCCTGTAAAGGACTAGAAGTTATAACTTAATATTTGTTAAACACATAAAATTACTAGTACTAAATCTCAGACTTTACATAGCCCATGATTCTTCCGGTAAGAGCGCCACTCAAATACATAAATGGAAATAATGAAATTTCAGTAACATGGGATGGCATTTATATAAATTTTCTCTTCCAATTGGAATCTATAGTTGCATATTTCCATTCAAATGGCGTTAGTGGAAACTATAAATTTCATAGGCGGTTTGATTTATAAACTGAATTATTATCTATTTAATATTGATATTTTTGGAAATTCCCCTCCCTTTGAGTAGCTGACTATATGGATCTATAGTCAGATATATAGATAGATTGACAGATTGACAGATACGTAGATGGACCAAGATAAATAGATTTCATATTCAGATATAAATATCCAGTTTTAGTCTTCCACGTGAGTGATAAATAACGTGTTTTACTATTTGCATATGTGGTGGTATTGTAAAAAAATCAGAAATTTTTGGGACATAGCTTTTGATTTTTTAAAACACACTATGAATATTATAATCAAAAGAGAACCAACAACAGCATTGATACATCAAAACTGGCCTTCTCTGACCTTAATCCAGAAAACGTTTACAATACACTGTTTTTTAGCAGTTAAAAAAATAATTGCTAAACATTGGAAACAAGATGTAGACTTGTCTAGAGCCTTACTAGTTTAACAGGTGAAACACCAAATAACAATGGAAGAAAAAGTTAGTTGGATTTTAAATTCATCAACGAAAGTAAAAAAAATGTGGAATGATATATCTAACGCTATAACAAAATCTCTTGAGATACCCCTGAACACGTAAATGAAATATAATTCCTGATCTCTCTCTAAAAACCTCCACTAGCCGGACCTGCACTCTATCCTAAAGAATGTAATAAGCATGGCATATATGTTAAATCAACAACCATTTATGTTTTGTCCTTGTTTTTTGTAATAAAAAAAAAAAATAAAAAAAATAACGTGTTTTACATTAAAATCTAATCAGGAATGGCCATTTATTTAAAATAAAATATAATCCTTTCTCTTCCAGGAGGAACTCCTTGAGGCAACAAATGAATTACTCTTTTCGGTTTACAATATTATGGTAACATTTTTCATTTGTATCTCTTAAAAATTAAAATAAAATACTATGTGATTAAATAATTGTTTTTTAATACATACAAATAACTTTTCAACAGATAAAAAAACTCATATTACAGATCAGCAAAATGCATCAAGTATCTCCTAACATCACTGTAGGTTAAATGTTATTTATTGGCTAATTCTTAGCCAATGCCAGAATTCACTGTAATGTCACTAAAAAGCGTAATACTTCATCAACGTTTTATGCAGCTATATTTCTACTATATAATGATTTTACTATATGTTGTTTTCTACAGTTACCTATCATAACTTTATCGTTTCATGAGTGCGCTGTGGTGGTAAGTTTATAGTAAACATTTAAAACAATTGTATATATATATATATACACACATACAGTATATATATATATATATATATATATATATATATATATATATACATACACATGTTGACAAAGGTCACGCTGTGATTTGAAACATCATTGTGATTGTTGATAGGTAAATAAAATTTGTGATTGTTAAGCAATACAAGACCCGTGAGTGCACTTGTTTTGCACCCTTGTCACCAGGGCAAATTGATGTTGCTTGTGGACTGAGTGCAGGATAAGTGGTTTTTTTTTAATATATATATCTATAGACTACTGTTCAGAAGTTTGGTGTCACTTAGCTGTTTTCATGGGCCAAAAAGAATTTGTAATGATTCAGTGGCGGAACTACCGGGGTCGCAGGGGTCGCGACTGCGACCGGGCCCTGGCGGCAGGGGGGCCCAAGCCAAGGGGCCGCCCGAAATCGGGCAGGGGCGTCCAACATGCGGCCCGCGGTGCGGCCCACGTAAGATCGGTAGCCAGGGCAACCGATCTTACGCGAGCCGCACCTCAAGCCCTGCTACTTACTTGTGGGAGGGTCTTCTGGACTGCACAGAGGAAGCGGAGTTCACGTGACATCCTACTTCCTCTGTGCTTTAGCAGAGAAGGCAGAGGGAGGCCGTGCCCCCTGCTGAAGTCTGTGAGCGGCATCGATGAGCTGCAGTGCAGGTAAGGGGGTGGGGAGGGTGTTTGAATGAGTGTGTGTGATTGAGGGAATGAATCTGTGAATGAATGATTATATGAATAAATGAGTGTGTGTGTGTGTGTGATAGCATGGATGTGTAAGTGCTGGAACCTAGGCATGATGGGACTGTGATTGCTGTTAGCAATCACACTCCTATCATGCCAAGTCAGCCAGTACATGCTGAAACCTGGCCAGCTGCCCCCCTTGTGTAGTGATGCTGCCAGCAGTATGGGGTCTGCACTTACAGCCACCTTGTACCAGCATGTACTGGCTGACTTGGCATGATAGGAGTGTGATTGCTAACAGTAGTCACAGTCCCATCATGCCTAGGTTCCAGCACTTACACATCCATCCAGTAAATGCTGGAACCTAGGCATGATGGGACTGTGACTACTGTTAGCAATCACACTCCTATCATGCCAAGTCAGCCAGTACATGCTGAAACCTAGCTAGCTGCCCCCCTTGTGTAGTGATGCTGCCAGCAGTATGGGGTCTGCACATCACTTACAGCCACCCTGTACCAGCGTGTATTGGCTGACTTGGCATGATAGGAGTGTGATTGCTAACAGCAATCACAGTCCCATCATGCCTAGGTTCCAGCATTTACTGGATGGATGTGTAAGTGCTGGAACCTAGGCATGATGGGACTGTGACTACTGTTAGCAATCACACTCCTATCATGCCAAGTCAACCAGTACATGCTGAAACCTAGCCAGCTGCCCCCCTTGTGTAGTGATGCTGTCAGCAGTATGGGGTCTGCACATCACTTACAGCCACCCTGTACCAGCATGTACTGGCTGACTTGGCATGATAGGAGTGTGATTGCTAACAGCAATCACAGCGAGCACAGTCCCATCATGCCTAGGTACCAGCATTTACTGGTTGCCTGGATATGATAGGAGTGTGATTGCTGTTAGCAATCACACTCCTATCATGCCAAGTCATATTGCTAATTTTGTCCAATTGTGTGTTACCTACTTTTATTAAAAATGTGAGTTTTTATTATTTTTAAAGGTGGGGGTCATTTTCGGTTTTGGCTAAGTGAACCCTGAATGTTTTTGTCCACAATTTTCATTTTAGTTCATCCCTAGAATAAATCTAGGGAATCCTGAATTTGTAGTCACAAAACTTTCTAGGCTCAGAAATCAGTGAGAGGAAGAGTAAAGGTTTTGTGTCATTTTACTTTATTTTAATCTGCATATTTTATTAAAGGCCATATTTTTTGTCACAGTGAAAAATGAGTGCGGCACGCGCACGTATACAATTCTGATGAAGTGGCCCACTGCAGAAAAAACTTGGACACCCCATGCCCTTTGTACATGCGCCCCTTTTTCTTTGATTTTTTTTACAGATATGATTCAATATGTAAATTGAATTTGTTGAAAAAAAATTGTTGGGTAAAAATCATGTTTTTGGGGGGGAGGTGAGGGGGTGGGGGGCCCTTAACAGATTCTCGCACCCGGGCCCTGAGGCGTCTAGTTATGCCCCTGTAATGATTCGTACTTAATAACTTAAACCTCTGTACGCCTATGAAGATATTCCATTAAAAATCAGCTGTTTCCAGCTACAATTGTCATTTACAACATTAACAACCTCTGTGCTGTATTTCTGATCCATTTTATGTTACTTTAAAGAACATTTCTAAGTCACCCCAAACTTTTGAACCACACTGCATTTCTATAAATAATCATTTCAGAGATACAAATTGTCAGTACTAATGCCCAAGTTAAGCATAGCTTTGAACATTTTCCAGGGTAGGTATCTTGTATCAACAAGTTTTTAATAAGGTACTGAACACACAACTGAGATGGAACTTAGCTCATGTTACCAGACTCAAATCTGGCGTTGCACATCTTGCTTTTGCCAGCTTACCCAGCAAGACTTCATTTTAATATAAAAAAACCCACAAATATTTATGTTTTTATTTATGATAGTAACTGAACAGATATTCTGAATTTACAAAAAAAAAAATAATGGTCTGTATAAAGAAAATAAAAATCCCCCAAAACCCCAATAAAACATTCAGTATTTATATTAAGTGCATTTGCATGAAGGTAACGTGTAGTTGCTGGTCAGACATGCCTTCTTCTTTTTTATTTTTCTCTGTGATCCTCTGTTCTCCCTCTCATATTTGTATAATATTCATTGACAATACTTGTCCACTCAATTGCTTTCCATACATCATTGTACTTCAGTAACTTATGGCTCTATAGGTAGTCTCACCGCATAATCTTCTCATTACTGTATGCTCTCATACTTATTTGCAATAAAAGTATTATTTTAATAATAAAAAGATGTATAATGCCCTAAAGATTTAGATCTTTGATGTGTATTATTTAATGTGAGACGTTAATTCATTTTTTTCCTGCTTTCACAATTCAGAAACTTTTGAACTAACGCACGAGGAAGGAACAACAAAGGCTGTGGTGTCAACATGATCTTTTTGGTGTTTTTTTTACACGGATAAACAAAGGATTTTAGATATATGTGCATTTTTATTGCAAACCTCTCCATACAACAGAATTTGAAATTGACAAATTCATCTAGTACCCTTTTTAGTAGAAACACTCTTGCCTGGAGCCCTCACTATATTAGAAGATGGAAGGATCATGACCTGGGTTTGAAAAGGGACTGGAAAATGGCTGGAAGCAGCCAGGGAATAAGTGATTTTTAACATTACTGTTCCTAATAGACTTGGGCACCAGGGGGCTCTGCGTGTTCGTCTTCGTACTCATCTTCGGAGAAATAAAAACCTTCGTATTCCGCAAATATTCGCCCGTTCCCGTCTTCCTTTCGGGCGAATATTCGTGGCCATTCTTCGTGCTCGTTTCATCTTCGTTTTCTCACCCCTGCGTAGAGATTATTTTACATTTCTAAATTGATTTTGGACCACTTGTAATACATGCCTAACATTTGCTACCTATTTCTAATGGCATACTTTGCAACAACCCAACCTTTACTGGACAGGACTGGAAAAAAGCAGGACTGTCCACAAAAATGTTGGGTGTGTTGGCAGGTATGCGAATGGAAAAATGTTGGACAAGAACTAAAAAATAGCTTAGGGTTAATGTACGGTTATTTTTAAGATTATTAGGAGTTCACTGTTTTGGTTAAAGATGTATTATGTCTAAATAATAATTTAATTTTAATGGGTTTATTACATTTTATTTTAAAGTTATATTTATTATTATTTACTTTATTATGTTTATTTAATGTTGTAGTGCTACCCTACCCAGCTATGCCTATGTGCACTAGCATACCTAGTTTAGCTAAATTTGATGGGACAGGAAAAAAGCAGGACTGTCCCTGAAAAAGTTGGGTCTGTTGGCAGCTATGTGGGTGGAAAAATGTTATAGGGTGAAGTGTGAGTTATAGCATTAATGCTAGTGAGTGTAGAAGTGAAGGCCAGGGCAAATAACAGGAAGAAAGGTCCTTGTGATTTGTGAATTGTACATGTGTGTGTTATGTGTTATGTCACTGTGTTATATGTGTTATGTGTGTTATGTGTTATGTCACTGTGTTATATGTGTTATTGTGTGTGTTATGTTTGGTAGGTTGTGTATCAGACAGAAAAAAAGGAAATGGAAAAGGAAATGGAAAAGGCGAATGAGTGGGCAATTGGCGACCCACTCACCTGTTTCACCCCAGGGCAAAGCATCCAAACAACTGTCAGTCTTAGACGTTTGGCAGCGGACTTCCAGAGCTCAGACACAAGGCCCTAGCGTAAGCTGGCTACTCCGGCGGAGGTAGCAGGCGTTGCCACGCCGCAAACAGACGCAGCCAGGGGGGAGAAACTACCCTTACCATTAGGGACATTTTGGACATGACTCTAGTCAGGAAGCGAACTGGCAGAAAAGAGACGCTGGCACCACCACCACCACCACCACCAGCATTGAAAAATGGAAAAGGCGAATGAGTGGGCAATTGGCGACCCACTCGCCTGTTTCACCTCAGGGCAAAGCATCCAAACACTGTCAGTCCTAGACGTTTGGCAGCGGACTTCCAGAGCTCAGACACAAGGCCGTAGCGGAGGCTGGCTACACCGGCGGAGGTAGCAGGCGTTGCCACACCGCAAACAGACGCAGCCAGGGGGGAGAAACTGCCCTTACCATTAGGGACATTTGAGGCATGACACTAGCCAGGAAGGGAACGGGCATTGAAGAGACGCTGGCACCACCAGCAGCAGCAGCATTTGGAAAGGCGAATGAGTGGGCAATTGGCGAGCCTCTCACCTGTTTCACCCCAGGGCAAAGCATCCAAACACTGTCAGTCCTTGGCGTTTGGGAGCGGACTTACAGAACTCAGACACTAGGCCCTAGCGTAAATTGGCTACACCGGCGGAGGTAGCAGACGTTGCTATACCGCAAACAGACGCAGCCAGGGGGAGAAACTACCTTGAACATTTTGGACATTTGAGGCATGACACTAGCCAGGAAGTGAACTGGCAGAGAAGAGACACTGGCACCACAACCAGCAGCAGCAGCATTGGGAAAGGCGAATGAGTGGGCAATTGACGACCCGCTCACCTGTTTCACCCCAGGGCAAAGCATCAAAGTTTGTCAGTCCATGGCGTTTGGGAGCTGACTTCCAGAACTCAGACACTAGGCCCTAGCGTAAATTGGCTACACCGGCGGAGGTAGCAGACGTTGCCACACCACAAACACGTGCAACTAGGGGGAGAAACTACCTTAAACATTAGAGAAAGAAAATTAACTTTCTAAGCTAAGAGCTGGGTAACCCAACTTGGGCAGATTGAATTTAAGAAAGGCAATCTGCTCCATCAGATGAGGTGCCATGCGTGAGCGCTGTGGACTCAGTATGTTTCCAGTCATAGAAAACACGCGCTCACTTTGAACAGTGGTTGGCGGACATGATAGAAGCTGCTGCGCAACCCATGAGAGTGCAGGCCACACAATCTTCTTTTCATCCCAGTAGCTAAGAGGATCAACATTAGGTGCAGAAGGAACTTCACAGAGGTAAAGTTTGACAATTTCAGCAGCACTACTCTCCTTTCTGCTGCTAGCTCTGTCAGATGGTCCAACTATACTCCCAAGTGCCTCTTCCCAAAACGCAGCTGCTCCACTCAGCTGTGTTGTTGTGATGCTTGTGGCACTGCTGCTGATGCTGCTGCTAGGAGTAGCAGACCACATAATCTCTTCCTCCTCCTGCACCTCTCCCTCCTCGGACAGCATTCCCATTTTACGCTGCCAGTCACGCACCTTGTTGACCAATTGCTCCCGGTAGCTACTGAGAACATTGAATTTCAAAGCTAGCTTTCCCTTAATTCTTGGATCGCAAAGGCACGCTAGCATCATTTCGGGACTCTCTTCCATGCGTTTGCGAAGGTGTACTTTTAGCAGATCCTTCAGCTTCCTGACTATGGCTGCTACGTCAGGATGTAGAGTGCCACCTTGAACAGCCTCACGGTTTTCAAGGAACACATCCATCTTGCTGCTTAGATGGGAGAACACTGGGATTACCTGGGCCAGACTGGAAGTGTTTGAGCTTAAATTTTCAGTGGCATCCCTGAATGGTTTAAGGACTGCCACTAGCTGGGCGATTACTGTCCAATCCTCCCTATTCAATGGAGATGTAATCCCAATATTATGCTCTGAGGCAAGATTATGGATTGCCCTCTGCTGCTCCAAAATCCTCTCCAGCATGTCTAACGTGGAGTTCCACCGTGTACTGACATCCTGACGTAGGCAGTGTACGGGAAGACCTGACCTCTCTTGCTGTTCCCTCAAAAGTTGGCTAGCCTTAACACTATGGTGAAAGCACCCAGCGATCTTTCTGCAGCGGGACAGAACTACTGCTGCCACATTAGTTCTGACATTGCTGCCTTCACTACAAGATGGACGATGTGGGCTGCACAGCGCACACCAACAATATGACCAGAGGCGTAACTAGACGCCTCAGGGCCCGGGTGCGAGAATCTGTTAAGGGCCCCCCACCCCCCCAAAAAACATGATTTTTACCCAACAATTTTTTTTCAACAAATTCAATTTACATATTGAATCATATCTGTAAAAGAATCAAAGAAAAAGGGGCGCATGTACAAAGGGCATAATCCAGGGGTGTCCAAGTTTTTTCTGCAGTGGGCCACTTCATCAGAATTGTATACGTGCGCGGGCCGCACTCATTTTTTACTGTGACAAAAAATATGGCCTTTAATAAAATATGCAGATTAAAATAAAGTAAAATGACACAAAACCTTTACTCTTCCTCTCACTGATTTCTGGGCCTAGAAAATTTTGCGACTACAAATTCAGGATTCCCTAGATTTATTCTAGGGATGAACTAAAATGAAAATTCTGGACCAAAACATTCAGGGTTCACTTAGCCAAAACCGAAAATGACCCCCACCTTTAAAAATAATAATAAAAACTCACATTTTTAATAAAAGTAGGTAACACAATTGGACAAAATTAGCAATATGACTTGGCATGATAGGAGTGTGATTGCTAACAGCAATCACACTCCTATCATCCCCAGGCAACCAGTAAATGCTGGTACCTAGGCATGATGGGACTGTGCTCGCTGTGAGCAATCACACTCCTATCATGCCAAGTCAGCCAATACATGCTGGTACAGGGTGGCTGTAAGTGATGTGCAGACCCCATACTGCTGGCAGCATCACTACACAAGGGGGGCAGCTAGCTAGGTTTCAGCATGTACTGGCTGACTTGGCATGATAGGAGTGTGATTGCTAACAGTAGTCACAGTCCCATCATGCCTAGGTTCCAGCACTTACACATCCATGCTATCACACACACACACTCATTTATTCATATAATCATTCATTCACAGATTCATTCCCTCAATCACACACACTCATTCAAACACCCTCCCCACCCCCTTACCTGCACTGCAGCTCCTCGATGCCGCTCACAGACTTCAGCAGGGGGCGCGGCCTCCCTCTGCCTTCTCTGCTAAAGCACAGAGGAAGTAGGATGTCACGTGAACTCCGCTTCCTCTGTGCAGTCCAGAAGACCCTCCCACAAGTAAGTAGCAGGGCTTGAGGTGCGGCTCGCGTAAGATCGGTTGCCCTGGCTGCCGATCTTACGCGGGCCGCACCTCGAGGTCTCGCGGGCCGCATTTTGGACGCCCCTGCCAGATTTCGAGCGGCCCCTTGGCTTGGGCCCCCCTGCCGCCAGGGCCCGGTCGCAGTCGCGACCCCTGCGAGCCCGGTAGTTCCGCCACTGAATATGACCATCTCGCATATTGGCACCACCGTCAGTTACCACAAAACCAACTTCAACATTGGTGCCTGCCCAAAGGCTAAACATTTTCCTCATCGCATGCAGAATATTTTGGGAAGTGTGCTTTTCATCCATCACTTCTGCATGGAGAAGGAATGATCGGTAGCCTGCTGCAGCAGCTTCCTAGGGCACACCGGACTGCCACCAGTGTGCTGTCAAAGAAAGAAAGGCATGCTGCCCACTAGGTGCACTCCACAATCAACAGCAATGAACTGACCAATAAGTTGCGTTACTTTATTGGCCTGCTGTTTGGGCATTGTTCTCTTGGAGTGGAATCCCACAAATTGTTCCAGGGTGGGCTGGACATGCAGTGCTCCAACCTGCCTTGGTCTCTGGCTGCCAGCACTAGCTGCTGCTGCTGCTATTGGCTCTGAAGCAGCTGTTGGGGTTTTTCCACCGCCACCAGCTATGCTGCCTGCACTAAGTTTTACTTCTGCATCTTTCCCCAATAGCACAGCATCGTGTTGATTGCTGAGGTGATGCTTCATGCTAGCACTGATAAAATGGCCAGACACTTTCCCTCTGCTTATTAGCTTCCCACAATGTTTGTACTTTCCATAGTGCCCTTCTTCAACATTTTCAAAGTGCTCCCAAATTGGGGCGTGCATAGCCTTGGAGTGTGCCTTGGGTGCTGCTCCTACTGCTCGGGGTGGATGAACAGAGGCAGAACTAGTGGTGGTGGGACTGGTGGTAACAGTACTGGCCATAGTGGGACTGCTAATTGCTTTAACTACGAAGGAATGAGATTGCTTTGGTTTGGGACCCCTCTGAGTCTTGCTGCTAATTTGGCTCTGCTTGGTACCTTGCATGCTGCTTGTGGATGGGGAAGATGCTGCTTGGGGCAAAAGGCACTTCTTTTTACTCACTGGGCTAGTAGAAGTACTAGTTGTGCTACACTTTAACTTTGAACGTGCTTCTGGTGCTTTAGGCTTTCCGTAAAAAAACTTAGAGCTTGTGGGCCTAGCCGCACTACTACTGCCGGCTTTTGGTGCCTTTCCTTTACTTGATGATCCTTCAAGCAATGCTTCCCCAAATGATAAGTGGGAGCTTGGCCTACTTGGCCGACTAGACTGACACAAAGGCTGCATCTTAGAACTGGTGGTGGGGCTGGTGGTGCTTGTGGTGGTGGTAGATGGAGCTTGTCCCAGCTTAGTCCCAAAAGGAGGATCCATTTCAAATTTTGTGTTGTGTGTGTGTAGTGTAGTGTTTAAAAAAAAAAGGGATAAAAAAAATAAAGACTTTGAATTTACACGGGCCTAAGAGCCTATCCTACTACTATGCTAAACCTAAAGCTATATTAGTATTCTAGTCTAACTCTAGGCAGACGCTCTCAAGCCCACTAAGCTAAAGTGAGGTTAAGTTATTTATAATATTATATTATTAATAGATCAGAATTACTTATATTATGGATTATAGATAGAATATAGATTATGAATTAGAAATACCGTATTTGCTCGATTATAAGACGAGGTTTTTTCCAGAGCAAATGATCTGAAAAATAACCCTCGTCTTATAATCAGGGTCGTCTTATAATCAGACCTCAAAGGTCTGATTATGAGACTAAGATCCAGATCCCCCGCAGCGATGCAGAGGACCTGGATCCTCCTGTGTTAACCCCCCCCCCAACTTACCGGTGCTTCTGAGTCCCCGGTGCTTAGTCCGGGCTGCGTGTAGAGCTCTACGCGATACAATCGCGTAGAGCTCTACACGCTTCCCGGACTAAGCACTGGGGACCCAGATGCAGGGGACCTGGATCCTCCTGTGTTAACCCCCGACCCAACTTACCGGTGCATCTGAGTCCCCGGTGCTTAGTCCGGGCTGTGTGTAGAGCTCTACACGATACAATCGCGTAGAGCTCTACACGATACAATCGCGTAGAACTCTACACGCTGCCCGGACTAAGCACCGGGGACTCAGATGCACCGGTAAGTTGGAGGGGGGGCATAACACAGGAGGATGCAGGGGACCTGCATCCTCCTGTGTTATGCCCCCCCCCCAACTTACCGGTGCTTCTGAGTCCCCAGTGCTTAGTCCGGGCAGCGTGTAGAGCTCTACGCGATTCGCGTGGAGCTCTACATGCTGCCCGGACTAAGCACCTGGGGCTCGGATGCAGGGGACCTGGACCCTCCTGTGTTATGCGCCCCCCCCCAACTCAGAAGCACCGGTAAGTTTGGAGGAGGGAGAGAGGGAGTGTTAAATGGGGGGTGTAAGGCATTTCTGGAGGCAGAGTGCTCTGTGAAATGCCTTTTAACCCCTTTAATGCCACTCTGCCTCCTGAAATGCCTTAAACCTCCCTATATGCCACTCTTCCCCATAATATGCCTTTTAACCCTCTAAGTGCTAGAGTGGCATATAGGGTTAAAAGGCATATCATGGGGCACAGTGGCATATAGGGTTAAAAGGCATATCATGGGGCACAGTGGCATTTAGAGGGTTAAAAGGCATATCATGGGGCACAGTGGCATATAGGGGGTATAAGGCACTTCTGGGGCAGATGTGCATAACTGGGGGGCAGGTTGGAAAATAGAAGGAAATAAAACCAATTATTTTTCTCAAGCATAGCTTTTATTAAAAAAAAATAGTTTAAATGAATTAACATTTACTGGTAAAACTTTTTTCCTATAGGGTCGTCTTATATTCAGGCTTTTTCTTTTTTTCCTAAATTAATATTAAGATTTGGGGGTCGTCTTATAATCAGGGTCGTTTTATAATCGAGCAAATACGGTAATTACTTATATATATTATAGATTATGAATTAAAATTTATTATATTATGTTATATAATAAATATTGGAAGAATTACTTATATTATGGGTTATAGATAGAAGAATATAGATTATGAATTAGAATTACTTATATTATAGATTATGAATTAGAATTTATATTATATTATATAATATATTATAAATTAAGAAGATTAAAGATTAGAATTATTTAAGTACTACAGCTGGTAGCTTGAAGCTTTGCTTAGTACAGTTGTTGTCGTCACACAGTCAATTTTTCTTGAAAAGAAATTAGAAATAAAATAAAATGTCACAGCAAAACAGTTAGCTTCACTGCTTGCTGAAACACACAGCACTTATGCGGCTGCACTCACTAGCCCAACAAGTTCACTTCACTGATGGACTGAGGTGAGCAAAACACTAAGGGTACTTTTAATAAAATTGAAATAAAATGTAAAATAAATGAGAAAATATTTGCAAAACAGTTTTCTGTTTGCTGATCAAAAAAGAACACAGCACTTAATTAATATTATTACTTTTATTTATAGCAAATGTAATTAACTATTAAGATAAGAATTATAGAATTATTGATATTAATGATTTTAGATTAGACACTAGTAGATGTCTTGAATGTCTACAGTACACTCTACACTAGTATACTTTTACTAACTATACTATATATAACTGACAAATATATATATAATTTTATAATGTATTCAATTATTAATTATTAATATTGCTGATTTTAGATTAGACACTAGTAGATGTGTTGAATGTCTACAGTACACTCTACACTAGTATACTATAGTATATAATATATATATGACTGACAAATATATATATATAATATTATAATGTACTATTCAATTATTATATATTCTATTAAATTATTATTTATAAATTCTATTATTTAATTTATTTAAGCAGGACAGGCAGTAGGCACTAGTGCCAGCCCAGGGCAAGGGCACCCCAGTGCCACTGAGGCACTGGGTGCACTGTCAACTCAACAGCACTATACAAATTAAATAACAAAATTATTAAATTAATCAAATTATTATTATTAAATATATTAATTCAGTAGAACTGAAGTGAGGATGAAGTACACTGTGAGAAATGCCAGGCTGAGGCTTACCAGTCTCACACAGAACAGAACAATCTCTCTGTAACGCTTGGATGCAGCACAGCAGTGTTGCCAAAGCAGTCACAGCGAAAAATGAATGGATCTCTCAGGCAAGCTCTGGTCTTATAAAGGCGCCTTCAGAATTCAAAAAACAGCAGCACAGGCATTGGACGAGACCTTTAGCGTGACGTCACAAGAGTGAGCTGATTGGACAGACGAGGATCAGCTCACTCCTGTTTGAAACTTCGATTCTTCGTGGTTGTGAGTCTTCGTCTTCTCCTACGTTTTGCCGGCACTGTATTCTCTTCAGCGTGTCTTTGGAACGAACAAAAAAACGGCCTCTTCGTGCTCGTTTTCATGTTCGCCCGAAGACGAATGCGCAAGTCTAACAGGAACTGTCATGCGGGAAACTAGCAAATCAGAGGAAACATCTAATACACCTATGGCAGGTCCCCTGAGCCTGCTTAGGTGCGGGCGTTTTTCCGGCTTCTTGGGGCAATTTCTCACAAGATGTTCAGTCTGGCCACAGAACATACAGAGACCCTCCTGTCTCCTACGGTTTATTTCTTGCTCAGAAAGTCTGGTAGCTCCCACTTGCATAGGTTCCTCAGGGCTCATAGTTGAAACAGCCGGGGGAATGAAACGTGGAGCTAGACGTATATTGGGTCGCCTGGGTCTCTCTCTGTTCCTCATCTCCTCCCTCTGTGCTTGTCTGTCGCCCAGTCAGAGATCGCGAATAACAAGCCGGGGTCAATAACAGAAAACACAAACCAGAACGCGCACTGAGGACTAACACTATATGAATAGGTACAACCATCAGAGGGCAAGGTCTGAATGTCCACTGGGAGTTTATAAAGGATGAGGAAGTGACTAGGCACCAATTGGAGCAATTGGCGCCAAAATTTGAACAGGCTGATGTCACCTGTTCCTGTTTGGTGGAATCCGGCAGCCATCTTGAGTGTGGCTAGACCGTAGCCTATAAGTATAGGTGCCTGCGGTTCTGGGTCTAACCACCAGAGGGCGTGTGGAGGTAGATGGAGGTCTTTCTCTCCTCCGTGGAGGTTGCTGTGGCTGGTAGCTAGCAGAGGGGGGTCTCCCTCTCCTCCTTGGAGGCTGCTGTGGCTGCTGGCTGACAGAGGGAGGTCTCCCTCTCCTCCTTGGAGGCTGCTATGGCTGCAGGCTGGCAGAGGGCGGTCTCCCTCTCCTCTGTGGAGGCTGCTGTGGCTGCAGGCTGGCAGAGGGCGGTCTCCCTCTCCTCCGTGGGGGCCGCTGTGGCTGGAGACTGGCAGAAGGTGGTCTCCCTCTCCTTCGTACCAGCGGCTGCTGATCCAAGTTGGTGACAGTTTTAAAGAATTTTTCTGTTTTATATTATGCACTGTGTGAGTCATATAGATATTTTATAAATCGTGGTGATATACATCTAATTTGAATTATAATTTTCGGCACGATCTGAAAGAATTTAGGATCGGAGAAAAAATATAGGGTATCTCTTTGTATTAATATTGTGGATGTGGTCCTACAATAATTGATAGCGTCATTATTTTGCGTATGTGATAAAATATTGGTTTTGCCTATTTTGTCTCATTAATATCCCTAGCAGCACTAGCCTAGTATTTAGTATCTGTGAACAGGTGAACAGGTTTTCTTGTACTTTTCTGCAGTTATGCTTAACCTGTGCAAGAAATCATAAGGAACACACAAGCATTTATGAAAAAAGAAATTTGTGGCAAAACGGTTGCATGGTTGCAATGGTTTAATTCTATTTTATAGATCATTTTCTTGCTATCATTACAAACCCCGCATACTGAAGGTAAAAAAACTACAACTATTCTGGAACCCCAGGGTCAGATGCCTGGATATGAATGTCAAATGCCAGGAAATGAATAAGGTCAGATAGCTTAACTCGTCCCCTATGAAAGCACACAAAGTCTTCTGTATTTTCTTAGATTTATTGGTAAAGTCACAGAAATAAAGGCACTTGTTGGTTGTATAGTGTTGGAAAAGTGCTTCTCTAGAAGAAGGTGCTTTGTTATGAGTGGAAGTGCTTCTGCAAGGGGAAGGTAAAAACGGATTGCCTTGCAAGGGAGAAGATAATCAGAACCTGTACTCACAGAGGCTGCTGTGATAGAATGTCCAGGGGAGAGATACAGGGGAACAGGAAAAACACCTAGAACAAACCAACTACAGAAAAGTTGCAGGGGAGGAGGAATAGCCCAATCTCAGCTATGAGAATTGGAAAGTTGCCAGGGCAACCAGCCACTTAAAGGGAAAAAGGGAAATAACAAAATAAACAAACTTGTTCCATGACACTCCCCGTCTGGTATCTGGAGATACCACTATATATAAACTTATGTGGAACATATGTAAATACACAACAACAATACACAATCCACATTCTCACTGTGATGTAATGCCACTGGCTCCAGGGTTCCTTCGGCAAGGGATATCCGGTGGGTGCACAGTTCAGACTACCTGTGCGCTTCGCAATCCGTCGGATAGGTGGTCAGTTTTTCTTTTTTTTTCTTTTCTTACCTGGGCCTGATTGGACACTAGAAGGATAGTCTCTGTAATAGGCCTTATGAAGGTTTTCACGGTCCCTTGTTTGGCAACTCTTACTTCAACCTTGCGGATCCTTCCATCTGTGCTTGGGATGGTTTTAACGATAAGACCCATAGGCCACTCGTTTCGTGCCACCTGTTTGTCTTTTAACAGGACAACGTCTCCTTCTTGGATGTCTTGTTTGATAGCTTGCCATTTGTGGCGTTCTTGAAGCGTCACAAGATACTCACGCCTCCAACTGTCCCAAAATGTGTTAGTGAGGCACTGCACCTGCCTCCACTGACGTTTATACATGTCTTTTGAGTTAAAGTCTCTGACTGGAGTAGGAATGTCTCCTACCTGTTGCGTAAGGAGCATTGCTGGAGTCAGAATGCTTGGTGATTCTGGATCTGTGGGCACGTAGTGCCATTGGCTTGGTTGGGTCGGTTTCCTGATCCTTTCTACTCGGTTGGCCACGTATACATAGAACCTTCTTTTCTTATTGCATATATAACCTAACACCACCTTATTGTCCGTATAGAACCTGATAGCATCTGGTTTACAGTCTATTTCATTTTCAATGAGTTCTGCCAGCTCTACTGCTAATACTGCGCCACATAGTTCTAATCTAGGTATAGTATGGTCTGGTTGGGGTGCCAGCTTAGCCTTGCCAAGGATGAACCTGGTATGATGTCTACCATCTGCGTCTGCGGTTCTTAAGTAAGCCACCGCTGCTATTGCCTTTGTTGAGGCATCTGAGAATACACAAACCTCTTTGCTGAATGCAGTGGTGAGGGATGTCGTCGAGTAAGGGCGTGGGATCTGAAGTTGCTCGAGGGTCTTCAAGGAATCTTTCCATGTCTCCCACTCTTTACGCCTTTCTGGATGTAGTGGGGTGTCCCAGTCCTGTTTTTCAAAGGATAATTCTCTGAGGAGAGACTTTCCCTGTATTGTGACTGGGGCAACGAATCCCAGCGGGTCATAGAGACTGTTTACAGTAGACAGGACTCCACGTCGGGTGTAGGGTTTTTCCTCGATGGACACCTGGAATGTAAATGTGTCTGCCTTGAGGTTCCAGCTTAACCCCAGACTTCGCTGTATGGGAGGTGTGTCGGTCCCCAGATCCAAATTCTTCAGGGCACTTGCGTGATCATCTATATGAAATGCCTTCATTACCGTGGCACTGTTGGAAGCTATTTTATGTAGTCTTAGATTGGCAGTTGCTAGCATCCTTTGAGTCCGTTTGAGCAGTTCTATGGCTTCTTCTTCTGTGGGAACCGATTTCAACCCATCATCCACATAAAAGTCTCTCTCAACAAAATCTCTAGCGTCTTTCCCATACTCTTCCTCTCCTTCTTGGGCTGTCCTTCTGAGCCCGTAGGCAGCCACTGCCGGCGATGGGCTGTTGCCAAAGACATGCACTTTCATTCTACACTCTATGACTTTGTCATCTATGTTGTCGTTCTGGTACCACAGGAACCTTAGGTAATTTCTGGAGTCTTCTCTTACAACAAAGCAGTGGAACATCTGTTGGATGTCTGCTGTAATGGCAATTGGCTCCTTGCGGAAGCGGATCAGCACTCCTAGAAGACTGTTTGTCAAGTCTGGTCCAGTGAGGAGGACATCGTTTAGAGAGACTCCCTGGTACTGAGCACTGGAATCAAACACTACTCGGATTTGACCAGGTTTCTGGGGATGGTAGATGCCGAATGAGGGAAGGTACCAGCATTCCTCGCCTTCATTCAGAGGAGGTGCTGGTTCTGCGTGACCACTAAGGAATATCTTCTGCATGAAGGCCACAAAATGATCCCTGGTCTCCAATTTCCGTTGTAGATTACGACGGAGCGAATTAAGTCTAGAGATGGCATGCTCTCTGTTGTTTGGGAGGCGTCTTCTGGGCGAACGGAACGGTAACGGTGCCACCCAACTGTTTGATTCGTCTTTGAAGAACTCCTTATCCATTATCTTCAGGAATTCTCTGTCTTCTATTGATAGTGCTTGCTTGTCATCATTCCCTGTCGTCTGGAACACTGTACATCCTAGGTCATCAGTGTATTTTTCTGACTGAAGAATGTCTCCTTGTGTTTTGATCGTATACCCTTGTTTATCTTTGTTTCCAAGCTTCTCTTTGACATGGAAGTGATATGGACATGGTTTAAAGAGAGATATACGACCATTCTCCAGTAGGTTTGTTCGTAGAGCTTTTACATTATCTGGTTTGCGTATCATGTCAATACACACTTCGCCCACTATCACCCATCCTAGATCGAGCCTTTGTGCGCACGGAGCATTATGCTCCCCATTTCGTTGTTCACGGATTTTATGTGCTCTCATGATGTCTCTGCCAAGTAACAGCAAGATCTGGGCACTTCCATCTAGTGGTGGAATGCGATCAGCTATCGCCTGCAGATGGGGATGGTGGCGTGCCACATCTGGTGTAGGGATTTCGCTTCTATCCTCCGCCATATGATTGCACTCGATGAGTGTGGGGAGAGGCATCCTTACTTTGCCGTCCACTGAACATATGGTGTAGCCATTTACTCTCCTCCCTGTTGTTTCTATCTGCCCTGCGCACGTCCGGAGCGTATAAGGGGAGGTGTTATCTTGTATGTTGAAAAGGTCAAAGAATTCTGACCTGACCAACGATCGATTGCTTTGATCATCGATGATGGCATACATCCTTATGGCTCTTTCAGGTTGTCCGTCTGGGTGCACGGCTACAAGACATATCTTAGAACAAGATCTGGCATCACTGGCTTCCCCACAGACCTCGGTGCATTTAGATGCTACAGATAGGGGGGGTGTGCTTGGATCTTCTTCCTCCCCGCCCTGCTTTGTAACAAGGTTAGGGGCCTTGATTGTTTTAGCCTTAAATGTCTCTGGATGTAAAGCTGCTACGTGTCTGTCACTGCCACACTCTGTGCACTTTATAGCTTCTTTACACTCTTTGAACAGGTGACTTGTAGAAGCACAGCATTTAAAACAAATCCCCAATTCTCGGAGTAGGGCCTTACGCTCCTCTATGGGCTTCATTCTGAACCCAATACACTTGCTAAGCGGATGTGGCTTTCTATGTATGGGGCATTCTTTGTTAGGGTTTTTTGGTTTCTTGTTTCCATCGACCGACTGGTCTAAACTCATTTGAGTCATAGAGGACACGTCCGTTCTGTGGACGGAGATGGGTGTTCTAGTGTTATTGTACCTGGCTGCTGGCCTTTCGTTCCTCGTGTTCCTTGCACTGGGTGCAGTATGTGTATCTAACATGAAGCTGGGGTCATTTTTTGACCGGGCTGCTTCGCGAATGAAACTCAAGAAGAATGAGAAAGGTGGGTAGGCAACTTGCTTCTCACGCTTATATTTTGAGCCTTGTAAAGTCCATCTCTCTTGGAGGCTGTAGGGTAGCTTTTCCAAGATGGGTTTCACTCCACGAGCAGAATCAAGGACATTGAGCCCTTTTAGGGATTGGTCTGTCCTTGAAGATTCCAGCTCCTGCAGCAAGTCCCCAAGTTCTCGCAACTTTGAGTAGTCTTTGGTTGTAATTCTGGGAAAATTGTCTACTCTCTTGAAGAGTGCGTCTTCGATCGCTTCAGGACTACCATAGCATTCTTCTAGTCTTTCCCATACTAAATCAAGACCCACTTCGGGGAGGTTAACATTTGCTGATCTAAGCCTCTTTGCATGTTCTGCAGATTCTTTCCCCAGCCATTTGGTTAGTAGACTGAGTTCTTCTCTTGCCGAGAAGCCCAGACTCTTGATAGCGTCTTTGAATGTGGATTTCCATATCCTGTAATTCTCCGGACGGTCGTCGAAGTTGGTAAGACCTGTCTGCACCATGTCACGCCGGATCATGTACTTGCCCATGTCTGTTAGGCCTGATACATCGATATGTCGGTCTTGTTCTGGTGTGGTTTCACGGAAGGGCCTTGTGTTCTCCCTTTCCTTGGCCTGGATGTTTGATGATCGCTGATCAGTGTGAGGAGCTGTTTCTCTATGCGTGGGCCTACCTGAGCTGTGAGACTGTTGCAGTATATCCATATGCCTACTGACGTGTGGATCACCGCTGAGAACCTGGCTATCCCGGGTTGTGCGTACCCTTGAAAGAACAGTGTCTATTCTTTGTGGACCTAGAGAGTCTTCAGCATCTGAGATGTCACTCAGGCAATTCCGAGATGGTGTACTGGTATTGATGCTGAGGAGGCTCCTTACATAGTTTGCGGTGCGTTGATTTATATCTTCTGGAGCTGTCTGGTCATAGGTCTGCTCCCCGCCGTCCTGTAGTGCGGCTGCTTCAAAGACTTCGGCTTGCGCTATGGCGGCGGCCGCATCCTCTTCCTTGCTTAGGGCTTCCAAGTTTGCATCTAACTCTGCCTTCCTACGTGCTATGGCAGCGTTGGTGGCTGCTGCGGCGGCCACTGCTGCCTGCTCCTCCTCTTCTATGCGGGCTCTCTCTGCCCTTATGGCCGCCTCTTTCCGACCATATTCGGCCCTAGCACGCGCGGCCTCTGCGGCGGCTCGTGCCTTGGTGGCATTCGCGCTTGCACTAGACACATTAGATTTCACTGATTTGCTTGACCTGGAAGAATGCCTGGATGTGCTGGAGCGCTGCGATGCAGTCTCCAGGAGGAGCTCCTTTCTTTCACTTTGCGCCCCCACAATGGCGGTCTGCACAATGCCGTCGCGTTCCATATCGTTTGTTTTTTGCAGATCGCGTTCTCTCAGGCTATTAATTGTGTTGGTTCTTGTCAGATAGGTGAAATATGCTTGTGACAATGCTACATAATGTCTATGACATGACTTGATTTGAGTTATGGCTCGCTTAATGTCCTTTTCTTGTTCGCCAACATTTGTGGCATCACTCATTTCAATTTCGATTTCTTCCCATGCCTTTTCCAATTTAGCACGGTGCATCTCAATGTCAGCTTCATATTTTTCACAGGCTTTTTGTGTCAGTGTAACTGTTCGCTTAGGCCTTGCGCCTTCCTGCATCTGTTGCAGTTGTGTCGCTGTTTCAGTGTCTGACCTGTCACTCTTATGTGTAGTGTCTGGTGAGGGTCTGAGTTCTTCCATGCTGCAGGTGTGTGTAGGCCTTTAGCCAGTTCGTGTGGCGTGTGGTCTGTAACCTGTGTCAGCGGTTGGAGCCGTTTGGTGTCCTGCAGCAGTCAGCGTAGAGGTAGCTGTACTGACAGGTATCCGTAGCTCTGATCCCTATCTTGGCTGATGTCCAGTGGCGTGGCCCTTGGTAGCCTTAACCGTGGGGACATGCACAGGGGTAAGTATAACTGTTGTTCCTAACTTAGTAGCTGGGCAGAAGGTTAACCCAGGCAAGACACAAGAGTGATAATTCTGTGAGTAATACACTGAGCTGGGTTGCAGCGCTGGTGCCTTTATATTGAAGCTGTGGAAAGCTGGAGCTTTCTGTGCTGCTCCCAAAGCACATGGTATCCATTTTTACTATTCTGGAACCCCAGGGTCAGATGCCTGGATATGAATGTCAAATGCCAGGAAATGAATAAGGTCAGATAGCTTAACTCGTCCCCTATGAAAGCACACAAAGTCTTCTGTATTTTCTTAGATTTATTGGTAAAGTCACAGAAATAAAGGCACTTGTTGGTTGTATAGTGTTGGAAAAGTGCTTCTCTAGAAGAAGGTGCTTTGTTATGAGTGGAAGTGCTTCTGCAAGGGGAAGGTAAAATGGATTGCCTTGCAAGGGAGAAGATAATCAGAACCTGTACTCACAGAGGCTGCTGTGATTGAATGTCCAGGGGAGAGATACAGGGGAACAGGAAAAACACCTAGAACAAACCAACTACAGAAAAGTTGCAGGGGAGGAGGAATAGCCCAATCTCAGCTATGAGAATTGGAAAGTTGCCAGGGCAACCAGCCACTTAAAGGGAAAAAGGGAAATAACAAAATAAACAAACTTGTTCCATGACAACAACTGTCTAATATTTACCCTATAATAAGAAGTATATGGAAAATAATTTAGATGTAATAATTTTGAAAATCAAGACACAAATAATTGCTTTAGTGGAAATTTACATAAGTAAAACTAGATTTTTAAAAATATATATTCTTTATAATATATGTTGCACTAAAGTTAAGGAAATGGTATGGCCCTATCTTTCCTGAAAAAAAAAAAGAATATATAATTTGTGTAAGGGCATCAAACATTGACAAGAAGAATTATGACTGAACAAATATATGGTAAAAATTAGACGTGTTAAAAGTCCGTACGAGCGACCAATAAAATGGCTTGTACGGACCTTTAACTGTTGGAGCAAGTTGCGGCACAAGTCTGTACAAGCGACTCTATTGGTCGCCAGCAGGGGGTTCGTCTGCCATCAACCAATGAAGTACAGGTGTACTTCATGGGTTGATGGCAGAGGAGGCCCCTGCAGGCGACCAATAGAGTTGCTCGTACGGGCATTTAAAATCCTGGCACCAAAGCAAAGCCAATATTCTATCACATACGCAAAATAATGACGCTGTCAATTATTGTAGGCCCACATCCACAATATTAATACAAAGAGATACCCTATATTTTATCTCTGATCCTAAATTCTTTCAGATTGCATCGAAAATTATAATTCAAATGAGATATTATATTACCACGATAGTCAATCAAAAATATTATTTATTGTCAAAACACAATCTAAAAAATATCTATACAAATCATGCAGTGCATAATATAAAACAGAAAAATTATCTTTAAAACATGTCAGAATGAATCAGATCCAAAATACAGTATATTATCTTTGAGCTATAAAATATGAATGATTACTTTATGAGTCTAACATATACAAAATGCAACAGGTATAAAAGCAGATTGCATCAACATTTTAGCTTGATCGATTATCAATTTATCACCTTATATAAACAGCATTTGTTAATATCAAAGCAATTAATTTCCACTCCACTCAGCAATCAAATCAAATAAATCAGGGCAGTAACAAAAAGATCACCGTCTCTCTTTATATTAGTCTTACTAACAGGGCCGTACTGGCCCACCGGGATACCGGGAAATTTCCCGGTGGGCTGGGCGGCCGGCGAACTAACATTGAAAATAGCTGCTGAGCGGCTGCTAGCGGGATGGGAAGCCTCTTCCATCGCCGGGGCGTGCTGGGCTGGGGGACAATTGCCCCCCAAGCCGCCCGAAATCTAATCTATACGGCCGCTGCGTGCTGATGCTGGCGGCCGGTGCTACTTTCATTCTTTTTTTAAATTTTATTTAATATGGCAATTTAATACCATGGAGCAGACTGGGGCATTGATGGCGTCATTTCCGGTGTTCAGCATTATAAGCCGAGACCGAGCAGGGAGACTCGCCGCAGGACTGCTGAAAGGTAAGTACAAAGAGGGGGGGATAGGGTAGATAATAAGGAGGGAGGGAGAGTAAGGGAAGATAATGGGGGGGGCGGCATTTTAAACTTCGCCCCAGGCGGCATTATGTCTTGGGCCGGGCCTGCTTTTAACCCCCTAAATGCCAGAGTGGCATATAGTGGTGTAAGGCATTTCTGGAGGCAGAGTGGCATATAGGGGCTACAAGGCATTTCTGGAGGCAGAGTGGCATATAGGGGGTTAAAATGCATATCATGGGGCAGAGTAGCATATAGGAGGGTATAGGGCATATCAGGGAGGCAGAGTGGCATATAGGGGGGCATACGGCTTTTCTGAAGGCAGAGTGCCCCATGATATGCCTGTTAACCCCCTTTATGCCACTCTGTCTCCAGAAATGCCTTTTAACCCCTATATGCCACTCTGTCCCATGATATGCCTTTAACCCCCTATATGACAGAGTGGCATATAGGGGTTATAAGGCATTTCTGGAGGCAGAGGGGCATATAGGGGGTTAAAAGGCATATCAGGGGGCAGAGTGGCAAGCCTGGGGCAGATGTGCATAACTGGGGGGGCAGGTTGGCAAATAAAAGGAAATAAAACCAAAAATTTCTCAATCATAGCTTTTCTTAAATATGAAAAAATTGTTTACATGAATTAATAAAGAAATAAAAGTTTCTTACAAGAATATCGTGAAGAATAATGTGATCACTGTTTTGTTCCACTGAATAAAATTGAACTTTTTCATCTAAAAATGTTTGCAGTAGCAAATGTTTTGATTCCGTTATGTCTAATGTATTTAATGCATTAGGGCCTTTTAACACTTTTGCTTTCTGGCATTTTAACACAAATAATGTTATAAAAAGAATGTTTTATAGTTATTTGTATGGCAAATAGTGTGACTCGGGTATGTATAAGGGGTGCGTGTGGGTATAAGAGCTCAACCACGAGATAAACTATATGGGGCTGGTCTACAAATGTTTCCAGGGCTGCTTTTCAGTCCCAGTCCGGCCCTGCTTACTAATATGACAATTAAAAATAATTTAATAATGTCTAAAGAGTATCAGTGAAATTTCTAATAGATGCAAATAATGTCCAACTTCAGTTACAGGTAAAAATACCTTTTACATTATTGTCATTATCACGGGTTATAAACTGCAGTCTCATAAGCCGTCATATACAATAACATCATATACTTTTTCCCAGAAGAAGGGAATTCTGTATTGAAGTAGACAAAATTCACCTCTATTCAGAATAATAAAACCATTATATTTACCACCACTTGTTGCTGTGGTCCAACTGGTCCTTGTAGATATCAATCCAGATTCAGTGGACAAATTGGAAGGAAAGAATTGGAAAGAAGAATAACTTTCTTAAAGTTATATATGTTAGAAACTCAAATTAATTCTAAGAGTAAAATATGGTGCCAAGATCTTGTGATGTTCCAAAATTCTTTTTTTTTTTTATTAAACAAATATGCAGTTGGTTAATTACATCTTTAGCACAATATACACGAAGAATAAACATTTGTCTCTTCTGCATTTAAAATCATTAACAAATTACAATACAAAGACATACAAGACTTACAATTGATTCCATTTGTCTTTACTAAATTATTATCAATACCCAGAGTGTGTGATTTTTAGGGAGTTACCTAAATAAATTACTTTCATTTTCAGGGTCTAATTTACCGTCGGCCACAAAGTTTATCCACTCTTCCCAAAGATTATGGGTTTTAACGTTCCAGAAAGTTTGCGCTAATATTCCTTTTTCCATATGACATTGGTGTAGTAGCTGTTATTTTATTTTAGCCCACAGGATTGGAGCTGGAGATCTCCAGTTTCTGGCGATCACTATTTTAATTGCCGTTAATAGATGGAGAAGGAATGTTGTGGGTTTTTTTCCATTATTCGGCAAATTTAGATGAAGTAAGGCTCTCTCAGGCGTTAATTTCCATTGTTGTCCAAAATTATCTACTAACCTATGTGAAACTTGTTGCCAGAGTTTACGAATTGGGTTGCAGTTCCACCAAATATGGAGCATATCTCCGCTTTCTGCATCACAGTGCCAGCAATTAGGGAGATTATTAGGAAACATCTTTACTAAGACAGAGGGAACTAGATACCACCTATTCATAACTTTGAATTGTAATTCGTTCAAATTTAAACAGTGTATATTTTTATAAGTGATGTTTAATGCTTTGTTCCACTCTGCATTATTTATTTTAATGTCTAAATCTCGCTCCCATTTTGCTAGTGCTGGAGGGGTATGTTCTTTTTTACATAACCTAATCAATTTTAAAGCTTTTGTCAATAATTTTCTATTATCCTCTCCTTCTACTACTTGTTTAAACAAATTATATGCTGTTATATTCGTATTCCAGAATAGGGAATCTAAAAGATAACTCTTGATCCTCAAATATCTAAAACATTCCTCTGTTGGGAGATTAAATTCCAATTGTAGTTGATTAAAGCTCTTAAGTGTGTCTCCCTCCATTAGATCTTTTATTAATTTTATACCTTTTTGTTTCCAAATAGCTAACTTTAGGTTTTCATTCGTATGTTCTATTATAGATAGAGGAAGGCTAGTTATTAACAGATCTCCAAGTCCAAGTTTGGCTTTAACCCAATGCCAATTTCTTACAAGATGTTGAAGTGCTAAACTGGTTCCTTATTCAGTATATTCTATGGCTTTCCTAGAGGAGATCCAGAACAGAGGCTGTAATTCTTTATGAGGATATTTCTTTGGTAATTCCTCTCTATGCCATATCTCCTGTATCGCTTTATTATTTTGGGTCTGGATGGCGTGTGTAAACAGAGCCGCTAATGCGTATTCCCTCACAAGAGGGAGTCCTAGACCTCCATTATTCTTCTTTTTTGCCATTACTTGCAATTTTAGCCTGGGTTTTTTTGATCCCCATATAAATTTATTGATATATTGTTGGATTAACTCTAACCAGCCTGTAGGGACCATATGTGGGATCATCCTAAATATATATATGTATTTAGGCAAAACATATGAATTGACCACATTTAATCTCCCCCACCATGAGATAAATAATCCTCGCCACTTTTTAAAAGAGGCATTCATGTCTTTGATTAGGGGGAGAAGGTTAATCTCCATCCAGGACTTTGGTATTTTATTGATTCTTATTCCTAAATATGTAAGGGAATCTTTGGCCCATTTAAAACCCAATGTTTCAATCTGTTGCTTTTGAATGCTATCAAGATTATAGGCTAGAGCAATCGATTTAGAGACCCATTGGTGAATAATGGATAAAATTAATTTATGTAATCTGAGATTTCCAGTATATATACAAGCTTCGCTGAAATTACAAAAAAAAAGAGGAGTGGCTATATTATTTTCCAGAGATCTAGAGGTAAAACTTTAATATGTAGAAACAGATCCAGATGGTCGGTTTATCATAATTATAGCTGAAATAAATAATAAGATATTTACTTTGCTTAACGCATATGCACCCAACAGTGGTCCGGTAACATACTTAACAAAACTCCTGGAAAAAACTTTAAAAATAAAACAGGGCCCATTGATATGGATGGGGGATTTTAACTGCATCTTAGATCCCCAGTTAGATAAAATGACATGTAAAGGATTAACTACCGACCGAAATATTTTTTCTCAAGCACGCAGATTGCAAGCATCATTAAAAAAACATTCACTTTATGATGTATGGAGAATATTTCACACAACAGAAAGAGATTAGACATGCTTTTCAAAGACACACTCCGCTTATTCACGAATAGATTTAATTTTGGGAGATTGTGGCCTAGTATCCAAAGTCAAAAATACTAAAATACATGACATCACATGGTCAGACCACAATCTGATAACAATGGATATTGATGAAGTAGGAGAAAAATTAAGTAATGATTGGAGACTAAATCATAATTTAATTAAAAAAAAACGGCAGACATTAAACGTATCAAAAGATTAACACAACTTTTCTTTGCAGAAAATGATGTGGAAGAAATGTCCGCATCAAATCTCTGGTGCACATATAAAGCTGTGATAAGGAGGCATTTTATTAAATTAGGCGCAGAGGCAAAAAAAAAGCAGAAGCTAAACTTTCTGATTTGTATATTTCTTTATTTCAGTTAAATAAAATTAATAAACAGATTCGATCTAAAATTAACACAGAGAAAATCGAGGCTCTAAGAACGAGGACAAATACAAAGCTCATCGAACAGACTCATAAAGTGCTAATGGCATTAAATTCCAAAAGATATTACAAAGGAAATAAAGCTGATAAAATGTTAACAAATCAGTTAAAAAAAAAAGAGAGAAAAGAAAAACATATCTAAAATAGTATATAAAGGTAGGACCTATATGGCCCCAGACGAAATAGGCCAAGCATTTAATAAATCTTTTAGGACTTTATATAATTTACCAGATAACTTAGTAGAGGCAGACCTACAGGACTATTTTCTAAAAAGATCTTTTCCCAAACTCTCGAGAGAAACTCTAGGCAGTTTAAATAGTAATATCACCCTAGAGGAGATCCAGAACGGGATAAGAGAGCTAAAACAAAACAAATCTCCAGGGCCAGATGGGTTTGACGCAAGTTTCTATAAAATTTTCATCGAGGAAATTTCACCCTATTTACTAAGAGTATTTAACGAATGTATAGAAAGAGGAGCTCTTCCAGAAGAATTGTTACGAGGTAACATAATTCCAATCTTAAAAATAAATAAAAACCCGGAAGAGCTAACTAGCTACAGGCCTATATCACTCCTTAACCTAGATGCCAAGATTTACGCAGGAGTGCTTGCGCAAAGGCTGAGTGCAGTCCACCCACAATTGATACATGTAGATCAAGTCGGTTTTATTAAGGGTCGGTCAGCGGCCAGCCACGTGAGGACCTTATCGGGTATCTTTGAAGAAAATTTGATAACAACTACACCTCAACTGACCCTGTCGTTAGATGCTGAGAAAGCTTTCGACAGGGTCAGTTGGAGATTTATGGCCGAAGTACTTAAGGCCTTTGGATTCTATGGGAGAAATTATCACCAGGCAATAATGGCCCTATACAATAAACCTATGGGCAAAGTGGTAGGCCCGGGTATTAAATCTACATGGTTCTCTCTTACTAATAGCACGCATCAGGGCTGCCCCCTCTCTCCACTCCTTTATGTTTTAACCTTGGAGCCACTGGCAAGGGATATTAGAGCGGTGTCAGAAACCACTTTTTCCCTGCCTGAACCATGGTTTTTTCATACCTGTGGCTTTAAATCTGCTACCACTGGTGGCCACCCTCTGCCCTCTGGAGCACTCAGAACTCATTACTTGGATCAGGTGTGCCTTGTTACCTGGGTTGAGCCCTAGCAATACATCCAGCTGGGCTTTGTTACCTTGATTGCCCTGCCTTTATGAACCTGCCCTGCCCTTCAGTCAGGGCCTTTGTATTGAAGTCTATGGACCTTCCTGCTGTGGCTCTGCACCTGTACTGTTCCTGGTTCCCTACTTTTGTGTCCTTCCAAGTGGACTCCCTGCTTTTGTGTCCTTCCAAGTGGACTCCCTGCTTTTGTGTCCTTCCAAGTGGACTCCCTGCTATTTTGTCCTTCCAAGTGGACTCCCTGCTATTGTGTCCTTCCAAGTGGACTCCCTGCTATTGTGTCCTTCCAAGTGGACTCCCTGCTATTGTGTCCTTCCAAGCGGGCTGTGTGCCTTTCGTACCCTTCCAAGCGGGCTCCGTGCCTTTCGTACCCTTCCAAGTGGGCTCCCTGCCAAAAGACTTATTACCGGTATTTATTTTGCCATACGTCCGGTTTCTTGCTTTGACTGTATTACCATTATTTTCTGGTCCTGTTATATACATAAAACACACTGCATTACCTGGATTTCTGCTTGTGGTGTCTTTGTTTGCATAATCATGCACCGTGGGTTACATACTGAACCCCAAGTATCCCCTGCGCATGGGCTCCTGCCCGACCTGATCACCCGAGTCCTGACAAGCGGATCAAAACGTTAAGGGCTGTGGAAAGGAGGGAACACAAAAAATAAAACTATATGCAGATGATATATTACTCACGGTTAGGGATCCAATAACGTCAGTTAAACATATCATGAAGTGGATAGGTCAATATAGCAGCGTATCCAATTATAAGTTAAATATTGATAAATCCATGTTCCAAAATTCTAATTCTCTGGGAGCAAATTTGTATCGGTCAGAGTCCCTAAATTATTTAAAACATAAGCTTTTAAAGACAGGGCTTATTATCATATTCTCCACCTATTGATTGGAATTCTCTAATCATAATGGTGGGTTTACCCATTATAATAAGGACTTCTTATCATATTTGTACTATTGTACTTCTATCACTTACCTCTAAGAGACGCATTAAAAGACCTCTAAAAGACCCATATCGTTACCTCCTAGGTAGTAAATCATTTTTGGTGTTCATCCATATCTCTAGACGTTACCCCTAGGTAGTAAATCAGTTTTGGTGGTCTTACAATGTATCCCCCATTCCAATTGACATTCCTAGAGATATGCCGCTTCTACTCCTTAACTTTCTCATGGAAGATAAGACTAATTAGGTAATATTTGCTTAAGCAGCTATATTCATAAAGGCTTCTTTGGTCTCAATTATAGAGAGAACAAGGACAAAAAAAATTATTATATGATTAAGGAAAACAAAATTGTTGTGACTCCATTTTGTGCTCATATAAAATACACAAATATAACATACCGTATTTGCTCGATTATAAGACGAGGTTTTTTTCAGTTTTTTTCAGATCCTCCTGTCTCACCCGACCCCCCCCCCATCATACACACACTTACCGGTGCTTCCTGCTGTGTTGCCGGGGCAGCGGGTTGACGTCTACGCGATCCGCGTAGACAACGTCCGCTGCAGCCGGAAGGAGGTGTGGCTAGCAGCGGGGGTTGTCTGCGTCCGTCGCATAGACCTTCCCCGACTGTCAGAGATCAGAGTTCCCCGCACCGGTGAGGGGAACTCTGATCTCTGACAGCCGGGGAAAGTATACGCGACGGACGCATACAAACCCCCGCTGCTAACCACACCTCCTTCCGGCTGCAGCAGAAGGCGACGTCAACCCGCTGCCCCGGCTGGAAGCACCGGTAAGAGAGGGGGGAGAGCGGGGGAAGGGGGGTGAGAGGGGGGGGGAGAGAGAGTGTGTGTGTTAGTTAGTTAAATGGGGGTATAGGGTGTGTGTGTGTGTTAAATGGGGGCATAGGGCATTTCTGGAGTGGCGTTAAGGGGGCATTTAATAGAGCACTCTGCCTCCTGAAATGCCTTATACCTCCCTATATGCCACTCTGCCCCATAATATGCCTTTTAACCCCCTAAATGGCAGAGTGGCATATAGGGGTATAAGGCATTTCTGGAGGCAGAGTGCTCTATACAATGCCTTATACCTCCCTTTATGCCACTCTGCCCCATAATATGCATTTTAACCTCCTAAATGCCAGAATGGTATATAGGGGTATAAGGCATTTCTGGAGGCAGAGTGGCACATAGGGGGTCAAAAGGCATACCATGGGGCACAGTGGCATATAGAGGGTTAAAAGGCATATCATGGGCCACAGTGCCATATTGGAGTGGCAAGCCTGGGGGCAGATGTGCGTAACTGGGGGACAGGTTGGAAAATACAAGAAATAAAAACAAAAAAAAAATTTCTCAATCATAGCTTTTATTAAAAAAATAGTTTACATGAATTAACATTTACTGGTAAAACTTTTTTCCTTTGGGGTCGTCTTATATTCAGGCTTTTTCTTTTTTTCCTAAGTTAATATTCAGATTTTGGGGGGTCGTCTTATAATCAGGGTCGTCTTATAATCGAGCAAATACGGTACTTGTATTCCAGCATAAAATATCCGACAAAAGTCAGTCTAAATAAAATGTGTTTAATTTTTTACATGTTCATCATGAGAAAAACAGACGTAAATTGTAACTTAAGGCACGACAGATGTAATGTAATTTACTTATTTACAAAGATATCTAGAGCTTTATCATTGTATTGATCACGTATTTAAAAACTATAAGAAAAGGTAGAATCATACAACTAGCAGAATTCATTTGAAGCCCCCAGGAGCTTTTTTGAGAGGTAATTTATGTTTTGTTTTGTTTTATTATTATCTAAAACCCACTTAGAAAAAGGTAAGGTTGTGAAAAATAATATCACATTTAACTAATACACCAAATGGTTAAAATGGGTTATGCCTTAACTTAAAAACATATAACCATTATACGGTATTTAGTTAATGAGTGATCTATAATTGTTATTTTTGTTTTGTTTTTTTGTATTTCAGGAAAACATTGACCTGGTGGCGCTGAAGGATTGTGTATTAAAAAAAGAAGATGTAGGTTTGGTTTCAAAAAACATTTCTATTCTTGTACCTAATTGCACTAAGAGGAAGTCTCAGGTGAAACTTGGGAGTTGTGCCTAAGTTTGAGAGGACAGGGAATTAAGGTAGGGGTCATCATTGGTGGTGGGGGTAGTAACAAAGTGAGCAGCAACAGAATATGGGACAAAGGAGAGGGAGTGAAACATTAAATGGAAGGGTATGAGGAAAACAGGTTGGTGAAGGGGGGAATGTGATTATCAATAATAAAATGGAAGGGGATGGTGAATAGGGGAGAGGAAGGCAGGAAAGCAAAGAGGACAGAACAAAGAGATAAGGAGAGTGATGAAGTGTGAGCATCAACTGGACACAGAGGGCATGAAAGGAAGGAGTGAAGACAAAGGAAAAGGGAGAATGTGAGAGTGAGCATCATCGGGATAGGGAGGAATGAGTCTTTAAATGAGAATAACATAGAGAAAGAGTTGAGATACTTGTGAGATGAAGGAGAAGTAAGAGGGGAAGAAAAGAGAGACAGAATGAGGGGGCAACAAACATGAAAGGGGAACCTCAATCTGTGGACTGCAGAAGGAAGATATTTGATAATCGGGTATGGGATCCTGAGAGCTCAAGCCATTAGTAGTTTCTCAGTAGTTTTTCTCATCTGGTTCCAGTTTTCCATGAAGATTGTATTCAAATAAGAGATCTCCAAAGGGCTCACAAATTTTCTAAGATGTTTTTTCCTGAATACTTATGGCCATTCACTGAGCCTGCCATAGTCATGAATTACTATATTTTCTATCTAGGGAACATCGGATTCTGTTAAGAAATTGCAAACTCTTACTTGCCAGTATGACAAAGTCAAGGTAAATATATGTAAAAAAATTTTGCTTTTTATTTTTATTGTTTCAAGTTTTTTATATTTTAATGTGGTAAAAAGCTTGCAATCCATTATGCGTCAGTTAGCCAGGTATTATCTTTACCAAATTTGGTTTCTCTCTTTCTATGACTGTAGATTTTTGAGATAAATTATAAACCTTGTTGATTAAATTAGTTGTGTAAATTTACATTTAATCTCCACATCTTAACTCAACTAAAGATCTAAAACACTGATCTAACAGACTCGGACTAAACTAAACTTTCTACCCAGACTTTAAACCAGACATCATGTGTCTATGAAAACCCTTACATCTACTGCAGCAGAATGTCTGATATAAAAACATGTGTATCTCTGTTGAAGGGAATAGAATGGTTTGTTAGTTTCATTCAAATGTATTATATACAGACAGGTTTCTTCAAAAACTTCCATGGGTTGTGAGCATGGCCCTCTTTGCCTTCTGTATCGGTTTGTTTAATCTGTCAGTTTTAGTTTTGTCATACCTTTAGAAAGTGTCTATTGCAAGAAGCACTGTGTAATTTGTTGGTGATATATAAATAACATGTAATCATAATCTGGACCTGGGTCTGAAGACCAACATTCAAAACATATGTCCTATACATTAAATAAAAAGTGCTATACATATTAGCAAGAAAGGTGAGTATATCTTACAGGTTATTACAAATAAAATATTGGTATTGGTAAAGGTATCAGCATTTACTGTATTCAATACATGACGTATGTGTGTTATTATGTAGGTGTCTAAAGATCTAATATCGCTGGAACTCATTCTGGTGGAGATGGAGAAGACCTTTGTAAGATGCATTTCATATTGGCAATTCCTCAATTATCACTCTCATCAATTATAATGATCAATTGTGAATGACATTTACTGTATGCATTTACCCGGTTTTACATGTTATGGGCATGAAGATACATAAATTACTGTCCAAGGTGCTCATGTAAAATATGAGTTGGATTCCTTCCTGTTTTATCAACTGAATGTATTAAGGTTTTGCATATCTATCTATGCACTATTGCGCCTGTGGAAATTTGGTGAATTAATTTTGGGGTGTTGGGTTAATAATCCTACTATACACCGACATCGCAGCTCATCATTCATAGTAACATAGTAACATAGTAACATAGTTCATAAGGTTGAAAAAAGACCAAAGTCCATCAAGTTCAACCTATATACATATTGTGTCCCTACCGTGTTGATCCAGAGGAAGGCAAAAAACCCTTATGAAGCAGATGCCAATTGCCCCATACCAGGGGGAAAATTCCTTCCCGACTCCAAATATGGCAATCAGAATAAATCCCTGGATCAACGTTCTGTCCCTATTAATCTACTATCCATAACTTGTAATATTATTGCTTTCAAGAAACACGTCCAGGCTCCTTTTAAACTCTTTTATTGAGTTTACCATTACCACTTCCTCTGGCAGAGAGTTCCATAGTCTCACCGCTCTTACTGTAAAGAACCCCCGTCTGTGCTGGTGTAGAAACCTTCTTTCCTCCAGCCGTAGAGGATGTCCCCTTGTTATAGATACAGTCCTGGGTATAAATAGGTCCTGGGAGTGATCTCTGTACTGCCCCCTTATATATTTATACATAGTTATTAAGTCCCCCCTAAGCCGTCTTTTCTCCAAACTAAATAACCCTAATTCTGATAATCTTTCTGGGTACTGCAGTCCTTCCATTCCCCTTATTACTCTGGTTGCCCGTCTTTGAACCCTCTCCAGTTCCACTATATCTTTCTTGTACACTGGTGCCCAGTACTGTACACAGTATTCCATGTGTGGTCTGACTAGTGACTTGTACAATGGTAGAATTATTTCCTTGTCATGGGCATCCATGCCCCTTTTGATGCACCCCATGATTTTATTTGCCTTAGCAGCAGCTGCCCGACACTGGTCGCTACAGGTAAATTTACTGTTAACCAAGACTCCTAAGTCCTTTTCCATGTCAGTCGTCCCCAGTGTTTTCCCATTTAATACATATTCCCAGCCTGGATTTTTCTTCCCCATGTGCATAACCTTACATTTATCCGTGTTGAACCTCATCTGCCACATCCCAGCCCAAGCCTCCAACCTATGCAGATCCATTTGTAATCGTGCACTGTCCTCTATTGTGTTAACCACGCTACAAAGCTTAGTATCGTCTGCAAAGATTGATACTTTACTATACAATCCCTCTACAAGGTCATTAATAAATATATTAAAAAGAATAGGACCCAAAACTGACCCCTGTGGTACCCCACTAGTAACAGTCACCCACTCAGAGTATGTACCATTAATAACCACCCTCTGTTTCCTATCACTGAGCCAGTTACTTACCCACATACACACATTCTCCCCCAGCCCAAGCATTCTCATTTTATGTACCAGCCTTTTATGTGGCACCGTATCAAATGCTTTGGAAAAATCAAGATATACGACATCCAGCGATTCTCCCCGATCCAGTCTTGAGCTCACCTCCTCATAAAAGCTGATCAGGTTAGTTTGACAGGACCGATCCCTTGTAAACCCATGCTGATATGGAGTCATACATTTATTTTCATTGAGATACTCCAAAATAGCATCTCTTAGGAAACCCTCAAACAGTTTACATACAACAGAAGTTAAACTAACAGGCCTATAATTCCCCGGGTCACTTTTTGTCCCCTTTTTGAATATTGGCACAACATTTGCAATGCGCCAGTCCTGGGGAACAGACCCGGTCACTATAGAGTCCTTGAATATTAGAAATAGGGGTCTGTCTATTACATTACTTAACTCCCTTAGAACGCGGGGGTGAATGCCATCTGGACCTGGTGATTTGTCTATTTTGATTTTTTTTAGGCGGCACTGCACTTCTTCCTGGGTTAGACAGGCGACATGTACTGGGGCATTTATCTCATCCTGCTGTATATTACCTGGCATTTCATTTTCCTCTGTGAATACAGCAGAGAAGAATATATTTAATAGATTCGCTTTTTCCTGATCCCCGTCTATAACTTCTCCCTCATTACTTTTTAAGGGGCCGACGCTTTCATTTTTAACCTTTTTACTATTTATATAGTTAAAGAACATTTTGGGGTTTGTTTTACTCTCTTTGGCAATGAGTCTTTCTGTCGCCACTTTTGCTGCTTTTATCTGATTTTTACATATTTTATTTTTTTCCCGATAGCTTCTTAGTGCTTCCTCACTGCCTTCCTGTTTTAGTAGCTTAAATGCCTTTTTTTTGCCATTTATTGCCACCTTTACATTTTTATTTATCCACATTGGTTTTCTCTTGCTCCTGACACTTTTATTCCCATACGGTATGTACTTTTCACAGTGAGAATTTAAGATATTTTGAAAAATCTCCCATTTAGTATCTGTGCTTTTGTTTTTGAGGACATTTTCCCAATTTACAGTGTTAAGGGCTTCTCTTAGTTGATCAAACTTTGCCTTCCTAAAGTTCATAGTTCGTGTGGCTCCTCTAAGAGTTCCCTTATTGAACGACAAGTTATAATGTATTATATTGTGATCACTATTTCCTAGGTGCCCTCTGACCTGCACATTAGTTACTCTGTCAGGTCTGTTGGTTAATATTAAGTCCAGTAGAGCGCCCCCTCTGGTTGGGTCCTGTACCATTTGGGACAGATAATTATCTTTACTAATAGTCAGAAAGCGGTTTCCTTTATGAGATTCACAGGTCTCGGTTTCCCAGTTTATGTCGGGATAGTTAAAGTCCCCCATAATAACCACCTCATTGTGATTTGCTGCCTTGTTTATTTGCTTTAATAATTGATCTTCTGCTGCTTCAATTATATTTGGTGGCTTATAGCAAACCCCGATCAGTATTTTATTATTTTTCTTTCCATATATTTCTACCCATAATGACTCCACATCATCATTTCCCTCACATATATTCTCCCGCAGTGTGGCCTTTAGGCTGGACTTTACATAAAGGCAAACTCCTCCCCCTTTTCGTTTTTTTCGATCCTTCCTGAATAGACTATAACCCTGTATGTTAACCGCCCAGTCATAGCTATCATCCAACCATGTCTCTGTTATACCCACTATGTCATAATTTTCTGCAGACATTATTAACTCCAGTTCGCCAGTTTTATTGGTCAGACTTCTGGCATTAGTAAGCATACAATTTAGAGGTGTATGGTTTTTTCTCCTATCAAGCCTATCCCTATTAACTATTCTAACCCCTCCCTCCGCTCCACCCCCAGGTACATTTATATGCCCCAGCTCTCTATCTATACTATCTTCCCCTTCTATATTGTAGTTTCCCTCCCCCCCTTTCCCTAGTTTAAACACTCCTCCACCCTTCTGGCCATCTTCTCCCCGAGTACAGCTGCACCCTCCCCATTGAGGTGCAGCCCGTCCCTACCGTAGAGCCTGTATCCGACAGAGAAGTCGGCCCAGTTCTCCATGAACCCAAACCCCTCCTTCCTACACCAGCTTCTGAGCCACTTGTTTAGCTCCCTAATCTCCCGCTGCCTCTCTGGTATGGCACGTGGTACAGGTAATATTTCAGAAAATACTACCTTGGAGGTCCTTGCCTTGAGCTTGCTACCTAAGTCCCTGAAATCATTTTTAAGGACACTCCGCCTACCTCTTACTTTGTCATTGGTGCCAATGTGCACCATGACAGCTGGGTCTTCTCCAGCCCCTCCCAGTAATCTGTCAACCCGATCCGCGATGTGCCGAACTCGAGCGCCAGGCAGACAACACACTGTTCGGCGATCCCGGTCTTTGTGACAGATTGCCCTGTCTGTCCCCCTAATAATAGAGTCCCCTACTACCAGCACCTGTCTGGCCTGCCCTGTGCTCGTCCTTCCCTCCTTACTGGAGCAGACACCGCTCTGGAGGTCAGAGGCAGTGACTTGCTGCAGTATTGCTAACTCTGAACTAACATCCCCCTCATCTGCCAACCGGGCAAACTTGTTGGGGTGTGCTAGATCAGGACTAGCCTCCCTGGCGCTTTTCCCCCTACCCCGCCTTCTAACTGTAACCCAGCTAGCTGCCTGACTGTCCTGTACCTCCATCCTGCTATCCTCCCCCACCTCTACCCGCGAGAGAGCTTGCTCAGTGAGCAGCAGACTCCTCTCCAAGTTGTCAATAGATCTCAGTGTTGCCAGTTGCTCCTCTAGACTCAGGATTTGTGCTTCCAAATGAGCAACCTGCACACATCTCGCACAGCAATATGCACCCTCGAAGCGCTGATCAAGGATTGCATACATTGAGCAAGATGTACACCTGACCGCATTGTCAAACATGGAGGACATCTTGGCAATGGGGATAGCTCAAATAACTGGCAAAAACAGACAGTAAGGTGCAAAATATATATAAATATATATGGGATAACAAGGATGTATACTTTCCCCTCCTTTTTGCTTTTTAACTCCTTCTTTGCTTGTAACTCCTCACTTAGAGATGTCACTTAGGAGATTCGCCCCAGCTCAGGATTCGCTTGTGTGTCCAAGCTAAATGCAACTGCAAAAAGCCAAGTTCATTCAGTTCTCTTGCACTCAGCACTCTGTCTTGTTTTTATAGCTGGAGGTTGAATGCCCAGTAAATTTGAAAACAGAAGGCTGCACTCCGGTAAGTAATTCCTTAATTAAAAATTGCACTGACTTTCTATAGAGTCCATCACATAAAATGACATTCATTTAAAGGAACAGTTTACTGTAGCTGACAGCCCCACTATAGAAGAAGGCATATTAAAATACCCTGTGAAGCAGCCAATCAGTGGCAGGGAAGCTCTTTCCAGATGGAGATCTAAACAGACCCCCAGCCCACAGAGTCCACCAAGCCAGCAGTGTAGCTGACTGCAGGTAAGTATATCATTTGTAAGGGGGTCCCCTTGAAAAGGGGACCGCATAGCTATCATATGCATTACAGTGCATATAGTGGATGGATTAACCCTGTAAAGGACTAGAAGTTATGACTTAATATTTGTTAGCACTATCGATAAACACATAAAATTACTAGTACTAAATCTCAGACTTTAAATAGCCCATGATTCTTCCGGTAAGGGCTCCACTCAAATACATAAATGGAAATAATGGCATTTCAGTAACAGTCATGAGATGGCATTTATATAAATTAAGTGATCGGCTGATTTAATTACTTTATAGACTTAATCGCTATAACAGCCCTGACTACAATTATTATTTCTTTAATTTTAATTATTTGATTTAAATCTTATTAATTTTCTCTTCCACTTTGCATATTTCCATTCAAATGGTGCTAGTGGAAACTATAAATTTGATAGGCGGTTTGATTTATAAACTGAATTATCTATTTAATATTGATATTTTTGGAAAAATAGTCAGATATATAGATAGACAGATACATAGATGGACCAAGATAAATAGATTTCATATTCAGATATAAATATCCAGTTTCAGTCTTCCACGTGAGTGATAAACACCGTGTTTTACATGAAAATCTGATCAGGAATGGCCATTTATTTATTATAAAATATAATCCTTTCTCTTCCAGGAGGAACTCCTTGAGGCAACAAATGAATTATTCCTTTCGGTTCACAATATGCTGGTAACATTTTTCAGTTGTATCTCTTAAAAATCAAAATAAAATACTATGTGATTAAATAATTGTTTTTTAATACAATTTTGGTATGTTTATATATGCTGTTACACAGTTAATATTCTCATTATTGTAGATGGGAATTACATAGTTTATTCTTTAATTGTCAGACACTTGCTGGTGTCTGTATTAGCAGGGTAGAAGGAGCCCAGAATGCAGGACTACTGGTGGTAACAGGAACAGTCCAGAGTGGTAGAGGTAGGGCACGATAACTAAATCAGGTAGAGGCAATACCCCAAATAACGTAATCAGGTCACAGGCAAGGGTCAGGTCCAGGCAGCAATCAAATAGCGTAATCAGGTCACAAGCAAGGGTCAGGTCCAGGCAGCAATCAAATAGCGTAATCAGGTCACAGGCAAGGGTCAGGTAACAGATCAATCAGGATACAAATAGGTTGAGGAGCACAGTACTGGGAACGCTGTGTAGGGCACAGAGCGTCTCAGAATATCTGAGCGCCGACATAAGGGAGCTTGAGGGTTTTATAGAGATCCTAGATGTGGCGTCTGACGTCACGTCTAGATCTCCGCCCACTGTTCCGCCCCCAACCACCTCTTCCCTGTGAGACGGCAACAGAGGTGCCGCCCCTCCAGGGGAAGCCTCCACCCTTACTCCTCCCACTTCCTCCTGCACACTGTTAGCAGGAGGAGAGGAACTTAGGGCGGCGTGCTGGAGCGCCGCCCCCTTCATGGGGACCTACATCGCGTCGCCGGCGTGATCCCCGGCATGAAGAACACACCGCCCGAGCCGGCAGCAGGGACTGAAAACCTGCCGCGAGCAGACGCGGTCTGCCACGGGAGGTAAGTCCCGGACCTCGAACGGCACGTACCGTACGCCGGACGGTACGTGCCTTACAGAGCCCCCCTCCCAGATGATCCCTCCGGGGGCAATCAGGTTTGGGGTGATCAGGGTGGTTACGATGGAAAGCACGGAGTTTGGCAGGAGCATGGATATTACTTATAGGTTCCCAAGAACGATCCGTTGCCCCATAGCCCTTCCAATGTATGAGATATTCCAAACGGCCGTTCTTTACTCGGGAATCGAGGATATGCTGAACCTCGTATTCATTCTCTCCTGCAATCTCTACCGGAGGCGGAGGAGGAGGATCTAACGAGGGCCTCCAAGGTTTTACAAGGGAAATGTGGAAAACAGGATGGATACGGTATTTATTGGGTAGCTGGAGACGGACCGCAGCAGAACCAACCATCTCAAGGACGGGAAAGGTACCAATGAAACGAGGACCGAGTTTCTTCGATGGACAGGATAGACGAAGATGTGTAGTGGAGAGCCATACTTTATCTCCTTTTTGGTAGCACGGGGTTGGAGAACAGAGACGATCGGCATAGGTCTTGTATGTCTCTTGGGCCTTAAGGATGTTGGTTCGTGTGGTATTGAAGGACCGGATGAGCTGCTGAAGTCTGGTTGCAGCCTCAGGCACTGAATCGGAAGTAGGGGCGGCTGGCAAGGAAGCAGGGTGATACCCAAAATTGGCGAAAAATGGAGAACAGCCAATAGTCCTTTGGGTTTGATTATTATAGGCATATTCTGCTGTAGGCAACAATTGGACCCAGTCATCTTGTAGATAGGTTATATAGCAACGTAGATATTGTTCGAGTATTTGATTAACTCGTTCAGTTTGCCCGTTGCTCTGCGGATGAAAGGAGGAGGAATAGTTGGCTGTATTTGTAGTCCTTTACAGAAGGCACGCCAGAAGCGAGAGGTGAACTGTGTTCCACAGTCAGTTGTGATTGAGCGGGGTAAGCCATGAAGACGGAAGATCTCTTTGAGGAATAAGGTGGCTGTTTCAGAGGAATTGGGTAGACCCTTGGCTGGTAAGAAGTGGGCCATCTTAGTGAATCGATCCACCACTACCAAGATGGTTGTATACCCATGTGAATCAGGTAAGTCTACAATAAAATCCATTGAAATATCAGTCCATGGTCGTTCAGGTACTGGTAGAGGTTGAAGGAGTCCAGCAGGTCGTTGGCGTGAAGTCTTGGAGGTGGCACACACTTGGCAAACTGAAACATAGGCGATGATCTCTTTACGCATAGCCGGCCACCAAAAGACACGTTGGATTAACTCCACCGTCTTACGTGAACCTCCATGTCCTGCAGCCAAAGTAGAGTGGTGAAGACTGATTACCTCCTGGCGTACAGGAGGAGGCACAAAAATGTTGTCGCGGAAGTAAAGCAACCCCTCTTTGCGAGTACAGAAACGAGGGGCAGTAAATCTCTCGGAGGTGCTATGATAACGAAGTCTCTCCCACATAGACGGAAAGGATGCTAAAAAATGACCCTTGTGTAAGATGGTTTCGTCGATGTCTGGTGTACTCTCCGATCCCTCGTTTGTACGTGATAGGGCATCCGCTTTGCCATTCTTAGATCCTGGACCATAGGTGATGTTGAGATGAAATCGACTAAAGAACAGGGCCCAACGAGCCTGGCGAGGTTTTAGCCGTTTAGCCGTGCGGAGATACTCCAAATTACGATGATCGGTGTATACCAATACAGGATGGGTGGCACCCTCCAAATGATGTCGCCATTCTTCAAGGGCAGATTTTAGGGCAAGTAATTCACGGTCGCCGACATCGTAATTCCTCTCAGGAGGAGTCAGTCTCTTAGAGAAAAAGGCAACTGGGTGTACAATGTTCTGAGGGCCACTTCTTTGAGAAAGTATAGCCCCTATCGCGGAATCGGAAGCGTCTACTTCCAAAATATAGGGTCTGGAGGGATCAGGAAAGGCAAGGATTTTGCCTGAGCAAAAGCATTGGACGGATCCAGGGCCGATGGTGCAGAGCGTCCGGATTGAAGTTCCTGTAGCTGATACCGGAGATCAGCCACTTCAGCCTGGAGTTCCCCCACAGTGCGATTAAGGGAGGTTAATTGGTGGGCCATAGATTTCATAGCGTACAGGAGGAGGCACAAAAATGTTGTCGCGGAAGTAAAGCAACCCCTCTTTGCGAGTACAGAAACGAGGGGCAGTAAATCTCTCGGAGGTGCTATGATAACGAAGTCTCTCCCACATAGACGGAAAGGATGCTAAAAAATGACCCTTGTGTAAGATGGTTTCGTCGATGTCTGGTGTACTCTCCGATCCCTCGTTTGTACGTGATAGGGCATCCGCTTTGCCATTCTTAGATCCTGGACCATAGGTGATGTTGAGATGAAATCGACTAAAGAACAGGGCCCAACGAGCCTGGCGAGGTTTTAGCCGTTTAGCCGTGCGGAGATACTCCAAATTACGATGATCGGTGTATACCAATACAGGATGGGTGGCACCCTCCAAATGATGTCGCCATTCTTCAAGGGCAGATTTTAGGGCAAGTAATTCACGGTCGCCGACATCGTAATTCCTCTCAGGAGGAGTCAGTCTCTTAGAGAAAAAGGCAACTGGGTGTACAATGTTCTGAGGGCCACTTCTTTGAGAAAGTATAGCCCCTATCGCGGAATCGGAAGCGTCTACTTCCAAAATATAGGGTCTGGAGGGATCAGGAAAGGCAAGGATAGGTGCCGAGGTGAAGAGACGCTTGAGACGATCAAAGGCATCCTGAGCGGGAGAAGTCCAGACGAATCTACCCTCCTTTTTGGTCAAAAGTGTAAGGGGTTGTATTACTTTAGAGAAATCACGGATGAATTTCCGATAGAAATTAGGGAATCCTATAAAACGTTGGACTTCTTTCTTGTTGGTAGGACAAGACCAGGAAGTGATGGCCAGAACCTTTTTGTCATCCATTTGGACCCCTTGGGGGGTTACAAGGAAACCGAGGAACTCCACTGTGTCTGTTTCGAATGCACATTTTTCCAATTTAGCATAAAGATTGTTTTCGCGCAACCGGATGAGAACCTTGTGCACATGTTCTCTATGCTCTTTCAGGGTCTCTGAGTATCTTAATATGTCATCTAAATATATAACAACGAAGACATCTAGATAGTCCCGGAATACATTATTCAGAAAATGTTGAAATGTCGCTGGGGCGTTGCATAAACCAAACGGCATCACCGTGTACTCAAAATGTCCGTACCGTGTCCGAAAGGCAGTCTTCCACTCGTCTCCCTTTCTTATCCGTACCAAACTGTAGGCCCCACGCAGGTCAAGCTTGGTATAAATATGGGCAGAGCTAAGACGATCCAAAAGTTCAGGTATCAATGGCAAAGGATAGCGGTTCTTTATTGTAATATCATTAAGACCGCGATAATCTATACAAGGGCGCAGACCCCCATTTTTCTTTTCCACAAAGAACATCCCTGCACCGGCTGGAGAAGTAGATGGTCTTATAAACCCTTTATTAAGAGCATCATCAATATAGTCTTTCAGAATTCTGAGTTCAGGACCCGAGAGAGGATAAATGCGTCTATATGGAATAGGTGCACCAGGGAGCAAGTCAATAGGACAGTCGTAACTGCGATGAGGCGGGAGCTTGTCTGCACCTTTCTTTTCAAAAACATCGGCAAAAGTGTGGTAAGCGGTAGGAATACCCGGCATTATCTTATTGACAGGTTGTGACTCTAGAGGAAGCAACTGTCCATGTGGAGAAGCGGGTCGACACAAACAAGTAGTTCTGCAATGGATGGAGGAGAAGGAGAGTGTTCCCTTCTCCCAATTTATACAGGGGTTATGTAGTCTTAACCAAGGTAAACCGAGGATAACAGGAAACATGGGGGACTGGACTAAATCAAATTGAAGAAGTTCGTGATGGCGGGTTCCAAGGAGAAGATCAAGGTGAGTGGTTTCTTGGGTAACTGGACCAGAGGCCAGAGGGTTACCATCGACCAGGTGAATAAGAAGAGCTCTAGACTTGGTGAGACGAGGTATCCGATGCGCAGAAGCAAATGCAGAATCCATGAAGTTCCCGCTGGCACCGGAGTCCACCATGGCCGATGTGGTGACGGAGCCCTCAGTCCACTGTAGAATGAGACAGACGGATAAGTGAGGAGCAGAACGAAACATAGTGGGTCTCTCTGAGGTGTGCATCATAAACAGCTTACCTCCGTTCTTAGAGGGTCTCACTGGGCACTCGCGGAGCATATGGCCTGCCTTGCCGCAGTAAAGGCAGAGATTCAATGTCCTTCTTCTGGAGTGCTCAACAGCAGAGAGTGGTCCCCGAAAGATGCCTATTTGCATAGGTTCCTCTGTGGGGGGTGAGAAGGTCTGAGGGGATCGGACAACAGCTGGAGCTGGAGCTGGAGCAGGAGCAGGAGCCTGGTAGAGCCGACGCCTTGGAGGGCTGGATCCCAAGGTACATTCATGTCTGCGCTCACGCAAGCGACGATCTATCTGGATAACCAAGTCCACAAGTACCTCCAGGGAGGTAGGAATGCCAACACGTGCCAGTTCATCTTTCAGAGGGTCTGAAAGACCTAGACGGAACTGATCGAGGAGGGCAACCTCATTCCACATGGATTCAACAGCAGCTTGACGGAAGTCCGTAACATACTCCTCCACTGGTCGCCTACCTTGCCTGAGGTGGCGCAGGGTGTTCTGGGCAGTAGCTGCTCTTAGGGGATCATCATAGATCTTGGTTAAAGCTGACTGGAATGTGGACCAGGATTCAAGGACCGAGTCATTAGTACGAAGAAGGTGATGGGCCCACTGCTGAGGTACACCTGCTAGTAGTTTTATTACTGTGTGTACTTTCGCACGGTCAGAGGCAAAGGTGCGAGGCTTGAGTGTAAACATCACTTGGCAGGCAGTAATAAAAGTCCGGAATTGGGACCTCTCCCAGAAAACTTGTCAGGCATCGCGATATGAGGTTCGGGATCCATAGCCCCTGCCTGAGCAAAAGCATTGGACGGATCCAGGGCCGATGGTGCAGAGCGTCCGGATCGAAGTTCCTGTAGCTGATACCGGAGATCAGCCACTTCAGCCTGGAGTTCCCCCACAGTGCGATTAAGGGAGGTTAATTGGTGGGCCATAGATGCAATGGCCTCTGCTAGCCCTGCGGACTCCTGTATTAGCAGGGTAGAAGGAGCCCAGAATGCAGGACTACTGGTGGTAACAGGAACAGTCCAGAATGGTAGAGATAGGGCACGATAACTAAATCAGGTAGAGGCAATACGCCAAATAACATAATCAGGTCACAGGCAAGGGTCAGGTCCAGGCAGCAATCAAGTAGCGTAAACAGGTCACAGGCAAGGGTCAGGTCCAGGCAGCAATCAAATAGCGTAATCAGGTCACAGGCAAGGGTCAGGTCCAGGCAGCAATCAAATAGCGTAATCAGGTCACAGGCAAGGGTCAGGTAACAGATCAATCAGGATACAAATAGGTTGAGGAGCACAGTACTGGGAACGCTGTGTAGGGCACAGAGCGTCTCAGAATATCTGAGCGCCGACATAAGGGAGCTTGAGGGTTTTATAGAGATCCTAGACGTGGCGTCTGACGTCACGTCTAGATCTCCGCCCACTGTTCCGCCCCCAACCACCTCTTACCTGTGAGACGGCAACAGAGGTGCCGCCCCTCCAGGGGAAGCCTCCACCCTTACTCCTCCCCCTCCCTCCTGCACACTGTTAGCAGGAGGAGAGGAACTTAGGGCGGCGTGCTGGAGCGCCGCCCCCTTCATGGGGACCTGCATCGCGTCGCCGGCGTGATCCCCGGCGTGAAGAACACACCGCCCGAGCCGGCGGCAGGGACTGAAAACCTGCCGCGAGCAGACGCGGTCTGCCACGGGAGGTAAGTCCCGGACCTCGAACGACACGTACCGTACGCCAGACGGTACGTGCCTTACATTAATCAATTTCCTATGGATTTCTCTATGATTAGTTATTTTTGGTAATGCACTTATGACACATTTCCTTTGTATGTAAACCACACCCCTGCTCTCTAGTGATGCACTTCCTGTATCATGGCTGCTTGTATCTGCCACATGTAACAGGGACACATGTATTCTGCATGCTAAGCTAGGAAAGCATCATCATTTGACCGCATAATACTGAGATCCATTAATTCTGCTGTATTCTGTTTGTTGTACAGAATTTTTGGATGCTTTTGGATGAAAACCGGTATTGGTGAGTTCAGCTATCTGATAAGGATTGTCCGCAGTGGTTATATCTGCTTATTCAGGCTAGGCATAGAGGTCTTACAAGGGATAGATCGCTATCACAGCAATCGGAGTCAGAATATTATAGTAAACATTTAAAACAATATATATTTTATATTTATATAAATATATAAATTGTTTTAAATGTTTAGTATAATATCACGCTGTGATTTGAAACATCAATGTGATTGTTGATAGGTAAATAAAATTTGTGATTGTTAAGCAATACAAGATCCGTGAGTGCACTTGTTTTGTGGATTGTTACAAGTTGGTTGAGGAATCACCAAGGCAAGTCGATGTTGATTGTGGACTGAGTGCAGGATAAGGATTTTTTTTTTTTTATATCTATATGTATATCTATATCAATATATATAGACTACTGTTAAGAAGTTTGGGTTCACTTAGCTGTTTTCATGGGACAAAAGGAAATTTCTAGCTAATGCAAAAGGAGTTTGTAATGATTCATACTTAATAACGGGGACGTACTAAACAGCATATTGGGGATGATGGGATGATTGGCTGCAATGCTCAGCACTATCAATAGGTGTCAGTATACTTTTTACACTCATGGTAAATCAAAGTAAGTTCTTTTTGGTAGTTCTTGATACTAAATTGCAACGAATACATTGCAAAAAGAAGCTGCAAATGTTTAACTATTTACTGAAATATATACAGTTTTATAACTGAATCATAGTAAATTCTATAGAAATAGAAAAATGTTATGTAATCAAAATATTGATTTAATATGGTACATGCATGGGCAACACCATATTTTACCTGTTTTGATTGGCAGTATCTGGGAATAATAAGGGAATGTTTTTATTTTTACATGGGGATTATGGGTGGAATATTATAGTTACACATGCTAAGGAACACATTTGACCCATTTCTGATAAGAATATGGGAATATTATTATTTTTACATGTGGATTATGGGTGGAATATTATAGTTACACATGCTAAGGAACATATTTGACCTGTTTCTGACAAGAATATGGGTATAATTATTTTTTTACGGGGGGATTATGGGTGGAATGTTATAGTCACACATGCCAATGAACACATTTGACCTTTTTCCGATAGGAATATAGGAGTGTTATTATTTTTACATGGGGATTATGGGTGGAATATCATGGTTACACATGCTAAGGAACATATTTGACCTGTTTCTGATAATAATATGGGTATAATTATTTTTAAGGGGGGATTATGGGTGGAATATTATAGTTACACATGCCAAGGAACACATTTGACCTGTTTCTGATAAGAATATGGGTATAAATATTTTTTTACATGGGGATTATGGGTGAAATATCATATTTACACATGCCAAAGAACACATTTGACCTGTTTCTGATAAGAATATGGAAATATTATTATTTTTACATGGGGATTATGGGTGGAATATCATGGTTACACATGCTAAGGAACATATTTGACCTGTTTCCGATAAGAATATGGGTGTACTCATTTTTTTCCATGGGGATTATGGGTGGTATATTATAGTTACACACGCTAAGGAACACATTTGACCCATTTCTGATAAGAATATGGGTATAATATTTTTTTACATGGGGATTTTGGGTGGAATATCATGGTTACAGATACCAAGGAACAAATTTGACCTTTTTCCGATAGGAATATGGAAGTATTATTATTTTGGCATGGGGATTATGGGTGGAATATCATGGTAACACATGCTAAGGAACATATTTGACCTGTCTCTGGTAATAATATGGGTATAATTATTCCACCCAAAATCCCAATGTAAAAAAATATTATACCCATATTCTAATCAGAAATGGGTCAAATGTGTTCCTTGGCATGTGTAACTATAATATACCACCCATAATCCCCATGTAAAAAAAATTATACCCATATTCTTATCCGAAACAGGTCAAATATGTTCCTTAGCATGTGTAACCATGATATTCCACCCATAATCCCAGTGTAAAAAATAATTATACCCATATTCTTATCAAAAACAGGTCAAATGTGTTCCTTAGCATGTGTAACTATAATATTCCACCCATAATCCACCTGTAAAAAAATGTGTATACCCATATTCTTAGCTGAAACAGGTCAAATATGTTCCTTAGCATGTGTAACCATGATATTCCACCCATAATCCCCATGTAAAAAAATAATTATACCCATATTCTTATCAGAAATGGGTCAAATGTGTTAGTTATCATGTGTAACTATGATATTCCACCCATAATCCCCATGCAAAAATAATAATACTCCCATATTCCTATCGGAAAAAGGTCGAATTTGTTCCTTGGCATGTGTAACTATAATATTCCACCCATATTCCCCATGTAAAAAAAATATTATACCCATATTCTTATCAGAAACAGGTCAAATGTGTTCCTTAGCATGTGTAACCATGATATTCCACCCATAATCACCATGTAAAAAAATATTTATAGCCATATTCTTATCAAAAACAGGTCAAATATGTTCCTTAGCATGTGTAACCATGATATTCCAACCATAATCCCCATGTAAAAAAATATTTATAGCCATATTCTTATCAAAAACAGGTCAAATATGTTCCTTAGCATGTGTAACTATATTCCACCCATAATCCCCATGTAAAAATAATATTACTCCCATATTCCTGTCAGAAAAAGGTCAAATTTGCTCCTTGGCATCTGTAACCATGATATTCAACCCATAATCCCCATGTAAAAATAATAATAATATATATTCCCATATTGTGCCAATCAAAACAGGTAAAATATGGTGTTTGCACACACATGTACCATATTATATCAATATGTTGATTACTTAAAATGTTTGTATTATTGCTATAGAATTTACCATGATTCCGTTATAAAACTGTATATATTTCAGCAAGTAAATAGTTAAACATTTGCAGCTTCTTTTTGCAATGTATTTGTGGCAATTTAGTATCAAGAACTACCTAAAAGAACATACTTTGATTTACCATGAGTGTAAAAAGTATACTGACACCTATTGATAGTGATGAGTATTGCAGCCAATCATCCCATCATCCCCAATATGCTGTTTAGTACGTCCCTTAATAACGTAAACCTCTGTAGGCCTATGAAGATATTCCATTAAAAATCAGCTGTTTCCAGCTACAATAGTCATTTACAACATTAACAACCTCTGTGCTGTATTTCTGATGCATTTTATGTTATTTTAAAGAACATTTATAAGTGACCCCAAACTTTTGAACCACACTGCATTTCTATAAAATAATAATCATTTCAGGGATACAAAGTGTCTGTACTAATGCCCAAGTTAAGCATAGCTTTGAACATTTTCCAGGTTAGGCATCCTGTATCAACACGTTTTTAATAAGGTACTGAACACACAACTGAGATGGAACTTAGCTCATGTTGCCAGACTCAAATCTGGCGTTGCACATCTTGCTTTTGCCAGATTACCCAGCTATGCTATTTCCTAACGCAAGACTTCATTTTAATATAACAAAAAACAAATATTTATGTTTCTATTTATGATAGTAACTAAACAGATATTCTGAATTTAAAAAACAATAAAAGTCTGTATAAAAAATAAAAATCCCCCCAAAAATAAAACTAAAACAGTCAGTATTTATATTAAGTGCATTTGCATGAAGGTAAGGTGTAGTTGCTGTTCATACATGGTATGTTCAGACATGCCTTCTTTTTTATTTTTCTCTGTGATCCTCTGTTCTCCCACTCATATTTGTATAATATGCATTGACAATACTTGTCCATTCAATTGCTTTCCATACATCATTGTACTTCAGTAACTTATGGCTCTATGGGTAGTCATGCGGCATAATCTTCTCATTACTGTATGCTCTCATACTTATTTGCAATAAAATTATTGTTTTAATAATAAAAAAGATGTATAATGCCCTAAAGATTTAGATCTTTGATGTGTATTATTTAATGTGAGACATTAATTCATTTTTTTCTGCTTTCACAATTCAGAAACTTTTGAACTAACACATGAGGAAGGAACAACAAAGGCTGTGGTGTCAACATGATCTTTTAATTTTTTCAGCAGCAAATCAGTAAATGCTTATTCTTTTTGCCTATGGCTGTCTTACAAATCAACTAATAAAAACTAATGCTAAGCAAAATAGGCTTACAGTTTGGTGTTTTTCTTTATACACGGATAAACAAAGGATTTTTAGATATATGTGCATTTTTATTGCAAACCTCTCCATACAACAGAATTTGAAATTGACAAACTCATCTAGTACCCTTTTTAGTAGAAACCAGTGGCTACTCTAGAAACAATATATAGGGGGGGCACACAAGATACCACAGTCAAACTGGTGGGGCCTTCATAATTTACACCATTAAATCATACCACTGAAAAAACTATATATATATATATATATATATATACCGTATTTGCCCGAATATAGGCTGCACCTTTTTCCCCCCACTTTAAGTCTTTAAAGTTGGGGTGCGGCCTATATTCGGGGTCTAGCGCCCGACGCCCGGGACATGCAGTTCCGGGCGTCGGGCAGGCAGCAGGGTTAGGATACAGATCCCCCGCAGCGGTGCAGGGGACCTGCATCCTACTCTCCGATACGCTCAGACAGCATCCCCTACCAGCACTTTCCACGGGGGGGGGTTTGCCGGCACGGGAGGTTGTCTAAGCGCATCGCGTAAACAGCCTCTGCTGCCGGCACGTCTGCACGATGTGCTTTAACAATCTCCCTTGCCGGGAATTCCCACGGGGGGAGTCCCGGCAAGGGAGATTGTTAAAGCACTTCGTGCAGACGTGCCGGCAGCGGAGGTTGTTTACGCTCGCATCGCCGCAGCTGGTGAATGTCTGCGCGATGTACGTTAACAATCTTCCTTGCCGGTACTTCCCACGGCGGAAGTGCCGGCACCGGAAGTTGAATACGCGCTATGCGTCAATGTCCCCCGCCGGCCCCGCAAGACCCCGTGTGTCACGTACTGGGTCAAAACAGATGACTAAAAGGACCCAGCGCGCCCAAAGATTGTGTGCAGGAGTTACGGTGCAGTAGTGGAGTTGGACAGGGGCTGGTTGCAGGGCGGCCACACTCACCCGGGTGTTGAGCACCTAGGGTTGTGCAGCCACATACCAGCGCCCTGACATAGCAGCAGATGTAATCCAAAAGGAAACAAAGTGAAATCCTGCAGGCACCCTGGAACAGGCATGAGACATCACACAGGACTCATGTGCGGGATGCTGCAGGCTGGGAGTATGGAAGCTAAGCAGAGAAATATAGCAGACGCATAACAAGCAAAGGACAGAGAGACCAGGCACAAAACATAACCAGACAAGATCTACATGTTACTGAGCACAACAGTGAACACACACCCTAGGACAGGCTCCGCCACACTGACAACCGAACACACACACACCAGGAGAGGCTCTGCCACACCAACACCTATACACACACACACCCCAGGACAGGCTCTGCTACACTGATAACCAAAAACACACAAACAGCAGGACACAATCTACGTCACAGACGTCTACATCAGGATGGATTTTTCACAGTGCATTGTCGTTTATACCCCCCTTAGTGTTTTTGCCCCTTGTGTATTGATGCCCCTGCTGCCCATATATATTAATATTAGCCCCAGTTGTCGATATATATATTAATATTAGTCCCTGCTGCCGATAGCAGGTGTAGATCAACACATTAACACACAAACCAAGCTTTGCATGTATAGATCAACTGAAATTCACTTGTGATCTCAGCACTGAAGGTATATATCAAATAAACAGAAACAGACATACAAATCCTGTATTTGCGGGTATACAATAATATATGAAACGTATCATTGCAGGTATAGATCAAATAAATACATGGAAACAGCATTGCAGGTATTAATCAACTGAATAAGACAAACAAACACTGTATTTGCAGGTATACATAAATAATGTATGGAAATATATAGATATGGATCTACAGAATAACACAAAAACCCAGCTTTGCAGGTATAGATCAATTGGAATTCATATAAAAACACGGCATTAAAGGTATATTTAAAACCCCCTAAATTACAGGCATAGATCACAAGTTGCACACCCCAAAGCCAGCCCTGGCGTCCACACTGCCCACATAGAACCTGACCAGCACCCAGATAACACACATAAGATTTGCCATCTTTGTCCCCATATAGCACAGCACAAGTCAACTTTGTCCCCAAACAGCCCGGCCTGTGCCATCTTTGTTCCATATACACCCGCCTGTGCCATCTTGGTCCCCAAGGTTCAAACATCCTGCTAGCAGTAGCGTACCTATCGGTCCGCCCCGGGTGCCGCTCGTCAGGGGGGTGCCACGGGCTAGGGTGACCACATATCCCGGATCCCCAGCAGCCTCGTCACTTTTTTTTTTTTTTACACAGAGGAGAGAGAGGGGCACCGAGCGGTTGCTAGGTGCCCCTCTCTCTCCTCCGTGTAAAAAAAAAAAAAAAAAAAAAAGTGACAAGGCTGCCGGGGATCCGGGACATGTGGTCACCCTAGCCCGTGGCACCCCTCCCCCTGCTATCTCCGCCGCTGTGCCGGCATGTCATGCTGAGCGCCGAAATATGACATCATATTTCGGCGCTCAGAAGTGAAGCAGTGCAGCAGCAGAGCAGAAAGAAGCGGCAAAGTAGGAAGATGGAGGCGTCGTGCTCCCACCGCAGGACTTCTGAATGGTAAGTCCAAAACTTTTAACTACAAAGGGGAAGAGGGGGGTAGATAGTGAGGAGGGAGGTAGATAGTGAGGAGGGAGGGGTAGATAGTGAGAAGGGAGGGAGAGGGGGATAGATAGTGAGGAGGGAGGGAGGAGGGTAGATAGTGAGGAGGGAGGTAGATAGTGAGAAGGGGTAGAAAAGGGGGAAAGGTAGATAGTGAGAATGAGTGAGAGAATGAATGAATGTGTCAGGAACCACTTTTTCGCTGCCTGAACCATGGCTTTTTCATACCTGTGCCGTTTACATCTGCTACCACTAGTGGCCACCCTCCGCCCTCTGGAGCACTCAGAACTCAGGTGTGCCTTGTTACCTGGGTTGAGCTCTAGTGAATACATCCAGCTGGGCCTTGTTACCTGGATTGCCCTGCCTTTATGAACCTGCCCTGCCCTTCAGTCAGGGCCTTTGTATTGAAGTCTATGGACCTTCCTGCTGTGGCTCTGCACCTGTACTGTTCCTGGTTCCCTGCTATTGTGTCCTTCCAAGTGGACTCCCTGCTATTGTGTCCTTCCAAGTGGACTCCCTGCTATTGTGTCCTTCCAAGTGGACTCCCTGCTATTGTGTCCTTCCAAGTGGACTCCCTGCTATTGTGTCCTTCCAAGTGGACTCCCTGCTATTGTGTCCTTCCAAGTGGACTCCCTGCTTTTGTGTCCTTCCAAGTGGACTCCCTGCTATTGTACCCTTCCAAGTGGGCTGTGTGCCTTTTGTGCCCTTCGAAGCGGGCTCTCTGTCTGTCGCGCCCTTCCAAGCGGGCTCCCTGCCAAAAGACTTATTACCTGTATTTTATTTTGCCATACGTCCGGTTACTTGCTTAGACTACATTACCCTTGTTTGCTGGTCCTGTTATATACATAATATACACTGCTTTACCTGGATTTCTGTTTGTGGTATCTTTGTTTGCATAATCATGCACTGTGGGTTACATACTGAACCCCAAGTATCCCCTGCGCATGGGCTCCTACCCGACCTGATCACCCGAGTCCTGACAGAATACAAAGGCCATTACAAGGAGTCAGCGGGGTTACTTTCAGTCATCAAAGTGATAGGAGAATGCTTGCTTGAACTGTGCAAATCATTAATGCAAATCTGGGACTCCAACTCCAATCACTCTCATGAAGACCATTCACCTACACCTGCTACATCACCTGAGAAACCCAACAAGCCTGTTCCAAGTATTAAAAAGGAATCTCCTAGGAAATCTAGGAAACGTGAACCCCTTACTGCAACCGAATTGCAACAAAGGCGTGATGAGGAATCTTGCTTTTACTGTGGCAAAAAGGGACACTGGATCACCCAATGTCCTCTGAAACCAGCTAAACCCTCTGCAACCCACACCAACAAACCCCAGGCCCAGGAACCTGCATGTGACAACAGCAATGCATCAAAGCTGGAGCACACCCTATCTCTTCCCCAACCTGGTGATCCTGGGGTTACCCAATCCACAGTGCCTGGCACTTCTGCACCATCTGTAGCCATGTCTGATGACCTCCAGACCATCTCTGATGAAACCGACTGGTCTGATATGGACAGTGTGTCTTCAGATGCTTCTGTTGCTGATACAACGGATACACCCGCAGTTGATAACCCCACGGCTGTTTGTGCAGTTGGGACCACCACTCCCATCACTCCCAGGAATAAGAATCGTAGACCCCAAACAGCAAAACACTCCTTAGGGGCTCCTGGTTACATCCTAGCATCTGACGGGACAATTGTGCATCGTAAAGAACTTAACAGTTATGAGCAACAGCTGCGTGAACAGAAGTCTGTTAAGCCTGCCACTCCAGCCTTGAACCAGTGCAGTTCGGTTACTACCCCCCCGGCCCCCAGAGGTGCCTTGGGTACAGGGCAGCTTCGTGACCCCTGGTGCATGGACAGCCAAGAAAGAGGGAGTACGGAACAGTGCCATCATGTCTATGTATCCAGCATCCAATACCACTGTCTTGCAACTGCACTGCAGATGACCTTTCCTCAGACTGTGTCATTGCCTCTAACGGAACTGTAGTAAGAAAGGAGGACCTGCACGTATTTGAAAAAGCTCTACGTGCTAGGACTAAATGTTCTTACCACAGGTTTTGATACTGCCTCTCTACAGTCCCAGGAGCACCCCGAGGCCGCTCCTTGGGGAGGGGGTACTGTCAGGAACCACTTTTTCGCTGCCTGAACCATGGCTTTTTCATACCTGTGCCGTTTACATCTGCTACCACTAGTGGCCACCCTCCGCCCTCTGGAGCACTCAGAACTCAGGTGTGCCTTGTTACCTGGGTTGAGCTCTAGTGAATACATCCAGCTGGGCCTTGTTACCTGGATTGCCCTGCCTTTATGAACCTGCCCTGCCCTTCAGTCAGGGCCTTTGTATTGAAGTCTATGGACCTTCCTGCTGTGGCTCTGCACCTGTACTGTTCCTGGTTCCCTGCTTTTGTGTCCTTCCAAGTGGACTCCCTGCTTTTGTGTCCTTCCAAGTGGACTCCCTGCTATTGTGTCCTCCCTGCTATTGTGTCCTTCCAAGTGGACTCCCTGCTATTGTGTCCTTCCAAGTGGACTCCCTGCTTTTGTGTCCTTCCAAGTGGACTCCCTGCTATTGTACCCTTCCAAGTGGGCTGTGTGCCTTTTGTGCCCTTCCAAGTGGGCTGTATGCCTTTTGTGCCCTTCCAAGTGGGCTGTGTGCCTTTTGTGCCCTTCCAAGCGGGCTCCCTGCCAAAAGACTTATTACCTGTATTTTATTTTGCCATACGTCCGGTTACTTGCTTAGATTATATTACCCTTGTTTGCTGGTCCTGTTATATACATAATATACACTGCTTTACCTGGATTTCTGTTTGTGGTATCTTTGTTTGCATAATCATGCATTGTGGGTTACATACTGAACCCCAAGTATCCCCTGCGCATGGGCTCCTACCCGACCTGATCACCCGAGTCCTGACAGAATGTGAGGATGAATTGTCTGAATGAGGGAGATAATTAATGAGTTTGTGAGAATGCATTAATGAATGTGTACATTTGTATGAATGTGTACATTTGTGTGAATGAGCTAGAATAAATGATTGTGTGAATTATGTGAATGAAAGTGTGAATTAGTGAGTGACTGTTAAAGTGTTTGTGTGTATGATAGATGTATAATTGATGTAGAGCAGGATGTTTGAGGTTCTACGTGGGCAGTGTGGATGCCAGAGCTGGCTTTGGGTTGTGCAACCTATCATCTATGCCTGTAGTTTTATCTCTTGCTATGTTTCCATACATTATTATTGTATACCTGCAAATACGGGATTTGTATGTCTGATTCTATGCCTCCAGTGCTGAGTTCACATGTGAACAATAATATATATATATATATATATATATATATATATATATATATATATATATATATATATATATATATATATATAATTGCTAACAGCAATCACACTCCTTTCATGCCAAGTCAGCTAGTACATGCTGGAATCTGTGTATACCTGGGCATGATAGGAGTGTGATTGCTGTTAGCAATTATATATATATATATATATATGTAATTTAATTTTTTTGTCCTATTTTGCTGTGTTACTTACTTTAAATAAAAATGTGAGATTTTTTTTATGGTGGGGGTCATATTTGGTTTCGGACAGGTAAATGCTGCATTTTCGGTTTCAGTCCAGAATTTTCGTTTCGGTGTATCCTTAAGCCAGACAATGAAGTGGTAGGCCTACACCACATCAATGTTTGGGTTAGTATATAGTGACAGGAGGAGTTATGCTGCACTATTATCAGTGTCTGGCTCAATGTATAGTGATAGGGATTACACTGTGCCACCGTCAATGTCTGCCTCAGTATATAGTGTTAGGTGTTATGCTGTACCCCCGTCAATGTTGGCCTCAGTATATAGTGATAGGTGTTATGCTGTACCCCCATCAATGTCTGCCTCAGTATATAGTGATAGGTGTAATGCTGTAACACCGTCAATGTCTGCCTCAGTATATAATGATAGGGGGGCGCCGAGCGGTTGCTAGGCGCCCCTCTCTCTCCTCGGCATAAAAAAAAAAAGACGGGATTTAAAGTCACATTGTGATTTTATTCCCAATTCGGCAGGGGGGGCAAGGATTAACCCTGTAGCGACATCACTGGAAGAAACACAGCACTCTTGCCTGGAGCCCCCACTATATTAGAAGATGGAAGGATCATGACATTCCTGGGTTTTGCTAGGCGCCCCTCTCTCTCCTCGGCATAAAAAAAAAAAAAGACGGGATTTAAAGTCACATTGCGACTTTATTCCCAATTCGGCAGGGGGGGCAAGGATTAACCCTGTAGCGACACCACTGGAAGAAACACAGCACTCTTGCCTGGAGCCCCCACTATATTAGAAGATGGAAGGATCATGACATTCCTGGGTTTTGCTAGGCGCCCCTCTCTCTCCTCGGCATAAAAAAAAAAAAGACGGGATTTAAAGTCACATTGCGACTTTATTCCCAATTCGGCAGGGGGGGCAAGGATTAACCCTGTAGCGACACCACTGGAAGAAACACAGCACTCTTGCCTGGAGCCCCCACTATATTAGAAGATGGAAGGATCATGACATTCCTGGGTTTGAAAAGGGGCTGGAAAATGGGTGGAAGCAGCCATGGAGTTAGTGATTTTTAACATTACTGTTCCTAAGGATTGATCAGAATGATTGCAGTACTTGGAGCCTTCCAGCAAATCTGCCACTTTTCCAGGTTATCTTCTATTTAGTCATACATTAACATTGTTCATATCTAGAAAATGCTGAGAGGGAGCTTTCATTCAGGGGTATGGCTAGCACACTAGTTGGACTTGAGTGGGCAGGAAGTTGGCAGAACCTGGGCAGGGAGTGGACACAATCAAGTGCACCCACAACTCATAATTGAATAAAAGACAAATAGTTAACACGGTTAAATACTGAAACTCCAAGTGCCCCCAAACCAATGGAATTTTTGAAGCCTACAAGCTGAGCATAGAAAAAATCATCATAAATGCCTCTGTTAATTGGACAAATGTTAGTGTGGTCAATAAAACCTTCAATATATTTAAAAAATAGCTTGTCTGCATGAAGTCACAGTACCATATACCCCAGGGTAAGGACTGGCACTTTGTGGTCCAGGGGCAAGTAAAGCCAAGTGCCCCAAATGGGCTCATTGTACATGTCCCCCTCCCACAAGCCCAGTAACTCACATATGCACTGGCAAACATATTTACACACACACACTTATACATACTCACTACCATAACATTATGACCACCTGCCTAATATTGTGTAGGTCCCCCTTTTGCCGCTAAAACAGCCCTGACCTGTTAAGGCATGACCTACTAGACCACTGAATGTGTGCTGTGGTATCTCGCACCGAGATGTTAGCAGCAGATTCTTTAAGTCCTGTAAGTTGTAAGGTGGGGCCTCGATGGATGCATCATGGTGCTATGTGTTCTCCAAGTAAGCGACGCACACCAGGCCATACACCTGATGCAGGGCCAGCCCAAGGAAAAATGCCGCCTGGGGCGAATTTTAAAATGCCCCCCCCCCTTATCTACCCTTCCTCTCCCTCCGTTCCTCCACACCCCCCCTTCCCTTGTACTTACCTTTCAGCAGTCCTGCGGCGAGTCTCCCTGTTCGGTCTCGGTGCCGGCTTGTAATGCTGAGTGCCGGAAATCTTCCGGCACTCAGCATTACAAGCCGGCACCGAGACCGAACCGGGAGACTCGCCGCGGAGGAGAGAGAGACCACTCGGCGCCCCTTTCTCTCTCTTTCGCTTTAAAAGAATAAAAAAAAGGGCTTGGGGGTTGCCCCACTCGGCTCCATTGTCGGGCCGGCCCTGACCTGATGTAAATTAATGAATCAGACCTGGCCATCTTCTTCCATTGCTCCGTGGTCTTTTACAGCAATTTGAGTTATAGAAGCTTGTCTGTTGGATTTTACCACACAGACCAGCCTTCATTCCCCCACGTGCATCATTAAGCCTTGGTCGCCCATAAATCTGTCACCGGTTCACCTCTTTTCCTTCCTATATAGAGACATTCTGCAACACAAGAAAAGTCAGGGCCCTGTTTGATCACTCCTTGGAGCATTTAAAACTGCCAACTGAGACATGCTGCCTCTAACAAGATAGCAGTGCCCATTCAAAATAAAACCCTCCTGAGAACTTTGAGGTACTGCAGCCAACCATGCAGGTCAGTGGAGCCCAGCTCACTTATCACTATGTGATCAGTGAAATGTAATTAAAAAGTGAGGAGAAAAAATCACAAGGAGAATCATCCAGTTCAAAGAAAATATGTCAAACAAATGGGGAAAATGTTTATTTAAGTCCCAAAATGCCCTCCCCTGGCATGAAAAGAATTAAAATACCAGCATCTGATATACCCTGTGGTGTCTAGTTTTCAATAATATATGGTTTAATTGAGTAAATTGAATTGGCTGGTTTCAAAAATGACAAGAATAGGGAATAGGCACAAACTGACCAGATGTAAAGATTTTTTTTTAATTGTGCACATCTGTTTGTTAGAATGAGTGTGTACATGTGTGTTAGTTTCACCCCTTCTCCCTATCCTTACTTACCTTGTTGCCCCCCCCCACTCTGCCCCTTCTCACTGCCTCCCCCCCTGCCCCTTCTCCCTATCCTTACTTACCTTGTGGGAGCGGGAGGCGTCCGTCTTCCCGATCTGCCGCGGTGCACGCTTCACAGCTGAGTGCTGGAAAAATTCCAGCACTCAGCATGAAACGCTGGCACCGCGACGGAGTCACGGAGAGCGAGGGGCGCCGAGCGGTTGCTGCAAAAATTCACGAGCGACCACTCGGCGCCCCTACCCGGGACTTGAATTGAAACATCGTGTTTTTTGGTTTGTTTTAACTTTATTTAACATCCTCCATGTTAAATAAAGTTAAAAAAACTTTATTTAATATGGAGGATGTTAAATAAAGTTAAAAACAAAACAAAACAAAAAAACGATGCTTTAACCCCTTAAGGACCGGGCTAATTTTTCGTTTTGTACCCTGTGGGACCGAGGCTGTTTTGACACTTTTGTGGTGCTTGTGTTCAGCTGTAATTTTCTCCTCACCCATTTAGTGAACCCACATAAATTATATATTGTTTTTTTCAGGACAAGATGGGCTTTCTTCTGATACCATTATTTTGATCGTATCATCTTATTTACTATAAAAAAAATAAAAAAACATGGTGAAAAATTGAAAAAAAACACATTTTATGACTTTTATTTGAAAAATCTTTTACTCACCTAAAAAAGCAAGTAAAAAAACTAGCTAAATAGATTCTACTACTTGTCCTGAGTTTAGAGATACCCAATGTTTTTATGTTTTTTTTTGCTGTTTTTTGTAAGTTATAGGGCAATAAGTACAAGCAGCGTTTTATGATTTCCAAATCTTTTTTAACAAATCTGGTCAGTCTGCCTCCATCTCCTCTTTGGAACATCTTTGAAGCTGGTTAACTCAATTTAACCCATTCAAACCATATATTTTTGAAAACTAGACACCCCAGGGTATTCCAAATGATGTTATTTTAACCCTTTCCATGCACCAATTATAGAACTACACTTTGTCAAACTTTGTAATAGTAATTTTTTTTATTTTTTTTCCCACACAAATTGTACTTTAGTTATAGATATACAGGTTCTGGTATATGTCACTGTCAAACAACACCCCAATATGTGTTCAGGAACATCTCCTGAGTACAGCGATACCCCACATGCATGGGTTTGTCAGATTGTTTGGCTGGTAAAAGGCTACTTTTGGGGCATGCGTAATTCAGGTGGTCATTTGGTCATTCTGCCTCCATCTCCCCTTTGGAACATCTTTGAAGCTGGTTAACTCAATTTAACCCATTCAAACCATATATTTTTGAAAACTAGACACCCCAGGGTATTCCAAATGATGTTATTTTAACCCTTTCCATGCACCAATTATAGAACTACACTTTGTCAAACTTTGTAATAGTAATTTTTTTTATTTATTTTCACACAAATTGTACTTTAGTTATAGATATACAGGTCCTGGTATATGCCACTGTCAAACAACACCCCAGTGTGTGTTCAGGAACATCTCCTGAGTGCAGTGATACCCCACATGCATGGGTTTGTCGGGTTGTTTCAGATTTAAAATGCCACATTTTGGAAGTGCGCTTTTTTTCTCCATTTTGGTCAGTCTGTACCTATGCCCTATCTTTGAGCTAGGCCACTCCAATTTACCCCATCAGCCATTTTTTTTATATTAGACACCCCTTGGGTATTTGAAGTGCTTTTATTTTAACTCTTTGTTGAGATTTTTGAGAAATTTTAGCACTTTTATATTTTTTTTACATATTTTGCTGGTACTGGATGGTTCATCTAGTGACATCACTGTATAATTATTTTTAAATGTTAGCACATTTGTTTTTTTATTTTTTTTCCCATTTTTTTTTTTTTTTTTGAATATTTTACTAATCACATAGTGATTAGAAAGCTGGGCTCCATTGACTTGCATGGTTGAATGCAGTACCTGTATTCAACCAGCAAGTGGAGCCAGAGTTCTCTAGAGGGTCTGGAGACCGTCTAGCTAACTCTTTTATCTTTATTGTTTATTTTCCCGGGCCGCCGCCATCTTGCTGATGGCGAAGAACACCGGCAGCTGCGGCTGTGACCGCTCTCCGGAGCGGTCACAGCCCACCCAGAGGTAAGTGTTTGGTATCCACCATTTAAGTTTAGGAGGCGATCGTTGATCGCCTCCTAAACGCTTTTAAAACGGGCGTCCGCCGCCATACAATGTATGGCGGCTGTTGACGCCCCGGGGAGGGGCCAGACATGGCCCCCGATGCCGATCTCGGCCTTGCTGAATGCCTCGACATCGAGGCATTGCAGCAAGGCCGTTTAAGCGAAGAAAGTGATCCTTGATCACTTTCTAAGCTTATTTAATTTTTTGACGGTTCAGGACCGTCAAAGGTCATTTAGTGACCTTCTTGTCATGACGGTCCTGAACCGGCAAAGGTCGCGAAAGGGTTAATTTAAGTCCCGGGCAGGCTCCCCTGTTGCCATGGCACCCTGTGCAGCCGCACAGGTCGCACACCCCTAAGACCGGCTCTGATGGCACAGACTAGCTGTTCGTGGACAAAGATGGCACAGAGTGTTTGGAGGTTAGGATGACGCTGATAAGTTGCTTGGAGGCACTCACAAGCTGTCTGAGGGCAAAAGTGACTCTGGGACATGTTGCTTTGTGAAGTTGGGGGGCCCAGGGCAATTTTCACACCAGGGCCCTGTGGTTTCTAGTTACACCCCTGAACACAGCACTTTCTCCAAGAGTTCATACATATGGCAAGATGCGCAGGGAGTGTCATTTCCCCTTTTCCTCTTGCTCGACTCGTTCCTGGTAATTAACTCTTCACTTACCAGATTTGCACTTGGAAGGTTCCTCAAAGCTCAAGATTTGCCTTGCTGCTCAGTTTAAATAGAAATGAAGAAAACCTCCCACAAGTCAAGCACAATTAATTATTAAGTATAATGTATATGCTATCGTTTATCCTAATATGCCATTTTTTTTTTTCACAAAGTAGCTCTCAAAACTGTCCCTTTATTAAATCTCAACATACTATCGATATTATAATATAAATACGTATATTTTGTAAACTGTTTTGTCTCTATCATGTCATTCGACTTCAGAGGATCTTCCCGACTACATAACCAGATTACATCACCAGGGATGTGGGCGAGGCTGATGCCTGTGTTATTCTTGCACGTATTGCTATAGGTCCCGCCTCTCTGTAATCTGTATTGGTCCTTTTTAATTCTTTCTCCTTGCCATTGGTGGGCTACTAACACAACTCCGCCCCACGGAAGTGTGCCCTTGACAGTGTGAGGACTGTGGTAGCTTCATGTCGGTATGGCCCAACCGGACCCCCCAATGATTGAGGGATTTACTCCCAGCCCGCATACGACGAGAGAGGGCTTTAAGAACAAGTTTATACGGAAGGTCAAAGAGAACCCGTTTGTACCTATTGGTACGTGGGGAGGGGGTATTTCGGGTGTTGAGTAAGGGGGGATGCTAGGCGTACATCCTTTATTAATTGGGCTTACTAATAACAGATAAGTACAGAGCATGTAATACACTGTAATTACTGGCTGCAGCTTTGATTTATTTAGAACGATGCTATTATTGATATTCGGATGATGTCAAATACATGTTTCATCCTTAACTATGTATATCTTTACGTGTTTTATAATGTCTCTGCATATATATAATATATATATATATATGTCTGTGTGTGTGTGTGTGTGTTGTCTCAGTATGGTCCTATATGCAAAACAGGCGAAACTGCATCTTTTTATCCTCCGAACACGCCGTTTAGTATCTGCGTTAAGAATTGTGCGCTTTTGAAATCTTTACATACACCCTGTGACATAATTCTTGAATGTAATATTTTCGCTGCTTTCCAGGTTTTAATTATAATTTAACATAATTTAAGACATAATTGTCTCTGTCGTAATAGTACGAGTGTGGCTGCAGATAAATGATATTTTTCTATTAAAATCTCCATCATGCGTGCACTCTATTTTGTCATAGAATGGTGTGCGTGTGTGTATGCAAAGATCTGTGTCTGCCGGGATAGGGATAAAGGCTGCAAATTTTAGGTACATTTTTATTGGTAGGCTGTTAATGAAAGTGACATGAAATGTTCCTTTATGATCTCCTCAGGTTGCATTGCTACCACCGGAGCGCTGACCTACGGCCTGATATCCTTCAAGCAGGGGAAAACCCGTCAGTCCCAACTAATGATGCGCGCCCGTATATTGGCGCAGGGTTTCACAGTTGCTGCCATTATGGTTGGAGTTCTTATGACCGCTTTGAAGCCTCGTGGTGCCCCCCGTTAACGTTTAGCCGTTTCCTGTGGACTCACTGAAGAGACACTTAATATGTTGACTTTCCAGCAGGTGCCCAGTGCTGCCCTGATGCTAATGGGGCAAGTTGGTAGAAATGGACATTAAATTTGTCATATAAAATATTAAGCATTTGCCTCTTTATTATTCTGGTTAAACCTATGCTTGCATCCTGGGGAGCCACTGAGAGAAACCACATCAGCATTACGCTTTTGAAACAAAATAAGTAGGTTTAAAAGGTAAGTTAAAAAAATGAAAATACAGTAACGACACGTACTGATGCACCAAACTGAAAACACATGAACACCAAAACTAAAGTTCATTCTCTCTAAATAGGCATGTGTGGCAGCCTAGGATTTTTTTTATTAAAAGTTACAAAAAGAAATAATAATCTAATACTAGTGATAAAATGTGGGAGTTGCCCTTTAAGATTTTTGTAAACAAATGGGTAAATAAATGCAAGAATTGAGGAGCTACATTTAGATAAAATAAGTGTCCTCGCTGCTGTCCATCAAACTCGCAATGCTTTGTGTATTATAATAGTAAATGGAAGTATGGCTTATGCCCCCCAAAATTCATGCCCTGCTTTTATCCTACCTCTCAAGTCTTAAAGCAAGTATAATTTAAATTATTTTCTTCGCCGCGCTGAAAAACAGCACTGTCAATGCTACAAGCTTGGTGGCGGCTATCATGTTCCTGAGAAAGATTACCTTCCAATAGAACAATATCTTTAAAAAGCGTGGAGTGTGTATAGTGCTGCAGAAAGACATATATGTAGATTGCCCTTTAAGTCCTGCCATGAGTTACTGATTGTAGAGTGTCATCGTGTCGGCACAATGTGTCCCACAGTTTAACATCTTACTTTTATTAGATATTTAAAGTTAAAGGGCTAGAAATGCCAAAATGTCATTTGTGTGAGCGTGTGCCGTAATCGGTGGGGAGGTAAGAATTCAACATGGTCAAGATTATACTTGATATCATGCAAAAACAATGCATTCATAGAGGTAATATAGAATGTTTTGATGTATTTATTTCTATCATTTATTATTCTCATTGCTTGTTGCTATAACTGGGGTGTTCTACTAGGTGACACTATGAAATGCTGTTTCAGGATCCCTCTTATACTGGCAATGAGTCTATGGAATTGCTGAGTCATGCAGTAATTGAGTTCGCTTTAGCTGACAACATCATGACATGCGATTTCCCCTAATAGGGAGTTTATAGCATAGTGTTCATATAGATTTGGGTGAAAGATACCTGAGATTTTAACAGGGTAATGGAAAACATTCATAGTCTTACTTCTTTATGACTCATGGAAGTTCTCAATAATCAGTGTAAGGTGGAGTTCTTCCCCCAGCTATCCAGAAATATAATTCATGTGTAAATGGATAGGGGAGTAAATGAAAATACATTTTCTTGTTTAACAACAGTTCTGTACCTAACAAACGCTCTACTGGATGAATGGGCAAACATTCCCACAGAAACACTCCCAAAATCTTGTGGAAAGCCTTCCCAGAAGAGTTATAGCTGCAAAGGGGGACCAACTTCATATTAATGTCTATGTATTTAGAATGCAATGTCGTAATGGTCCGGTGTCCCGATATTTTTGTTATATAGTGTACTTTATTTTCAAGTACAAGGTTACTGTTTTAAATGAGTAATTAACAGGGAGAGGGAATGGAAGCAAAGAAAGAAAAAAAAAAAAGCTTTAATTACTATGGAAAATAAAATTGAATTATACTCACTGGCCATTAGGTACACCTTGCTAGTACCGGGTTGGACCCCTTTTTGCCTTTGGAACTGCCTTTATTCTTCGTGACATACTTTCTACAAGGTGCTGGAAATATTCCTCAGAGAATTTGGTCTATATGGACATGATGGCATCACGCAGTTGCTGCAGATTTGTCGGCTGCACATCCATGATGCGAATCTCCCGTTCCACCTCATCCCAAAAGTGCGCTATTGGATTGACCCTGCCATCTGAATGTTGCAGACCAGGCAACGTTCTTCCAGTCTTCCATTGTCTAATTTTGGTGAGCCTGTGTGAATTGTAGCCTTGGTTTCCTGTTCTTAGCTGACAGGAGTGGCACCCAGGGTGGTCTTCTGCTGCTGTAGCCCATCTGCTTCAAGGTTCGACATGTTGTGCGTTCAGAGATGGTATTCTGCATATTTTGGTTATATAACAAGTGGTTATTTGAGTTACTGTTCCCTTTCTGTCATCTCGAACCAGTCTGCCCATTCTCCTCTGTCCTCTCACATCAACAAGGCATTTTCGTCCACACAACTGCGCCTCGCTGGATATTTTCTCTTTCTCGGACCATTCTCTGTAAACTCTAGAGATAGTTGTATGTGAAAATCCTGGTAGATCAGCAGTTTCTGAAATACTCAGACCAGCCCGTCTGGCACCAACATTCATGCCACATTGAAAGTCACTCAAATCCCCTTTCTTCCCCATTCTGATGCTCGGTTTGAACTTCAGCAAGTTGTCATAACCATGTCTATATCCCTAAAAGCATTGAGTTGCTGCAATGTGATTGGCTAATTAGCTGTTTTGTTAACGAGCAATTGAACAGGTGTACCTAATAAAGTGGTGTATAATGTAAATAAATACTAATTATGGAGATAGCTAAGGTTAGCATCTTGGTTAGATATATTTGAGCATTAGTGACACCATGTGGATATATTTATATAGAACTGTATAACCTGTGCAGTATCAATGCATATATTTAAACATTGACAACATCTTAAATACAAAGATTTTAATCCTATCCAATTATATATTGAGAAAAAGAATGATCCTTAATAATACAAATTCAGTATTAGAATAATACACAGTGGATTGGTTTGTGTTGTGTAACCAATACAACCATTTCTATAACTATATATTTAATAAAGCATCTTAACACCCACTTACTGATTTATATATAATAATATTATACATTAACCCCTTCGTGACAATGGCCGTTTTAACATTTCTGCGCTGCTCGTGTTTAGCTGTAATTTTCTTCTTTCCCGTTTACTGAACCCACACACATTATATATTGTTTTTTTCAGGACAAGAAGGGCTTTCTTTAGATGACATTGTTTTGATTGTATCGTATTATTTACTATTAAAAGAAGTATAAAATATGGTGAAACATTTAGAAAAAAATGACTGTTTCTAACTTTTAGTTGAAAAATCTTTTACTCATCTATAAAAAAAACCTGCTAAATAGATTCTACTATTTGTCCTGAGTTTAGAAATACCCAATGTTTTTATGTTTTTTTGCTTTTTTCTACACATTATGGGGCAATAAGTACAGGTAGCGTTTTGCTATTTCAAAGCCATTTTTTCCAAATCTGGTAATTCATGTGCCATTTCGGGTATCTTTGAAGCCGGCCAATGCAATTTACCCCATCAAGTCATATATTTTTGAAAACTAGAGAGCCCAGGGTATTCCAAATGCTAGTATTTTAACCCTTTCCAAGCACTTATTCTACCATCAGCCTTTGTCAAACTTTATGGTAGTAATTTTTTTGCATTTGTTTTTTCACACACATTTTACTTCAGGTATGAATAAACAGGTTCTGGTATATGTCACTATCACAAAACACCCCAATATGTGTTCAGCAACATCTCCTGAGCGCAGTGATACCCCACATGCCTGGCTGTTTGGGGTAAAAGGGCCACATTTGGGGCATGCACATTTTTCAATGTTGAACTTTGGCATTTGGGGATCCACTGCCCATGCCCTATTTGGTACATCTTTGAGCCGGGCCATTTCAGTGTGCCCAACAAAACCATATATTTTTGAAAACTACACACCACAGTGTATTTTAAATGCTGGTATTTTAACTCTTTGCATGCACACATTTTACCACCAGCATTGTTTCAAAGTTTGCAGTAGTATTTTTGTGTGTGTATTTTTCCCACACACACCTACTTTATGTATGAATTTACAGCTCCTGGTATATGCCGCTGTCACACGACACCCCAATATGTGTTCAGCAACATCTCCTGAGTACAGTGATACCCCACATGCATGGGTTTGTCATTTTTTTGGGGAACTAAAAGGCCACATTTGGTACGTGTGCATTTTTTTTAATTGGAAATTAGATGTGTGGCCATCCTTCCCCCCCGTGTTAATTGGGACGTTGTTGAACCTGGCCAATTCAATTTACCCCATCAAATCATACATTTTTTAAAAGTAGACACCCCATGGCCATTTAATATGCCAGTATTTTAACTCTTTCCATGCGAGAATTGTTTTAAGCTAATATGCTAATTTTAGGACTTGCTCACAAAAATATATTTTTTATATATATATATATTTTTTTTTTTTTGCCTTTTTTTTTTACATTTTTTTTCAACTTGAAGGTTCCCCTGATGCAGTACCTGTATTCAACCTGCAAGTGGAGCCAGAGTTCTCTAGAGGGTCTGGAGACCGTCTAGCGAACTTTTTAGTCTCTATTGTTTTTTTTACAGGGCGGCCGCCATCTTGCTTGATGGCGAAGATCACCTGCAGCGGCGGCTGTGACCGCTCTCCGGAGCGGTCACAGTCCATCCCAAGGTAAGTGTTTGGTGTCGCTGGATGCCTCCTGATCGAGGCATTCCAGCGACACCATTTAAGTTTAGGAGGCGATCGTTGATCGCCTCCTAAACGCTTTTAAAACGGGCGTCCGCCGCCATACAAAGTATGTGCCGATCATGGCGTTGCTGAATGCCTCGAGGTCGAGGCATTACAGCAACGCCGTTTCGGTGCAGAAAGCGAAAATAGTTCGCTTTCTGTACCCGTTTAAAGACGTGCCGGTCCTGGCACGTCAATTGTCGTCAAGGGGTTAAATATATACCGGTAAATTATGCATTGTATATTCACACACAAACTATACTACATGATGTCCAATGTTCTAAACTACCCCAGAAAATATTAAAGTGACAAATGTATATACCGGTAACATCCAGCTATATCTGTAAATGTAAGAATAGGGGAAAACATGAACATAAATGTTGGGGGGGGGGCAAGAACAGTCATAGGGACCCAGTGATAAAGAAGCCAAAACATATTTGGTAAACAATACACTTGTCGAAAATAGTTTATGCTTGAGTATCTGCATGAGGCTAGGTTTCCACTTGTTTTTTTTTTTTTGCTAAAAACGCCCATAAAAACGCCAATTCAGCCACGCGGCGTTTTTTTTGTTTTTTTCAGTCCTCTTTGGCGTTTTTCTGCTTTTTTGGGCTCTGTGGCAGTTTTTCAGAATCGCAGCATGTTGACACTCTAGCGTTTTTTGCAAGGAAAAAGTCTATGGGTGAGAAAAAACGCCATGAAAAAGCCATGTGGGTTTTTTGCCTTGGCGTTTTTTTATGGCGTTTTTTCCACAGTTACAATGCAGAGGATGGACCCAGTATCTGTGTGTCCTACGAGAAATAGGCTGGAAACAAACAGTTTCACACAAAACAAAGTTCATATTGAATTTCACACCATTGGGAACAAACTTGCCATTACAAACAAACATACCCGACGCATTAACTGCATCCTGCGTGCCAAAAGCAACAGCAAACAATTTGCACCCTCATTTGGGGCCAATCTTCCTAGAGGAGCAGACATTCGGAATAAAACATGCCTTACAAACCACAGAAAAGAGACAAAAGGGTCCGCTGGGGCGTGTTTAAGTAGAACTCTACCAAGTAAATGACATCAGGAGGGGGCAGATACTTGCCATTTATCCTAATCCCTTTTAGCTGGGTGAAACTTCTAACTTGTAAAGGCTGGGAAAAACTGCCTAAGGTCAAAAAAAAGCAATTTCCACAGAAAGGCTAAAACGCCAGAAAAAACTCCAGAAAAAAAACGCAGGTAAATGCAGTGGCAGTTTTCTTGGCGTTTTTCATCAAGAAAAAAACGCAGGACAAAAACCCAAGTGGAAACCTAGCTAAAGGGACATCAATTATGTATTGGTAATTTGACACCATGTCTAGTGAGTTTTATTAGGCTTCACATGCTTTTTTGTTCTTGTTGGTTCATGTATTATGACATGCATATATACTGAAAGCAAACACAGAAAAGTTGGGTTTTAGCCCATATGTTAGAACCAAGCAACACCCCTGGATGAAGTCATCACGAGAAAACAAATAACTCACATTTTCTCTTACTGCAGTTATATGATGTGGCCAATAGGGAGGCCACAAAAGTCAAACTCCCATGGACCCTGTATTCTTTTAAAGGTTACAGCAGTGAGATTTCCTGAACGTCACCCTATTGCATCAACAAAGCATTATGCAGAATCTGCTCAGCCGAAAAACTGCATGCCGAAAAACCTGTATGGGTTGGCCCTTTAATACACATGCTTGCCTGCACACTCCTGTTTTGGTGGGTAAACCAAACTGGAGATCCTGAAACATGCGTTGAAGAAACATCTTTAATTTATACCTCCTTATATTAGTCCACAACATACAGTATTTAAACACATTTCACATTACTGAGCAATGGGTTAAATACCTTAAAAATAAATATCAATTGGCATTTGATGGTTTCCTTTGACAAGCTTAAATATACAGCAGTAAAATTGCATCTGAAACCTGGTGACTATCCAAAAGTTTTTAAAGCCTGCCCGGTTCCTTTTGCATTAATATGCACAAAACTGGACTTAGCCATTACACAACTACTGACAAGAGTGAGATGATACAAAACATTCTGAGAACACAGGCTTAAAGGAGGATATTCTGTGGATGAAATTCTACAGGTGACATACCTTGCAGGAGGCACCAAAAGTAATGGAAGTTCTCGATTCCAAGAGATATTTTCTAGAAAACTATTTTGGTCAGCAATTCAAACGTCACATAGACCAATTGCTGCCTGGACCTTCTGTTTCCTAAAATTCACATGGTGATATTTCTCTTTAAAAAAACATTTGAGGAGAAGTCTGGTTTCATCCACAAACAATTGTTCAGGAGCCAAATGGAACGGCGACAAACCAACAAAACGCTGCATAAGAAACATGTGAAGTTTAGCCAAACAGGATGAACAATTCTGGTGTGTCTACTAGACTTGTGCATTCACGAAGAGTGCATTTTTATGTTCGTCCCGAAGAATCTTTGTGTTGGCCTTCGTCTACTTCTACTAATCTCCCTGGTCCCTTCCCCATCTAGCCTATCTTATCTCTGCAGCATCGCAGGGGTTGACAGAAGCGGAAATCCGTAGGTTCGCCGTCAGGGGTTAAGGGGCCGTGCGAACGACTCTATTGGTCGCCTCAGGGTCCTCCCATGGCATCAACCAATTGGTTGATGCCAGAAGAAGACCCTACAGGCGACCAATAGGCTCACTTGCACGGCCTTTTTAACTCCTGATGGCGAACCTACAGATTTCTGCTCCCGTTAACCCCTGCGATGCTGCAGAGATAACAGAAGTGGAAATTCGTAGGTTCGCCGTCAGGGGTTAACTTGGCTGGCAGAGACCACTGCTGTAACAGTTAAAGGTCTGTACAAACGACTTTAGTGGTCGGTCGTATGGACTTTTAAATGTTGTAGCAGGGAGACCAGTGGTCCCTGCTGGCCCAAGATTTTAAAAGTCTGTACGAGCAACCCTATTGGTCTCCAGCAGTGGGCTCGTCTGCCATCAACCAATGAAGTACAGGTATACTTCATTGGTTGATGGCAGAGGAGGCCCCTGCAGGCGACCAATAGAGTTGCTCGTACGGACATTTAAACTCCTGGAGCCAAAGCTGCTGCTTAGCCCGTACCGTGTTAACCCCCTATTAACCCCTTCAAAAAAAAAACAGGAAAAAAACAAACGAAGACGAAGAACGCACACGAATATTTGCCCGAACTGAAGACAGGAACAGGCGAATATTCGCGGAATACGAAGATTTTCCCCCCCACGAAGATGAACACGAAGAGTTGTCCGGCACCCAAGTCTAGTGTCTACTCAGTTTATCAGGTGCTGTGTGTGAAGCTGTTCCTAGTCATTTAGGAAAACTCCCTTCAATGAGCAAAACTGGTGTCAAAAAGAACAGACCGCACAAGGAAACACTCAAAGAAACAGGTATCCATCTTCACGGTTCCAAACGAATGAGTGGATGAGAGACTTCCGGAACCCATGGAGACTTAATAAATGACTACTCTATATAATGTTATTTATTATCCAGGGTTAAGGGAAATAAAATGTTATTTTATAATTAGTTGTTTTATTGTTATTATATGTATGGAAATATTTTCATATAAATAAATACGTGACGTTTGGGATGATAAACCAGTTATAGGGAGTTATATAACCGTATTCTCTTGGCATGGGTGATGTCATCAAGTGGGAGGAGTTTGGTGTTCATTGCCTTTTCATATGTGGGAACAATTTTGGTGATGTTGGGCTGGAGAAGCTGATCAGACCTCAATAAACAGTGATTTAATCAAAATCGTGTTGGAAATAATACTATAGTGAAAAGAACACATTTCATACATTGCATCAGAATTTGTATGTTATGTCCATTGTGTTTGTTAATCTCCTAAAAAATGATGCTGATGACCTTCTAACTGTCCTGTTTTCCATTAGACATTTTGTGGGAATCAATAGCCGCTATGGAAAATCCCTTGATCTCCCGAGTGGCCCACCAATCTAGGAATTTGATTGATGTCTATGTTGTTGTTTTCTTTGGTGATGAAATACCCCAGAATAAGTTAAACTTATTCCATATTTATGGCTGTTTTTGAGGACAACATTGTCGTATTTTATTTGCATAACTCACAAGTAAACAGAATTGATCAGCAAACTGTAGTTTAATTTCATTAACAATAATAATAGCATCATGATGTAATGATAATTATAATTTGCAGCGTAATGACTGATGGAATAAAAAATATATTTTATTTTAAAATGTTGTTTTTGAAAAAGGAAACCACATTTCTGTGTACATTTTTCCTCTGAAGTGTTATTAGTAGGTAAACACAGATTCAGTTAGGGACAAATAGCCAAACATTGGCCTTATAAATTATAAGGGTAAAGTCTTCAAATAATCAGCAGGTTTACAGGATCCACGGTTCGATGACCAGATGTTGTAAATGGGAACCTCCCAACAAAATATTTTACTTAAAAAATATTTTATTCTGTAAAATGACTTTTTTACATAATATGTTTTCAGATAAGTATTTATCTGCCGGGAGTAGAGTCTGGGGGGGGGGGGAAATGGAAAAATTTGGGAAAATACATTTTTTCCAAAGCCATTTTTTCCCTCCAGGAAAAAACGTAAACAAAATGGAGCGTGGAATATCTTCTCTATTACATGAAGACCTTTATGAAAGATGCAATGTCTCTGCATCCGACTGTCAAAAATAATGTCAGTTAACTTTTCCATTAACAAATGGTGCTAATGTGCAAATGTGATCCCCGTCCAATCCATGGAGGATTACAGGAAATCTTGTTTTTTTTGTGTTGATGGTTTCCTCATTTATTTTGTTGCATTTGAAGGAAGCGGGGGGTACCTGTTCTCATGCAACAAAGTTTTAAAAAGCAAATTTAGTTTATTACTAACTGAATAAGCTGTACTTTTATTTAAAGCATACTCTCATATACACTGCATTTCATGTTCCCAGTGTAACAAAATAATGATGAGTTTGTAAAACGACTCCACTCCAATTTTTTCCATAAAAATAACTTTTTTTCCACGGCTGCAAGATTTCCAGAAATTTTGCATCTCTAGTCATGAGTGTCCTAACTTTATTATCTTTGCCCATTCTACTAAATACCTTATCTCGCTGCCTTGTGGTTAACAATGGAATGGCTCAGTTTTAATCGTCCAGACTGACGCTGGCTACTGAAAGTATATTGAGAGAATATTTTTTTTCAGATAAGCAATAATAAATTCGTATTGAGTCAGCTCAGTGCGGTGTTTGAGAAGGGAGACCAAAATATCACATGCAAGTCTGCAGATAAAGTTTATTGGAATATAATGAAATAAAACAGAGGTTTCTTCAGAGCTAAATTACATTACTGTATGCAGAACCGTATTTCATACTCAAAAGAATATTTTTATTCCATGAAACATCCTCTTCAGATTAAATCAAGGGACATACTTTTCAGCAAATATATACATAAACGTAAAGCAGACCCGTCATCTGTAAAACCTCTAATAAATGCATGGATGTTTGTCGGACTTGTACTTATCAGTGCCAGTGCTTTCATAAATATAAGCAGCCCCCCCACAATCCTATGTTATGTTACAGAATGCTTAGCTGAGTGGATTTGGGGCATGCAAGCACCCCGCAGACATTCTTTACCGTATTTAGTTAGTGTTAAAGGCTAAAATCTTTCTAGTAAAATAACTGGCCAGGTGTTTCGTTGTTTTATTTTTTTATGTTTTATATGTCTCTTTTCTTATTCAGTATCACAAAACAGAACAGAAAATAAATTGAACCATGCATTTTTTTTATAATGTCATTGTCTATGGTAGAATAACTTTTGCGGGTTCATTAAAAACGATAGACAACCCTAATGGGCTTTCTCTTAGGAAAGGCTGGGTTGGCCCTGCAACCTGTGCAGTAAACTCTCTGAGATGGTCTCACAGATTTAAATTATAGATTATGCCTGAGCAATTTCTCCCTTGATACAGTATAATTTTTGGCCTTTAAATTGAGCAGATCAAAGGTTTAATCTCTTAAAATTACTGTTTAGTTAATAAGCCTATCTACAATGTCTGACAACCTCTCCCATTCAATATTATTTATATCTTGGGTCATGAACTGTAAAGAAGTGCTGGTCTGAACATTCATTCACTGGATATATTCATTCATAAGCTAAATATTAAATGTTTTTCGCTACAAGCTGTCCTATATGGTTTAATGAACCATCTTTTTCAAAAGGGACAGTTAAATGATCCTGAGACCACTACTATAGAAGAATGGATTTTAAAGTACACAAACAAAATTACCGGATACAGAAGCTGCCGCACTCCATGGTATGACCATTCTTGCCACTGATTGGCTGCTTGAAGTGGCAGGGAAGTGCTCCCATTAAAGTCAATGGAAGCACTTTCAGCGCAGAGGTTTCATATGGAACCAGCTTAGTTATATACTGTATATTCTGCCGAACATACCTCCTTCACCCCATTTTGCTGGGAAAAGGGGTAAATGCATGTTGGGGGTTTCTGCAGAAATTTAAAGGGAATATGCAGCAGTGATCAATCACACATGCCATTATAAGAAACTACATAGCCCAACTTCCCTCTCATATCATACATACCAACTATAATCTCCCAAAATAATGTGCCACTACATTTGAAATAAAAATGTAAAGCTGCAAAGGCCTTGTTTGCATGCTTTACAGAAAGACAGTGAGATCTGAAGATCATGCGGACACCACTTCTATGAAAATTATTGTTACGGGAAATTTATCTAATCACTCATCAATTTACATATGAGGCAGAAGAAACAACAGATATGACAGACACAGCAATACCGGTTAGTCATTGAGGATTATAAATGTCGTTGCTCAAAATATAGCAAGATTTAGCCCAATACCAAGCATAAAATATTCTTGTTACAGATACTTGCTTTTGCCACATGGTAGTGCCATATTACATTATGTAGACTTGACAGCTTTAAATAAAAAGGTATTTCTGTAGATATTTCCCCATCGAAAAAATATTTTATTACACAAATTATAAAATTGCCAGACATACGCTATAGCAGAGCCCGTGTGTATGTGCGTGTTTTTTTCAACCTTAGAAAAAGTAAACCTCATTGAAAAGGAATATTCAGAGGCAGGACTTTCTCTATGAGCCAAACAATCGGAACGGTCGGCTCCAAAAACGATGTTCTCCTTGTTAAGTAGCAATAGGTGGTAACTTTTTATTTATTTATTTGCGTCAGTAAGTGTGTTTGCTGCCAATAGCTATAATGTGCAGCACCTGCGGATAGATTAGTAAATATCTGTTTGAACGGCCAGTCTGGTGATGCAATCACCTTCCAAATAAATCGTCACGCTCGATATAAAGCAGGCAACCATTAAAGCCAGGCACTCGAGACAATAAATAGATATGTCAACAAACCTTCTGTAAAGCCATAATTACATGTTCCTTTCTCAGAGTGTAAGGGCATAAAATACACAACTCAAAGGGACATTTGTTTTTGTTTTTTTAAAGATGTTTTCCATTCATTACTTGGGTGTAAATGTAGGGTTTATAGGCCTATTCCAGTGGAAAGCATCATATGCCCAACCTTCTTGGGATGATTTCTTTGGTATAATGTGATGCGAGGAGGTGAAGCGAGGTTCAGAGAGACAGAGGGAGAGAGAGGTTAGCGGGTTAAGGGTGTTTGTTTCAGGGAGATGAGTACGGATCGCAGACGAGATACATCTTTCGACTGCTTGCTGTTCTTGGGGTTGAAATCACAGAGTCGGGCGACTCTCTCCCATTCAGTCCCAGTTTCCTCATCCTTTGTCTCAGGCACTAGGGCCTCGTCAGATGCTCTACGACAAAGAAATGTCGAGTAAGTCAACATAAAGACGTATCAGTCTTTCCCTTTCCCTAATAGGTTTAGCATAATTTTTACTTTGATATTCATACTGCCACAAGAATTGTGCTCCAATAGGGGCTATCCAATCATATTTGAAAGACAAAACAAACCATTTTTTAAAACTAGGTTTACAAGAATATTTAATTGACAGGGAGTATAATTTTATCATTACTCATAATAACAACATGTTATTAAAACTATTATTTGTATTAATCCTTCGCCTGTTTTACTAGAGTAAAAACTTATCAGTGTGCATTTAAGGAACACAGGTTGCAACGGAGACAAAACCATCACAGACAACAATGAACTGGATAAAGTCAACATACACATAACCAATGACCTCAGCGTTAGGCTGTTGGTAAAATGCTTTGTCCGTAATCCTGGGGTAGAAGCGTAGAAAAGAGGGGGGAGAGAGAGAGAGAGAGAGAGAGAGAGAGAGAGAGAGAGAGAGGACAAGTGGAACAGGAAAGTGACATGTTAATAGGATATTGGGAAATCCAGTGAGACAGAAACATAGAAACAGACTTTGCAGTAAGTAAACAGCATTAATGTTAGTAGAAATGTCAGAGACATTATTTCCTTTCACAGTATGGTAGGGTCTACAAATGAAATGCCCCTATTATCTTTAACTGTATTGCGAACCATATTATTCACTTTTAATTCAGTCACTGTCATCCATTTCATGATATCGCACATTGTACAGCCACTGATGACATAAGGACCTACTTATTGCAAATGTGTATGAGGCCAACTAAATTGGGATCTAAAAATTGTTGCCCCATGGTAAGTCCGCACTGAGGAGTAGCACAAGTGTTGTGCCACTACAGAGGAAAAAAATCTCCATGAGTATAATATAACTAACCCTACCCATAAGGTTCTGCTATGCAGCTATACCCCTTAAATGAGAGATTACAGCTATACATTTGATTTCTGTAAGTGTCCAGAAAATCACGCATCTAGTGGTGTAACAATCATGGTAGCAACTGCAACCCAGCCTTCCACTCTAGGGGCCGGGCCGCCCCTGCAACCAATTGTCCCATTTGTCCGTTGCCTTTAAAGAGGCTAGGTATAGTAATACCTGCAGCTGACAGCATGGAGAGTGTAGAGATCATCCGATCAGATGATCTTTCATACTCTCTCCCTGCATGCTGTGGCTGACTGATCCAGCATGCAGGAAGTAACATCATATCCACTTCCTGCATGCTGGATCAGTCTCCACACAGCATGGAGGAGGAGACACACACCACTCCTGAAGGTAAGTGGTGTGGGCAGGGGCACAGGCACGTTGTTTGAGAACAATGGCGGCACAGAAACTGTTTGGAGGCACTGATGGCACAGGCAGTTTGGGGGCACTGAAAAGCTGTTTGGGGACAAAGATGACGCAGACAAGCCGTTTGGGAACTGATTGTGGGCCAAAGATGGCACAGGCAAGCTGGTTTGTGAGCCAAAGATGGCACTAAGGGGTACGTAGCTTAATGAAGTTGGGGGCCCTGGGGCAATTTCCACACCGGGGCCCTGTGGTTTCTAGTTACGCCACCGCCTGCATCTCTTCACAGACTGAAGTAAAAAAAAAAAAAAAAAAACTTGACAGGGCAAGAACTGCCAAGGTAGCCCCGAATCCATGCCTGGTGTAACTGCAGGATTTTCTAAATAGATTTGGTGATTTTAAATTACAAGAAGGAATCATCTGTCAATAATTTAAAGATACCATGCAACTTTATCAGTTCTTCCAATCCTGTATTAGGATATTTTCTGTGTACAGCACAGAAAGCATTACATACCTGTTAGAAATTTTATTTTTTTCTATCTGCTCGCTCTGCCTTTGATACCACTCCTCTAAGTCCTTCTTGGCTTTTTCTCGCCACTCCTGTTCTGTCACCTTAGAAGCTGCATCTGTGAGGAACAGAGGAAAGGTGTAAATCATAACTGTTTGTTCTCCAAGATAGTACCACAGAAGTAAGTTGGAACTTGGTACCCTCATTATCAAGCAAATATATTTAGATCAATACTTTTTGCAAAAATTCACCTTAAGACTTACTTGAATACTAATCTGTAAATTATATTTCTTATAAATGTAAATATCCCAAACAGGCCGCTGCAAAAAAAATCAGGACGTATTGATACGTCCATAATGGCATCTTGTGACACCTTTTTTGTAAGCACCGGTAGGTGCCCTTTGCAAATGCATGAATGGATTTTGCAGAATTGCCCATATATATTGCCCCCCCCCCAGCTATTTGGCTTGCAGGAGATATGTGTGGACACATTTTCACATCTTACATCTCAAAGCCAAGGTGGACTATCCTTTTGTTATAAAGGACCAGCTGTGAATAGACAAACTTTACCAACGTACTTGATGGTCTCAGACATTTTAATATAACTACATGGCCATATAGAACCAGGAGAAGACAGAAGCTTTATGCACTTTAATCCCTCTTCATTCATTCTCCACCTTGTATCTTACCAAGTTCCTCTAGACGTGTTTTCTGTTCCTCTCTCCATTTTCGGAGGCTTTCAGGCTCCTGGGTCAGTCGGTCAGCCTGAGCTATTGCTACATAACCATCACCAAGACCAGCAACATCCTAATATAACAAATGTAGAATACATTAGTATTTTATAGACTTGTTGTTTCCATTGACTTGGAGAAAACAACATGAGAACAACGTTATTCCAATAAAATCTGTAGAAAGCAAATGTTAACTTACTGAGAAAATGAAGAACTTACCTTAGAGAACAAGGTAAACCCTTTCTACTTTAGGTACAATTAACTGACTCAGAAAATAACAAGTGAACATCCATTGCTGGATCATTGATTGTTCAGAAACTGGGTCACCGTAGCTAATTTGGAAAATTATTATTGATCCCTGCTAAGAATAGCAGACTATCTCAAAAACAATAGACTACATTCATTACACTAAACTCTGTGAGAAGTAAGGTTTACAATACCACAGTGTCATCTAAAATGGATTACCTATTTGTTTTATTGCGCTGTCTGCATTTTATGCCACAGTTTGCTGCAAAATGAAGTGAATATTAGGATCATTACCGAGAAAAAGAATGAACTCTTCTTTAAAGACCAAAGATCTGATTGAATTGACTGAATTTAAACACATATGTATTCAAGTAGTTTTGTTTTTAATATAATTACAGATAATTTAAAAGAAAATCCAGATATTTTTCTCCTAGCTTATTTCCCACAATGCAACACAGTCCTTACAGACTGATGTTTACTGGGCAGAGTCTAAATGCTAGAGTGACAACTCCACACCTTATTTGTTTTGTCCCAAGCAACACCCATTCCCAATACCGGTTCCTTGAATCACACAGTGAGCTCAAAAGTTCTCGCTCATTCGCTCATTCTTAGCTACCAAAAAGTCAGGTGGAAATTCCATGCTGTCAAGTGGGGGGGCCAGTTAATGCCTCTAAATATCCCAAAACGGCAGTGTGTACATAAAATAAATATTTTAGCAAATAAAATACACTAAATATTATACATTAGAAAGCCAAAATTATGTAAAATACAAAAAATATATTTTTGATGGTATGACTTTTACAGTTTTTTCACCCGTCATTAAATATATAAAAAATATATAAAAATATTAATTGAGAGTAGGATGTAATACAAAAATAAGGAATGAAACAAATGCAAGATCAAACATTACTCCCAAATAAAATAAAGAAAAAAATAAGAAAGAATTAAACAAAGCAATACTACATTAATTGTCTCTCAATTTCAGGGTTATATCCTCGCAGATTATATAGTCATACATACAAGTGGCAATCTTGATTTAAGGGTTTATGTTTTTCAATACTGGTCAAAATACTACAACGCAAAATTGTCGCCTCTAATCCATTTATAAAAGCACTCTTTATGTCTAATACAAACGACACGTCCACTCTTACCTCATATATGTCTCCATTCACTGGGGTGGTGACCAGGTCATCAAATCCCACTGCAAAATCAAAACAGTGTAATTCTGAATAAATGGTGAACAAGACTCCTTGACATCACTGTGCTAGTAATATCTGTGATCGTATCTCCACTCTCCTAACCACCTTTTTGTTCTTTCCACAACTTGCTTCTCTCTTAATATGACTTTCTTGCATTCATATCTTCAGGATTTTTCTGTTCTGAACATATTCTCTGAAATCCCCAACCTCGTTCTGCGAGAACCTCCCATACTTTTTACTCAAATCATTCACTAAAGTCCAACTACTCTGTGAAGAATACAATCTAACCTCCCAATACTCTCAATCTACATTATGAAGGAAAATGTCCATTCTCCTACCCTTGAGATCTCCACACCATTGACTTCTCCACGCCCTCTTGCTACAATCAAACCACCCTCAGCCAAAAGCCCATCGTTTTCTGTCTGATTCCCCCTTAACCTCCTCAAATACTGTATCCTTGGAAAAGCTGTATACTCTTCTCCTTCTGTATCAACGTATCTATGTTATTCCCACTGTTAACACTACGTATAATTTTCACGCCCTCAAACCGTAATTCTTTTGGATCAACAGCAACAAATGAACAGATATAGGAAAGGCTGAACTTGATGGACACATGTATTTTTTCAGCCTATGTAACTATGCAACTGTGTAATAGCAGTACGGAATAAACTGGTACGCTATCAATAAATAGAACAAGAAGACAAGGGAATTCTGATTTGGTATGTGGGACTTAACATTTTGAATAGGTAAAAGTATAACGAATGCTCCTTTGTCATTTATATTCAGACAGCTGCAGCATGAAAAAAATACAAAAAGAGCAAAAAGTGCTACACAGAGGATCCTCCCTTAATTATATGAAACACAAACATGCTTCCTTGAGTTGCGTCTACTGGCCTCTCCCTGTTCAGTCATATCACAGTTTGCTTTCCACTTCATGGATTGCCTTTAAGCACTCCTATATATACACACTATATCATATATTATATATACTACAGATGCTATCAGTACAAAGCAGAACAAGCTTAGAAGTTCTAAGGAATTGTAAAATGCAATAATATCCCGCCCCTTAACATTATATAATGCTTTCCTTGTATAGGTACTGTTGTCGTATGTAATCTTTACATTCACACAAATGTAAACATGATAGGGACAACCTATGGAATACCATCACTGTTCAGCGTATTTTGGTGCTGGCAGCCTACACAAATCTACCCAATGGGACTAGTTAGTCACCAGCTGATCGCCAACACCTGGTCAACCCTAACTGGATTGCCATGGGCCAAAAGTCTACATATTGTGCATCAATCATCAAGCATAAAGTTCCAGTTATGTTTTTGAGAACCATAGTTTTTTTTGAACATTCATATTTTAAGCAGGTGACTCTCTAACTCTTGAATACGCTGAATGTGAGTTAATCGGTTCTTATTCACATGTTTTTTTCCTAGTATTCTCAGAGACAGAATCATGTAAGCGTGCTAGCTGTTTGATAGATCATTTGGGAATAAGTTGCCCATCTGACCTTCATTCTTCTCTTCACAAAAGATGAGATTCATAGATTACATTTATTGAGCTAGAAGATTTTGCACAAGAAAAGAATATGGATTTGGAGCTCTGAAAACTGTGAAATTATCTCTGCTGTTGAGCTTTGTGATAATTACCGCAGCTCTATTGTTCAATCCCCGCAAAAGCCTGGGGGTCCATTTGTTTTGCAAATGTTCTTGGTGGATTACAACTGCATTGTAAGGGGCTGATCAGCATCAGACCTGTGATGCCTAGGGGACATCAGCGAGGGGAGCCTAAATCTATACAGCGCTTGCTGTGGCATGTTTTTCATTTTAGTAAATTAGTCTTGGGTTTACGAGAAACCTATGGTCAGACTTTCTTTTCCAGCCTCTCCAATGATATAATTTCTACAGTAGGTTGGCTGTTACATCAGAAACAAGGTAGTTACTTAACATTTACATATGAGCTTTAATATAATATTCATATACAAGTAGAGTTGGAGTTGGGTCAAATCTGATTCCTTGGGCTTTTGTAGCCGCTATCTAATCTGCTGACATTGTCCACTGAGTAAAGTGTTCAAGGAACCACCCATGGAAGTATATTTAATAGCTAATATATAATTAATGATTAATACACGTATATTCTACCAGTTAACATTCAGTACAGCCAAAAAGAGAAAATCATTAATATAAAATGTAACTATATTTTGTGATTCCCCTATTTTCTTTGTATCAAATGATCCATTCTGTAATTTCATTCCATTTCAAAAGGAAAGATGCATCCCTATTTGAAATTTATATTTTTATTTTATAATATATATATATATATATATATATATATATATATATATATATATATATATATATATATATATATATATATACATACATACATACATACACACAGATTACATGGCAATAGCTGAGTACACAGTTGCAAAATACCTCCATTGTTTTTTATTACAATATCGTAATAAAACAAGGCCGGGTAATCTGATGTTTAGGGTTGGTCACCAGCACTCAGGGACAGTAAATTGTTACACAACTCATAAACGGCTTTGCAGTAAAACCAACAGCAGCCATCACTCAAAATCAGGAGCAACAAGAGTGAATTAAACTAGACCAACACACAGCCTGAAACATTCTCTATCAACCTTAATAACGTGGCCTTTTACAACAAACAGAGGCCAATGACCCACCAAGGGACCGGATCACTAAATGTCATCTAATCAGATTAAGAAAATCATATGCCTTCATCCTAAACCAGAGTCTGCAGTTTTAGAAATTGGAACTGTGAGTGTTTAGCAGATATGTGCACCAGGCTGTAGTGCACATATAAGGCGCACTGTGTGACCTTGGAAACCTGCCTACACACTAGTGAGAGTAAGCTCTGCGGACTAGCGCGTACTCGCACTCACTAGTGTTGTAGGGAGTACAATGCGCCGCTCGCCAAATCGGGCGATACCCTTTCACCTTGCGGCTTACCAATTTCTGGCTGGTCCATCGAGAAATCTTGGCCGCCCACCAGCACCGCTCCAAAACCTTCGTCATTCTCTATGCCAGCGATTTCGCTCTCTTGCTGGGCCAAGAAAGCAGCGGCTGGGTCCTCTTCTGTTTCCACCGCAGCCCCGCTCTCCGAAGAGGAGAAGAAGCCAAAATCGTCCGACATGTTCGTTTCCCTTTAATACAAAAGGCTTGCCAGCGCTGGAGTGATCTCTCGATCAGAGGATCTAGGGATCAAATGAGATCTTTACTGCGAGAAGCAAACCATTCCCAGGAGCAGCACCCAGCCCTGTGACTCTTACCGCTCCACATCAGAGGGAGGATCAGTGGAGTGACATCAGAGCTGTCATACCCACAGTTCACCAGCAGGTGCTGCTCCTGCACCCACCAACATCAATGCAGGAAAAGAAATTCATTGACACGAGGCAGGTGCTGTTTCTGCACCCACCAGCATCAATGCAGGAAGTGGAACTCATCGACACGAGGCAGGTGCAGCATCTGCACCGATGCAAGCAATGGAACTCATTGACACGAGGCAGGTACTGCTCCTGCACCAATGCAGGCAATGGAACTCATCGACACGAGGCAGGTGCTGCACCTGCACTGCACCAATGCAGGCAATGGAACTCATTGACACGACTCGAGATAGGTGCTGTACCTGCACCTACCAGCATCAAATCAGGAAAAGAAACTCTGACACGAGGCAGGTGCTGCTCCTGCACCCACCAGCACCGATGCAGGCAATGAAACTCATTGACAAGAGGCAGGTGCATGTGCCAAATCGCTTTAGAATTCATATAAGAATACAAGCTACCCCTGTGTATTCCTTTACTCTAGTATTATAGTTTCCACTCATTGAGTAGGATAGCCGCTGTACAGTTTACATGCGGCTGACATCCTGCTGGTGATAAATCTAGTCCTGGGCTTCCAATACTCCTCAATTTTACTCACCTGCATTTACTATTTCATTGGGGAAGGAATTAAATAGCCCCTTGAACTGAGACAGGGAGTTCAATTTGTTCCTTGAGAGTGGGAAGAGAGCTGCTAAAGTTATTTGGACCAAGTTGTAATCCTTTGCTAATATCTGGTTTTTTATTTTTTATAAAGATGGAGACCAGCTGGAGTTGGGATTCTAACATTTTGTATAATTTAAAGTGTGCTTCCATTAAAAAAATAATATATATAAACTCATACAGGGTACAATAAAGATGAGGCATGGCATAGTGGACAAACTAGTGAAATAGAGTCCACATAGATATTTAGAGGGTTGAATGGTAGTAAGAAATAACTTAAATGGCTTTAAACATTATATGGTTTTTGTGCTCCTAGTACTTGAGTACTTGCTATGGCCCTATAGAGAAAAATATAGTGTCATTTTTGTTACATTAGATATTAGTAGTAGGGTATGCCTGTAGTTGAGTTTGGTGTGGAAGACCTTGACTGGCCCACACAGAGCCCTGACCTCAACCCCATCAAACACCTTTTGGATGAACAGGAAAAGAGAATGCGAGCCAGACCTTCTCATCCAACATCAGTGCCTGACCTCGCAAATGCTCTACCGGATAAATGGTCACAAATCTACAGAAACACTCCAAAATCTACTGCAAATGGGGGGACCAACTACAAATTAATGTTTTTATATTTAGAATGCAATGCCATAAAAGTCCTTGTTGATGTAATGGTCAGGTGTCCCGATACTTTTGTCCATATAGTGTACATTAAAAACCGCTGTCCATAAGGGTTGAATAGGTACAATGAAATTAATGTAACTATAGTTTGATACTTACGCATAAGCATCATGTGAATAAAAAGGCAAAACATACATAGCTAACAAAGAACCATGCCTAACTAAAAGCAGACGGAAAGAGGACATTGTTGAGGATACATGTCTACACTAACAAGCATATATAAACATACCAAAGTCAAAGTGTCTGGGGGTCATAGCTTTGTAACGAAAATGCTAAAAAAAGGGTGTCTGCCATTTTCAATAAACTCTACCCAGATACAACTATTACCTGTTGTCTATAGCAGGCTCTCTGCTCAGGGATGGAGTCTCATGAAAATTCAAGCACAACTGAACAGTAACACTAGACACTTGTCTCTAAACAATTCTCACTGTGTCTCACGGTTACAGGACTCCTGCACGACGCTATCAATTTCACAACAGATGCAATCCTCATCTGTGGGCATTAGTGTGCAGGGAACATATTCAGATGTATGGGCAATAATAGGAGTCCTAGACATCAACATGTCGGGCTCAGGTAGTCGTCTCATCTCTCCATCAACACAGCTCACCGCAGCCTAATGCAATCACTTAAAAGCATAAGGTATTACTATCTACATGCCCCATTGCAAGTATTTTAGGTTAAAAAAAGACAAGTCCATCAAGTTCAACTTTGCTGTTGAACTTGAAGAAGGCAAAAAGAACTTACTGTGAAGAACCCTTTTCACTGAATTAAGTGAATATTCATTTCTTCGAGCCTTGCACAGTCCTATTAATGATCAGGCCATCAGAGAGCGGCTAGTATTGTCACTGTATGTATTTGTATGATACTATCATATCTAAAATGCCTTTTTTGTAAAGTAAACAAATGTAACTTCTTAATGTTCCATTCCTCTTATTAGCTTTGTAGCCGCCTTTGCATTTGTTCAAGAGCTATAATGCTTGTTTTTTAAGAACAGGCACCAAGACTTGCACTGCATGTTCAAGGTGGGGTCTTACAATGACAAAATTATATATTTCCTGTGAATCAATACCTCTTTTTATACAAGCCAATATCATACTGTCCTTGTAGCATCTGCCTGATATTGAACACTATTGCCAAGTTTACTGTCTACAACGTTTCCCAAGTTAATGATTTTTCCAGCGCAACCCCATTTAAGGTATAATTTACACATTTATTTTCCCAAAATGCATAACTTTGCATTTGTCAGGATTAAAACTCACCTGCCACTTGGTTGCCTCCAATTTAATGTCTACTTCAGACCAGTGGCGAACTACCAGGGTCGCGACTGGGCCCTGGAGTTGTTCTGCCACTCAGGGGGGCCCAAGACTGGCCCACCGGGAAATTTCACGTGGGCCCGGCGGCCGGCGGAGCGGGATTGGAAGGAGCGGGCTGGGCAGGGGGACAATTGCCGAAATCTAATCTAAATGGCCACTGCGTGCCGATGCGGCCGGCCGGTGCTACTTTAATTTTTTTTTTTTATTTAATATGGCTTGCCATATTAAATTTTAAAAAAAGAAAGTATTAAAGCAGCGCTGGCCGGCGGCATCAGCACCCAGCGGCCATGTGCGATGGCCGCCTAGTGATGGGAGCAGCGTGAGGGGTAAAAGCTCCTCCCCCTCGCACGGACCTTTCACCCCTCACGCTGCTCCCATCACTAGGCGGCCATCAGATTGCTGGAAACGTAAATCTAAACGGCCGCTGCGTGCTGATGCCGCCGGCCAGAGCTACTATAACACTTTATTTATTTATTTTTAATATGGCAAGCCTATCCGGCATATTAAATAAATAAAAAAAAGGATTAAAGTAGCACTGGCCGGCGGCATCAGCACGCACCGGCCGTTTAGATTTACGTTTCCAGCAATCTGATGGCCGCCTAGTGATGATGAGACTGAGAGCAGGGTGAGGGGTGAAAGCTCCGCCCCCTCGTACTCAGACTGCTGGAGCACCGGATATCATGTCAGTGACATCCTGTCAGCAGAGAGAACAGTGTGCAGCTACCAGAGGACGGAGGACAAGATGAAAAAGCCCCAAAGTGGAAGAAGTAGAAGGTCAGTAAACTAATTTATTGTTTGAACAAACTGTATAATATTTTTTGTATTTTTTAAAAGCAAAAACAATCAGTATGTGTGTGTATGTAAGTGTGTCCGTGGGGGACAAACAACATAATGCTTTTTTAAATTATTATTTGTAAATGAATAAACAAAAAAAATCTCTGTGTCTGGATGTGTTCACAAGTTCAGCTCCCCAGTGTCACCCCTGTCCCCATTCAGCTCCCCAGTGTCATCTCTGTCCCCATTCAGGAGGCAGAGTGCCCCATGATATGCCTTTTAACCCCCTTTATGCCACTCTGTCGCCAGAAATGCCTTTTAACCCCCTATATGCCAGAGTGGCGTATAGGGGTATAAGGCATTTCTGGAGGCAGAGGGGCATATAGGGGTTAAAAGGCATATCAGGGGGCAGAGTGGCAAGCCTGGGGCAGATGTGCATAACTGGGGGAGGCAGGTTGGCAAATAAAAGGAAATAAAAACAAAAACCAAAAATGTAGCCTGAGAAGGGGGGGAGAGGGGGTAGATGGTGTGAGAGGAGGGTAGATTGGGTTGGGGGGGGGCCTTAACAGATTCTCGCACCGGGGCCCCGAGGCTTCTAGTGACGCCCCTGCTTCAGACCTTACCTAATTTTGTGTCATCTGCACACACTGACACGTGGCTTTCAATACCAACCACAAGATCATTAGTAGAGACATTAAATAAACCACATTGTCCCCTAGTTATGATGCTATTGGTTAAATGCATTTCCCTTAGCAATGTTTCAAGTAATTTCCCCACCACAGATTTTAGACTCACAGGTCTGTAGTTACCTGGCTGAGCTTTTGAGCCATCTTTTATTATTGGTATCATGTCTGCTTTACGCCAGTCTTCTGGCACCATACCAGACGAGAGACAATCCTTGAAGATCAAAAGCAATGGCCTGGCCATTTCTTGGCTAAGTTCCCTAAGTACCCAGGGATGTATATTATCTTCTGTGTTTCTTCCAACTAGAAATGAATCCAAGTTAATTAGCTCCAGGGATGCCCCAGGCCGTTCCCGTTGACATTGGCGGCTGATCATCTGGCATTGGGGGTGGTCACGCTGACACCATGGGAAACACCCCCATTTAAAGGGGAAATGGGTGGGGAGCGAGGCGCGTCAAGACCCCGCTCTCTCAACCCGGAGGATTCAGGTGTTGACCCAGAGAACCGGTGCTTCACCCAGAGATCTCCGGGTCAAACCCGGAGAGTTCCCAGTTATGCCCAGACCTGTGGAAGTTGGCTGCCTAAAATTAAGTATGTTTTTGGAGCTTCTTCTAGTCTGCTCTTGTGAATGAATCTCTAGTGTCACCATGCCATGGTCACTGTCAACCAAATGTCCAAAGAGCCGGAAAATACATCTTTATTTTTGGCAATACAGGGGTTCATGTGTGGGTAATCTGACGTCAGCTCAGGCTAGTACCGCCACTTGCTGTGGCTAAGAAAGGTAATGCTGTAGGGCACAATGGATTTACTGCATGTTATACACACATGAAAAAAAGGGGTACACATGCAAAACCTTGGGTCTACACATACGGGGGTAACTTTCCAGCTTCGGCTACCCAGAGCCCACCCTTGCGGGATGGGGGTAGAAGGTCCAACGTTGTGGAATACATGCGGTTGTTGGAAGAGGGTGGGGAGAGTGGGGCGTGCCAAAACCAGGTATGGATCTACATCCCATGTGTACTCTGTACTGATTTGTGCGGTTAATTGTATATATACTGACGCAGATATGAGTTCTTAATTTATGTAGAACTTACACTTAATGAAGTATAGAATGCCTGTACTTTTTGTGCTTTTGACGAATGCCGTGAAAGAGCATGCGGAGATCGAGCATGCGGAGATCAAACAATCACAATGCAAATATATTTGATCATTTTTTATTTTTTTTGGTGTTCATTTATAAAATAAAATCCCTGTGTTCGCAGCAAGTAACATTTATAATCATGTTTAGATGATTATTTAAACACATGTTTCCGTTTTATTAATTCTTCCAAATTTAGCGTATGACAACTCCGACGCTAGTCCGACAGCTACATGAACTTCCTAAAATGCACTCGTTGCTAAGCACCGAACTAAGATGGTGGGCTTCGACGGAACTTCCTCTTTTCTACCTGGATCTGCGTCGTCACTTCCGGTGAATGGGAGTGACGGGTCGGAAGGCGGAGAGGGAAGATGGCGGCGCCGGAGGAGCGGGAGCTGAGCCAGGAGCAAACCGAAAAATTGCTTCAGTTTCAGGTAGAGTGAGGCGGAAGCTGCGCGGACGCGGGTTTCGGTTTGTAGACCGCATACACCAAGTGTGGAGAGGCGGGACCGGGTGTCTGGTTACAGCTGGAGGCCTGGCCTAGCTTTGTATGAAGTACAGACCGCGGGCTGCCATGGCATCGAGAAAAGTTGTGTGTTATAATGCAGTGATGGTCGCGCTGTAACGGCATGGCGTAAAGGCAGTGCTAAGAGTTCTTCTCGAGATACTAGACGTGTAACACAATTGCATAGGGCCTCTTGCACCGTGTGTGTAAGCTGTCTAGCTCCCGGGATCATTGAAAGTGACACGCAGCATTGCCTCACTGTGTAGGATCATCACAGTGGCTGCAGTTGAGCCCATCGCATCACGTGACTTGGATATTTCGGCACTTTACATGCTGATTTGTTCTTTATGCATTTTAACCTATTAAAGGCCAGTTGTACGAAGACGTTCCAACATGTCTGTGGTCAAAATTCATTGTAATAGCAAGAATTGGACGCTGTTCGGTTGCTTGACCCCAATACTAAATTGGGTGTCAGGTGGGCAGAATATGACGTTACCCAGAGGTTACTAACCAGGCTGTCATGGGCAACGTTTTATGGAAAGCTTTCTGGATGCACCAGATATTCGGCTCTTAAGTGTGCCAACTTTTGTCAAGTCATGGATGTCATAGAATATGGCGGCAGATAAGAACCATTCAGCCCACCTTGACTGCCCAGTATTTCCTGATATAGAGATTTAGACCTTAATACGTCCTAGGTATTCTGGATAGCTTTATGACACTGTAATAGCTTCTACCACGTGTGACGAGAGGCTGTTCCATTTCTCTACCACCCTCTTGGTAGAGTAAAACCTCCTTACATCACATCTGGACTTTCTTCAACGTTCTGGAGTTACTCCAATTTTTTTATTTTAATTAATGAAGTATATTGTCAGAGAGAGTAGACGTTGGCAGCCAAGTATTTAAAGGATGATTCTGCATTTCCGTTGTGAAGCTGTTGAGGTGTACAAGCGATGTGGGTGATGGTTATTGCTTCTGAAATTAGCATATTTGTGCAAAAGTACCATTTGAGTGCTCGTCCAGTGTTTAGATTGATCATAAACTCAACTATATTGGCGTTTTTTATTTCTTTAACGTTACGACAGTTTTGTTCCCAAAAGCCTGAGACTTTTTTTTGCATTTTTTTTTTGCATCTTTTTTTTGCTATTTTCATAACCATGATTCTCCTTTTTTGTGTACCCACGCAAAATATATATATTTTTTTCGAGGACAGATAGAGCCGCGGAATATGATATGTATAAAACAAAAATATAATTTTTAGTATAGTCCAACACTTAATATGAATAATACATTAAAATGTTGGGGAAATATTTTACAATCAAAATCATGCATTTATGTATTTTGGGGGACAAATTGGAACATTCCCATTCCTTTTTCCCAACTTGAAATTTTCAGCTTTTATTTTCTGAAGCCTGTCTCATTTAAGACCGGTTAGTACCCCCAAAAAAGTATATACATTCAAGATGTATTCCGCTGCATCTCCAGATCCCAAAACTGCCCCGCAGGAATAGATTTTCGTATATTTTTTAAAATCTACAGTGCACACCACATGATGCGCTCATTTCACTGGAAAGAAAGAGTTAAAAAAGATACGTTTTTACAAGTATGCCAGCTTTTTGCTTTTCTCATGCTCCTGCTTTATTAGCTTGGGTGAGTGTGATGGAGTTGTAATCCAGAGAGTCATCTGATTATTTATATATAAAAAAAAGGCAATTTTCTCATAATTTGTGATTTATTTTATTTATTTAATTGGGAGGGGGCGGTAGGTGGCTGGATGTGCCATAATTTAGTCTTGCAAGGCCCCGTATATGTCCCGGCAGACCAGGTACAGACAGTCCAACAAATACTAACTGGTACATTCCCTGTCTGTACCTTCGTAAAGTAATAGTTATTGCAAAACTCCGGCGAGCTAAGTGGTTAATCATTTTTACTTTACGTACGTTTTTAGCTTTTCTATTGAATGCTATTTCACCGCATGCTTTATATAAAGGGTGGAGCAAGCCTCAAACCCACCTGCATAGTGTGAAATTGTGGGTTGCTGCGGGATTTTATTCACAACGCCAAATGCAACATCAGAAAAGACACAGAGGTTCTTGCATCACTGGAAATTCAAGTTGATTAGTGGTCATTCGCTATGTAAAACATCACATCTCAAATGTTTTGTGGTTTATGACTGCTGTTGTTTTCATTTTCAGATAGTGAGAAAGAGCAGAGATAAAAAGAAAAATATAGGCGGGAGAGATGGGTTCCGTCTGAGAAGCCACCAAACATCTTGCATGTTTAATCTAAATATATATATATATATATATATATATACACACACTTCCTTTAGATGTGAGAAAAGGGTAAAACATAATGCAGGTTATTCTTCAAATTGAAATATACACACATTTACATACAGTGTATGTATGAATGTGTCTTATGAAATGCTCTTCATCTAAGTTACAATAACGAACACAATCTGTTTTAACTAATAACACACGAATGATTGTACTATTCTTATCCATAATGAGTACATCATTCAAACATTCACACTGTGGGTAGACAAAAAGTAAGTGAACCCTTAGGCAAATCACTTCACCAAAAGCTAATTGTAGTTAGGAGTTGGCAAACCTGGAGTCCAATCAATCAAATGGGATTAGAGATGTGTGTTAGAGCTACTTTAAAATAACCTCAAAAAACACACAAAAAAAGAAATCTCGGAAAACCCATCAATCTGGAACTGATAATTTGCATAAAGCTGGAAAGGGGTGCAAAGTAATCAAACAGAGTTTATATACTCATCAACCCACAGTTAGACAAATTGTTTGTTTGTAAACGGAGATGGTTTAGTACTGTGGCTACTCTCCCTGTAAGTGGGGACCCAGACTCCATAAGGTAAAAAAAGAACCCTAGAGTAACAGTTACATTGAAACTGGATAATATCTTAGTTCACGAGACTACCATGTGCAAAACATTGAGCAAGCACGGAGTCCATCCATGGCAGGACCACAGATGAACACCCTGCTCTCCCAAACAACATTGCTGTTTGCCTGAAGTTTGCCAGAGAGCACCATGACACTTAACAATGCTACTGGAAAAATGTTTTGTGGACAAATGAAACTAAGGTTGAATTGTTGTTTGCATCGTATTGGCTTAAGCACATTGTGTTTCTCTATACTTGTGACTTAAATGTAGGGCTGCAACTAACGATTATTTTAATAATCGATTAGTTGGCCGATTATTTTTTCGATTAATCGGATAAAAAAAAACAATATGCAAATTTTTCGTTTATTTAAAATAATTTAATGAACTGGATGTTAAAAAACAACTTAAAATTTACATTAACATTCTTATTTTGTTATGATGTAATAAAAAACAATATTTTCAAAGTACAAGAACCCAAACACAATATTTATGAAACAAAATAACCCCAAACATTCTGAAAAGAGGTGGACTATTACTGTTCAAGAAACTTTGCCCCAGCCCTGGCACTTTGCACCCAGCACTTTGCCCCAGAACTTTGCACCCAGCACTTTGCACCCAGCACTTTGCCCCAGCCCTGGCACTTTGCACCCAGCAAGCACTTTGCACCCAGCACTCAGCACTTTGCACCCAGCCCTGGCACTTTGCACCCAGCACTTTGTACCCAGCACTCAGCACTTTGCACCCAGCACTTTGCCCCAGCCCTGGCACTTTGCACCCAGCACTTTGCCCCAGCCCTGGCACTTTGCACCCAGCAAGCACTTTGCACCCAGCACTTTGCACCAGCACTTTGCACTTTGCACCCAGCCCTGGCACTTTGTACCCAGCACTGGCACTTTGCACCCAGCACTTTGCACTGTGCCCCTGCACCCAGTCTCCAACTCTGCCCTGCACCCAGCCCTGCCCCCACATTCTGCCCTGCCCCCACACTCACACTCTGCCCTGCACCCACTCTGCCCTGCACCCACACTCACACCCTGCCCTGCATCCCCACCCCCACTCTGCCCTGCACCCAGTCTCCCACTCTGCCCTGCACCCACACTCACACCCTGCATCCCCACCCCCACTCTGCCCTGCACCCAGTCTCCTGCCCTGCACCCCCCACCCCCACTCTGCCCTGCACCCCCCACCCCCACTCTGCCCTGCACCCCCCACCCCCACTCTGCCCTGCACCCCCACCCCCACTCTGCCCTGCACCCACACTCACACCCTGCATCCCCTGAAACCCCACCCCACCGTGGACCCCCACCCCACCGTGGACCCCCACCCCCGCGAATCGCTCTGTGCGAATGGAGCCACTCGCACAGAGCGAACCGCTCTGTGCGAATGGAGCCACTCGCACAGAGCGAACCGCTCTGTGCGAATGGAGCCACTCGCACAGAGCGAATCGCTCTGTGCGAATGGAGCCACTCGCACAGAGCGAACCGCTCTGTGCGAATCGCTCTGTGCGAGTGGCTCCATTCGCACAGAGCGATTCGCTCTGTGCGAGTGGCTCTGTGCGATCTGTGCACATAGACATGAAGAATACTTACCTCCGGAACGCGTCACATCCGTCACGTAGCTAGAAGGCGGAGACTGCAGAGCGTGTAGCAGAAGCGGGGAACGCTCGCGGAGGTAAGTAAAAGGAGCCGAGTGCTCCAACAACGAATCGATCACTCGATTAATCGATAACGGAAATCGTCGACAACGATTTCCGTTATCGATTATTATCGATTTTATCGATTCGTTGTTTCAGCCCTACTTAAATGTAGATCATTTTGCATTTTGTGAATTAATGCAGAAAGCCAAGTAATTCCAAAGTGTTCACTAACTCTTGTCCACATGTGTATTTCTATGCGTGTATGTATATATACATCAGCCGTAACATTATGACCGCTGACAAGTGAAGTGGATAACACTGATAATTTTATCATGGTACCTGTCAGTAGGTGGGATATATTAGGCAGCAAGTGAATATTTCCTTAAAGTTGATGTGATAGGAGGAAAAATGGGCAAGCGTACGGATATGAGTGTCTGACAAGAGCCAAATTGTGATAACTAGATGGCTGGGTCAGAGCATCTTGTTGTGGGTGTTCTTGGTCTGCAGTGGTTGGTATCAAAAGTGGTCCAAAGAAGGGAAACAGGTGAACCAGCGACAGTGTCAAGGGCAGCCAGGGCTCATTGATGCTTGTGGAGGATGAAGGCTGGCCTGCGTGGTCAAATTCAACACACAAGCTACAGTAGCTCAAATTGCTGAAAAAGTTAATGCTGGTTCTGATAGACAGGTGTCAAAACACACAGTGCACTGCAGTTTGTTGCTTATGGCGCTGCATAGCTGCAGACCAGAGAGGTTGCCCATGCCGGTGGAAGTGCCGGCAGCAGCGGAGGTTGTCTGTGTGCATCCCACAAACGTTCACCGGCTGCGGGATGCGCACAGACAACCTCTGCTTTTGCCGGCTCTTCTATGGTGGCGCACTGGAAGGTCATGTGAGGCCGGCACTCCATCATAGAAGCCTCCAGAAGAAGTGCCGGCAGCAGCAGAGACTGCCGTAGAGGGGGATCCAGGTCCCCTGCAGCTCTGCGGGGGATCTGGATCTTAGTCTTGTAGCCAGACCTCTATTTAAGGTCTGATTAGAAGACGACCTCGAATATAAGACGAGGGGTATTGTCTTATAATTTAGCAAATATACGGTATGTTACACAAATATCTACCATTTTAATTGAAAAAAGCCTTAGAGCCTTGAATATAGAATAAATATATATACACACGTAATAAGTTATTTCCAGACTTTTAAATTTGGAAAAAAAATGTTCCACCTTTTCTGTCTTCTAGGACTTAACAGGTATTGAATCAATGGACCAATGTCGCCAAACCCTGCAGCAACACAATTGGAATATTGAGGTATGTACCAGTCCACTGAATCAACGGTACTGTTTTCAAACAGAAAGTCCACAATGGTAGTCCAAGCTGCTTTTGCAAGCCTGGGCTATTGATAAGAGAGGGATCCACAGTCTTAGTGGGCACTTAGTGGGATCGCCTGATGAAATGTCACACAATCCTGCAGCTTCATTCCAGATCTACTAAATGTTGTATAGATGCATTAACCTCGCTAAAATAACTAGTCTGTACTTTCAACACACCACCCTATTTTTCACTCCTGATAATTCTATCAATGTACATTCAGTGAAAAGAGAGCGTGATGTGCTGTATGTGTATGCGGTGCTGTAAGTGTGGCCAGTATGGGTGCCTAAGCAGAGCCGAGGACCGTCTGCGTGGTAAAGTGGTCGCGCGCTGTGTTTGAGCTTCTGTATGTTTTGCTATTTCTGAAAAAGGTCAGTTTAAGTTTGCTGCAGGTGCATAAGCTTGCTTGTGGTATTTGAATTTCCATAATTTTGGCTAAAAGTTAGTTGGCATGATTTATGGCCAAGAGCGGGTAGTACAGTAAGTGTGCGTTAGTGGGACAGCCTTATAAAATGACTCCCTCTTTGGAAACAAAATACCTCCCTCACTTCTAAATCTGAAGGGGAATGAAAAAGTGTCAGGCCCTGGTTATAAGGTATGAACTGAAGCTCTCTGTTTTATTTGTTCTAGAAATATAAGCTGAATAATAATCCACATGTTTCTCATTATGAATTCCTTACGTTTCTTTTTCTCCAGGCTGCTGTTCAGGACAGATTGAATGAACAGGAGGGGGTCCCCAGCGTCTTTAATACTGCTCCCAGCCGGCCTTTGCAGGTGAACACAGCGGACCACAGAGTATACAGTTATGTGGTTTCACGACCACAGCCAAGGGTGAGTTAGGAGAGTCTGTTGTTGGCCATATAGTCCTGTAAAATGTGTTTTGATTTGTTATATTATTGCCTATTTCTGTAGCTGAGGCTCCATCCCCCTTACACTCAAATCCCTGATATCCAAAGCCTTTAGCAGGAATTCGTATGATGCTTCTTCTAGTTATTGATTATTCTCTCAAAGGACTATGAAGGAGTTTTGGCCTGCTTCTTCATGCAGCACCTTTTACTGAGCAGACCATCAGCCGTCCCACTCTCAGAGACTTCCATTAAATGGCCAGTTAAATGTCCCAAACGGAAACGCGCATTGAATTCCGTATCCTGTACTTCAATATGCACTTATTACTTTACAAGTAAAGTTACCTTATAAAAGCCTTTCTGCTTCCCTGCTCTTCTGGAATGCCCACTCAGGAAAGCAAGAAAATCAGGCTTGCAACATGTTTTTTCCCCATTCCACCATCCAGTCCCAGTAGGGAACTCCATTCCCATTAAAATCAATGGGAGAGGCAACTGAACATGCTCAGGAATTCAAGTGACCTTTAAAATCTCGCGGGTGGGTGGCGTAAATGTAGGGAGGGCCTCGTTTAAGAGAAACTAATGTTTGTGTTGTCTGTTTTTGTGTCAATTTACCAATAAAATATGTGTGTATGTATGTATGTGTGTGTGTATATATATATATATATATATATATATATATATACCGTATTGGCTCGAATATAGGCCGCACTTTTTTCCCCCACTTTAAGTTTTTAAAGTGGGGGTGCGGCCTATATTCGGGGTCTAGCGCCCGACGCCCGGGACATGCAGTCCCGGGCGCCGGGCAGGCAGCGGGGTTAAGATACAGATCCCCCGCAGCGGTGCAGGGGACCTGCATCCTTCTCCCCGATACGCTCAGACAGCCTCCCCTGCCAGCACTTCCCACGGGGGGGGTGCCGGCACGGGAGGTTATCTAAGCGTTTTACCTCTGCCCACCCCCGACTTACCGGAGCAGACTCCCGGGTGTCTTGCGGGGCCGGCGGGAGACATTTACGCAATACGCAAATGCAACTTCCGGTAACGGTACCGGAAGTTGCATACGCGTATTGCGTAGATGTCCCTCGCCGGCCCTGAAGACACCCGGGAGTCTGCTCCGGTAAGTCGAGGAGGGGGGCAGAGGAGGACAGCGGCAGCGTATCGCGGGGAGGGAGGACAGCGGCAGCGTATCGCGGGGAGGGAGGGCAGCGGATCTCGGGGAGGGAGGGCAGCGGATCTCGGGGAGGGAGGGCAGCGGATCTCGGGGAGGGAGGGCAGCGGATCTCGGGGAGGGAGGGCAGCGGATCGCGGGGAGGGAGGACAGCGGCAGCGTATCGCGGGGAGGGAGGACAGCGGCAGCGTATCTCGGGGGGGAGGACAGTGGTAGCGTATCTCGGGGGGGAGGACAGTGGTAGCATATCTCGGGGGGGAGGACAGTGGCAGCATGTTTTTTTTGGTGCTTTTTTAAAGAAAAAAAACTTTTTCTTTAAAAAAGCACCAAACTTTTAGGGTGCGGCCTATATACGGGGGCGGCCTATATCCGAGCCAATACGGTATATATACAGGGCTCGACAAATCCCAGGCGCCAGGTCGCCATGGCGACAGAGAATTTTGTCCTGGCGCTTAGGTTTTGTCAGCCTCTTACATCCAGAAAAAATTATGGATGTAAGCGGCTGAGTCACCACACGGGGGCGCTGCTGCTCAGAGCCCGCCCCCCGAGCCTGAGATCACTCCCACGGAGTGATCCTGTAGGCTGAAACCGCGGTTGCTGCAAAACCAGCAATCGTGTTTTCAGCTGCCACAGGCAGCTTCAGGGAAGTGGGTTGTGTGTTTGTTGGGTCCCCACAAGTGTGGGGACCGGACCCAACACCCCCCAGCTGCCTGATCGCTCCATGAGAGCGACAGTGCAGCGTTAACCCCTTCAATGCCCCTTCAATGCCATTTAGGGGTTAATTCCCGTTTTGTACGGGGCTCTGCTGCTGGTGGTCTGCCTGGAAGCCCAGGCAGACCAGCAACAGCAAAAACGAGCCCCCACAAGCCCTTTGATGATTCCTGTAGGCATGGAAGCCTACAGCAGTCATCTAAGACTCCCCCTGCAATGGCTGGTCTATAGACCAGCAATTGAGTCCCAGCTGCCAGAGGCAGCTTCAGGGACAGGGGAGAGGGTTCTTCGGTCTCCACATGAGTGTGGAGACCAGCCCCAACACCCCCCTGCTTCCTGATCGCTCCCTGAGAGCGACAGTGCAGCGTTAACCCCTTCAATGCCACAATTGTGTATGACACATTCGTGGCATTGCAGGGGTTAACATTTGTCCCCACAAGCTTGTGGGGATTAAATATCAGTCAATGCTGTGCTCCAATGGAACATCAGCATCAAAAGAGTTAAAAAAATGAAAAAAATGTATTTAAAAAAAAAACAAGCAGCACTGACCTGAAAGTCCAGGGTGCTTCCAGGTCAAACGCTGTGAGTTTAGTAAGTGGGCTGATGATGATCAGATCACTCCTGACCAACTGTTAGTTTAAAAAAATCCTGGCTCCTAACTTTTTTACCTGGCGCCGAGATTCACAACAAATTTGTCAAGCCCTATATATATATATATATATTGATTATAACTGGTTAGTATTTTCTTTTAGGTATTGATAAATATGGTAAATATTTATTGATAAATATGGTAAGGGGTATTTTTTGACAGATATAGATTGAAATGGAGGGTTATTGATGGATATGGATTGCTATGTATTTAGATGGAGATAAGTATTGATAAATGTGATTAGGACTAATATAAGAGACTTATTGATTGGAATGGAGGGTTATTGCTAAGCATTGATTATCATTGATTAGTATTTCTATATATATTTAGATGCTGAAAGTTATTGATAAATATGGTAGGGATAATTTGACTTATTGTAATGCAGGGTTATTGATGGATATTGATTGTAATGGGTATTGATTTCTAGGATCAGATAAGTTTAGGCACTTGGAATGGAGGGTTATTGGTGGATGTTGATTAGTTTTGATTTATCTGCGTTTAAATGCAGATAGGTATTGATGATATAGTTACTGATAGTTTTAGATTATAATTTTAAGATTTTTCTTTCATTCATACAGATAATTGTCTTAATTGTTTTCAACTCTCCCCATCTGACTAATTTACCCCTCTCTTCGCATTTTACTGCCTATCTCTACCTCCAGTGTCACTTTTACATCATCTTCTCTAATTCATCACTTTTATCTGTATACATAATTGTAATTCTCGTTTGTATGTAGGGTAGGGACTGAAAAGTAGAGTTTTCTTGTAACCGTGTTCTTTTTATTCAATAAAACACTGAAAAAATTCTGGTATTGTACATTTTCTTCTATTTCTATTTGTTGTAGCACTCAGGCATGATATATATTTGAAAATCGGCCAGCAGGCAAATCCTTTTTCACACCAGTATATGGGCACAGTTTTCTTTTTCAATTCCTTGCACAGCGTTCTAATGCAGTGTTCTTTCTACAGGGGCTTTGGGGATGGGGTTACTACCTGATCATGCTTCCATTCCGCATCACGTATTACACACTACTTGACGTATTTAGGTAAGTGAGCTGCATGTAGCCCGGTAACCGCTGCTGAATTAAGAATCTCTGTACCATATGTATCTGTCTTATGTCCAGGTTTGCTATTCGTTTTATCCGGCCAGACCCTCGCAGCCGTGTCACTGACCCCGTGGGAGACATTATCTCCTTTATACAGTCGTTTGAGGAGAAGTATGGCAGAAATCACCCTGTGTTTTACCAGGGGACCTATAGCCAGGTAAGACTTAGACTCCACGTCAGTTACTTTATATATAACACAACTTGGAAGTTTTATATACACAATTCCCAAATTTAGCGTTCTGCTTATGTTCCATTGCCTGCCTAGAGTTATATGAATAGAACAGTGCAAATTATGAAGGAGTTTTTTTTTGTTTGGAATTCTTTTTTTGAAACTTAATGAGAAAATCACTTTTTCTAGAACCTACATGTTATAATCTTCTACTTTAAATAAACTATTGTGTGTTTACAGATTAAAACGAATAGTATATATGTATGATTTTTTTGTCCTGAATAAGTTGCCTTTGCAGTGTTACGTTGCTAATTGTTGTTAGTTTAGGCAGCTTTTGTAAGTCTGGGGTTGGGCAAGGAAGAAGAAAACTTCAGGCCAGGAAATTGGTGAGGTACAGCTGACTCTACCACCCTAACAGATCGTAGCTCCACAAGGCGAGCACCTAAACGAAATATCTACAAAACAATGGAACTAGATGCCAAACAAAGCACACTCTTTGGGTCTTTCTAATGAATGAATATAGGAATGTTAAATGTTATAGTTACTACAGGAATGCACCATACATCTCAGTTACCACTAGGGCTGCAACTAACGATTATTTTAATAATCGATTAGTTGGCCGATTATTTTTTCGATTAATCGATTAATCGGATAAAAAAAAACAATATGCAAATTTTTCGTTTATTTAAAAGAATTTAATGAACTGGATGTTAAAAAACAACTTAAAATTTACATTAACATTCTTATTTTGTTATGATGTAATAAAAAACAATATTTTCAAAGTACAAGAACCCAAACACAATATTTATGAAACAAAATAACCCCAAACATTCTGAAAAGAGGTGGACTATTACTGTTCAAGAAACTTTGCCCCAGCACTTTGCACTTTGCACCCAGCACTTTGCACCCAGCACTTTGCACCCAGCACTTTGCACCCAGCCCTGGCACTTTGCACCCAGCACTGGCACTTTGCACCCAGCACTTTGCACCCAGCACTTTGCCCCAGCCCTGGCACTTTGCATCCAGCACTTTGCACCCAGCATTCAGCACTTTGCACCCAGCATTCAGCACTTTGCACCAGCACTTTGCACTTTGCACCCAGCCCTGGCACTTTGCACCCAGCACTTTGTACCCAGCACTCAGCACCCAGCACTTTGCCCCAGCCCTGGCACTTTGCATCCAGCACTTTGCACCCAGCACTTTGCACCAGCACTTTGCACTTTGCACCCAGCACTTTGTACCCAGCACTCAGCACTTTGCGCCCAGCACTTTGCCCCAGCCCTGGCACTTTGCATCCAGCACTTTGCACCCAGCATTCAGCACTTTGCACTTTGCACCCAGCCCTGGCACTTTGCACCCAGCACTTTGTACCCAGCACTCAGCACCCAGCACTTTGCCCCAGCCCTGGCACTTTGCATCCAGCACTTTGCACCCAGCATTCAGCACTTTGCACCAGCACTTTGCACTTTGCACCCAGCCCTGGCACTTTGCACCCAGCACTTTGTACCCAGCACTCAGCACCCAGCACTTTGCCCCAGCCCTGGCACTTTGCATCCAGCACTTTGCACTTTGCACCCAGCACTTTGTACCCAGCACTCAGCACTTTGCGCCCAGCACTTTGCCCCAGCCCTGGCACTTTGCACCCAGCACTTTGCACCCAGCCCTGGCACTTTGCACCCAGCACTTTGCACCCAGCCCTGGCACTTTGCACCCAGCACTGGCACTTTGCACCCAGCACTTTGCACTGTGCCCCTGCACCCAGTCTCCAACTCTGCCCTGCACCCAGCCCTGCCCCCACATTCTGCCCTGCCCCCACACTCACACTCTGCCCTGCACCCACTCTGCCCTGCACCCACACTCACACCCTGCCCTGCATCCCCACCCCCACTCTGCCCTGCACCCAGTCTCCCACTCTGCTCTGCACCCACACTCACACCCTGCATCCCCACCCCCACTCTGCCCTGCACCCAGTCTCCTGCCCTGCACCCCCCACCCCCACTCTGCCCTGCACCCCCACCCCCACTCTGCCCTGCACCCACACTCACGAACCGCTCTGTGCGAATGGAGCCACTCGCACAGAGCGAACCGCTCTGTGCGAGTGGCTCTGTGCGATCCGTGCACATAGACATGAAGAATACTTACCTCCGGAACGCGTCACATCCGTCACGTAGCTAAAAGAAGGCGGAGACTGCAGAGCGTGTAGCAGAAGCGGGGAACGCTCGCGGAGGTAAGTAAAAGGAGCCTAGTGCTCCAACAACGAATCGATCACTCGATTAATCGATAACGGAAATCGTCGACAACGATTTCCGTTATCGATTATTATCGATTTTATCGATTCGTTGTTTCAGCTCTAGTTACCACTATGCTGTTCGTGTTGTTAATGTTTTTAATGATGTTTCATCTGATCTGCTTCTTCATTGCCAGGCCCTAAATGATGCCAAGCAGGAGCTGCGGTTCTTGTTGGTTTATCTGCATGGTGAAGATCATCAGGACTCTGATGAATTCTGCAGGTATGTTTTCTTCTCGTCTTTGACTTCGCCTCGTGTTGGAGCAGTGTTAGTAAACGGTGTCGCTCTCTCCTAGGAACACACTCTGCACTCCTGAGGTGACTCAGTTCATTAGCAGTAGGATGCTGTTTTGGGCATGCTCGACCAACAAGCCGGAGGGATTCAGAGGTTAGCCATACAGTGTGCCGCATGCTGTAGGTTTATCGATCTTCAAACAATCATCTGTTTCTAATTTCTCTCCTTTATTTCTGTCATGTTCAGTTTCCCAGGCCTTGCGTGAGAACACCTACCCTTTTCTAGCCATAATTATGTTGAAGGACCGCAAGATGACTGTAGTTGGGAGATTGGAAGGGTTAATTCAGCCACAAGACTTAATTAATCAACTAACGTTTATAATGGATGCCAACCAGACTTACCTTGTGTCAGAGAGACTGGAACGGTAAGTACACCTGTAGGTGTTGGGATAATATTATAGTACTGTGTATAGTTATCATTCAGCATGTTTTTGGAATAGTTGTTTTTTTAACACAGGCTAATATTATCAGGGGTGTTTAAAATGTGACTTCAGCAGCTTCTGGAGAGAATGGCAGATTTAATTCCATGATACTGCTATGCGTAACGAAGGGCAAACCTTAGTGAGCTTCTCCTGTAGGAGCCTCGTCAGCCCTGTACAATAGATAATAAAACAAATAAGATTTATTGAACATTGCCTCACAGATTAAACTATTCATTATAACGGGCCATATTATTCTATTACATTCTGCTTTAGATTTACCCCTATGACACGGTTTATGCTGTGGTTTGCCATCATCTTTTTCAAAACTCAGTAATTTAGTTGAGTGAACATTGAGTATTTTTTTCTACAGTAGGACGATTGTAAATGTTAAGTGTATTCCACCTAATGTTCTGTTAGCATGTCACAAACATTTTTTTTTTCTTTTTAATCAGAGAGGAGCGAAATCAAACCCAGGTGCTGCGGCAACAACAGGATGAGGCTTATTTGGCATCACTGCGTGCTGATCAGGAAAAGGAACGCAAGAAGAGAGAAAAGCAAGAGCAAAAGAGAAGAGAGGAGGAAGAGGAACAGCTCAGGCAACTGGCAGAAGAAAGGAAGAAACAGGTAATGTTTACCAAACTCCAGTTTTTTAGGGGTGCAGCTTACCAGAATCTCACACTAACACTTACCAGAGCACTTAGAGAAATTGTAAAACTCCAACATGGAGGTCAGATCACCCATCTCTATAAACAATGAGGGTTTATTATTGTGGTCTTCCATTTTTCATGATGCCGTCTGTTCTTCTGAATATCTGGAATGCAAATGAAGAAACCACAAATGGTGCAGTATTATGGAACTATATTTAATAATAAATATATATAAATATTAATATAGTTCCATAATACTGCACCAGATATTCAGAAGAACTACCTCTGTTTGATGGGCCTCCTTTATCTATTACCTTTGTGAGTGCAACACATTGAATATCACTCATATTAATTTTTTAACTTATTACACTATTGTATTTAATTTTTTCTTCACATGTTTATGCGCCCCAACCTTTGATATTATCGCTAAGTGTTTGCAGAAAAACTTTGCGGTAGAGGGGCTGAAATGTCATACCACCCAGCAGCAAGTCGGCTATGTGATCCTAAACAAATAAGTCAATAACACCTATTATGATTTTGTTTGTTTGCTTAAATAAAATATGGCTGAATAATGATGGTCATGGGGACGGCAGTCCAAATGAGCAGCTGCACCTGATGCAGAAGGCGTGTCATACGTGTATATTTCTCCTAGATTGTGATATATTTGTGATATTTAACTTTTATAATGTGTGATGTTTATGCCTTAGACTGAACCAGTGAATGGGCTCTGGAGCGGTTTCCCAAGCTGCCATAGTTACTATTCTTGATCCTGTAAAAAGATTGATCATACACTCCTGATTAGTTTCTGTAAGAGCAATGCAAACTATACACTGATGAAGCAGACATGCTTAGCCTTTAATCAAGTCAGTCTAAAACCAAGCTAGACATAGAAAAAAGTGAATTAAAACCTGCAGCTTAATATATATTACCAAGGAAGAATCCTGTGCTTTAATGACGGAGGAACCTTTAAGACTGCATTTATTTTTTAGATTGTTGTCTTATCCGATATTAGAAAAATGCTGTATATATAATAAACACCTCTTTTGCAGAACTTACAGGAAGAAAAGGAGCGGAAATCTGAGTGTCTTCCTGCAGAGCCTCCACCAGATCATCCCGATGGTTTGAAAATCATTTTCAAGATGCCAAACGATACAAGAGTGGAGCGGAGATTCCTTTTCACACAGTCCCTATCAGTAAGTGGTCTGGTCCAACTTCTTATTGCAGCTGCCACATTTTGCTGCTGTCTCTATTATGCACATTAATCTTTAGTATGTTGTCAGGACATATATTTAACTTATAGGGCTATCAGTGTGTGCTTCTTCCTTTCATTGTTGTGGCTTTAGCGTCATGTCTTGCCCCTTCGACCCCGGTTCTAGACTTTGTGATTGGCAGCTAAGTCCTTAGTCGTGTTGGAGGGCATGTCTTCAGGGAGGCTGTGTATTGATGACTGATAAATAACGCTGTATTTTGTAGTCACGCTCCATGTTTGTATGGTCTTGCTTGACACACTGTACTGAGGGGATCCATCGTTACCACAAGAACATATCTTCTGGTTGCAGTGGGAATCGCATTCTTCGGTCTAATCTGTTCTGAGTAATGGTTATGGTATAAGTTTCCTCTTAAGATAGCAGACCTACTATTCTTTTCAAGAAGTGTGTAGATATGTTTTCCTTCAGATGAATATTATGTGCTTGTCAGGAGAATACCATTACTGCTTGTAAAAGGTGTATTCGGTTGGCACTAAGTTCCGTTATTGCCAAGACTTTTTTCTGTTGGCCCAATAATCACTTGGGTAAGACTCCAGGATAACATTACAAATTATTTGGCCGTTTGTGTATCTGTTAATGTATTTTTTTTATTTAGTTTTTACTGGAAACCGGATGTCAAGCTTTTATTTAACACCATTTTATTCTTTCCATTTTAGGTGATTCACGATTTCCTCTTCTCCCTGAAGGAAACTCCAGAGAAGTTCCAGATAGTGGCAAATTTCCCCCGACGAGTGCTGCCGTGCCTTCCCAGCGAGGAAGATCCTGTGCCACCTACCCTCCAGGAGGCTGGACTCAGTCGCTCCCAGCTACTCTTTGTACAGGATCTCACAGACGATTGACACTATATAAATATATATATTTTTGCATCCCAAGAAGCTTGGGAATGAAGGAAAAAATAGAAAAAAAGCAGGTAGGGAGGAATGAGATACGTAATCTCATAACAACATTATTTTTTTAATGGTTGCTGCTACTGACTTTGGATCCTAGTATCCTCGCCCAGACAAGGAGGGTAAAGCAGTTTGTAGCAGTGTTTTTTTTTTTTTTTTCTCCTCACTGGAAGGGGACAATGGCTAAGTGACCATGAACATAAAGATGCAGGTAGATGTTGCAGGGTTCCACATCTATATTTGTTATTTCTTTCCTTTTAATTTTTTTTGGAACTGACAAAGCCTTTTCACCTACAGGAGGGCTCTATTCTCCCCCCATTTATCTTGGCAATGGAAGAATCCTCTCTACCGAGTTAACGGCCCAAAATTCACTTTCTGCCTAGATTTCTGGGGATAACTATTGTGAGTTTTTTTTCCTTCGAGGAACAAGAGGAAAATGATTTCCTCATTCTGTGTAACAGTTTTTTCTTGCTTTCTAAAAGACCAAAGGAGAGAGATTGGCAGCTGTCTTTGCTCAGTTTTGAATGGATTTTTGGCAGATCCTGCATGTAGCAAGGTGTGTGTGTGTGACTGATCTTGCTTTGGGATTGGGGATGGTTACCAAACCCCTGTATTGTAATAAAGGCAATATATAGTGACTGGTCTCCCTGCTTAGATGCCTTCTCTTGTCACTAGTATTCTATATGTCCCTACTGGACTATATTCCAGATTATAATTTATTCCAAATATAAATTAAAAACATTTTAGAATTTTGCTGTGTGTTAAGTGTGTATATATATATATATATGTATTGAATGCCTGTGAATGTAAGGAAGACTGGTTTTGTGGAACCTACTTTCTGCATATGTTGCAGATTAGTCAATTAAATATTTTTTCCCCCAAGTTAAACTATGATGTCAATTTTTCTTAGACTGATTAATTTGCCCAACTAACTAAATTATGTAAATGGCTGTGTATGATTTACATGTTGTTAAAACGCCCAATCCACTGAAACAAAAGGGATATTTGCGCGTCTTACACTTCAGATTCATAGGGTATATGGCAGGGTGCCCTGCGGCATAAGCCAGCTGGCCTGTTGAGTATAAGCATAGCTAAATTAAGTTTTCATCAGCACTTGGTTTTTAAATTGCACACCTGAAGACGAACATTGCAGAAGGTGTGTTCTAATGGCGGACCTGTTTAAACCTTCCCCCTTGATACAGTGGTGGCAAATGTAATGTTCCTCTGAGTAGTTGGGTTCAATCATAGCACACACTTTGAGATTCCAACCTAAAGATTACAACAAATGTCTGCATCAGACAGACAGCAAGCTGTTACCTGGCACTACTAGACATTGTGCCCTGATACCTAGAGCTCAAATAGTCATGTATTTTTTTTTTGATTATAACAAATATTCCTTTTACTAGAAATCTAGTTACCTTTTGGCTTTTTGGTACTGTTTGGTTTTGTTTATATGTTAACTTAATGTTTTAAATTAGCTGATGTCGCCTGCCAATTCCTTGCAAGAACCAGCAGCTGCTTGAGGCAAGGTGAATTTTCCAACAAGTCCTGATCTACAGTTGCTTATGTGCTATCAGTTTACACTAAATATATCAGCAAAAAACATCTCAAAGGCTGGTTTATTTTAGCTATTTCAGAATGTAGTTTTTTGTGTTTCTCCACCTCCTTTATAATTGTGCCAGATCCAGGTTTTGTTGGTGTCTTCTGCACTACACAAGCTTTTAGAATTTTATATTGGCACTCTTGAAATATACAACTCACGTAAGTAGCTATGCTGTGTATCCAATCCCTATCAGCCTCCATCAATGGTGATTATTTAATAAGCTGTAAAAACTACAAAAACATAATTAGGCTGTTTCGGATATGAATGGCATTGGGCAGATAATATAATAAATCGGGGGGGCCCTTTACCAGCCTTATTAAAGTTTGCCAAAAACATTAACCAGTGTGTAAGAATAACACATGATTTCCCGTAAAGCCAAGCCTGGACAGTTCTTTCATGCAAACCATTTTTGCCACTTTTGTTGCTGTCATGGTATGATTTACCAGTTTGCTGCTACTCCGTAAGATCATTAGGAGTGTTCCCTTATTACTATGAGCCAAGCATCATTACTGATCCGGACCTATAGTAGGGTCAGTGTTTCTGAACTCTATTTGGGCTTTTGTTGGCTCTTACGATTACAAAAGTAGAAATTACATATTACTAGGAAGCATTTAACACTGTGTAATAAAGGCGTTTTGCTGCATTGCCAGACTATGGAGCATGCTAATAATTCTGACATATTGAACATACATCTTGCTAGTATCGTGAAATCAATAACTGACCCAAAGCCTGCCCCGGTTCATCTTGGAGAGCACCCGTTACTAGAAATTGTCTAACAGTCCTTAAGATGTGTATATACTGAAATTTGATGTGTTTTCAATGAATGTCATCATAAAAATAGCATAGATGATAGAGAAATGTGTATAATTTGCTATCCATACTGTGAACATAACATGCAAGACATAAGTAACTGTGGTATGTATGGTAAATAAAATATACTTGCTAATATTGTAAGAACTAGTACAATTTAAAAAAAAAAAAAAAGCCCTATGCAGAGAGGTAGCAGAGTGTATTGTAAACCAGATCTATCTTGGGTATGAGAACCACCTCACTACATGGACTTCAGATAATTGAATGATACCTGCACTGACTAAGCACTCTTGCTAAAAGAACTTTACTGCTGTTGGGTCGTATCAGATTTATATTCTTTGTTCCATAATTGAATGAATGAATTAGAGAAGTCTGTTTACAACAGTATCACATGGATCTAATAAAGAAAATACAGGATATATATATATATATATATAAATTATAATACGTTGAGGCATTAAGACCATCATAGTGAAATGGGTATTAAACATAATTAACATAAGTACACTTTAGTATAAAATCTTATAAATTAACAAAAAAAGATTACTTATAGCCCAGCAGTTACACTACTGTTCAAAAGTTTTAGGTCACTTACAAATGCCCTTGGTTCTGAAATAAGAGCATTAAAGTAATATCAAATGGATCAGAAATACATTGTAAAAATTTTTAATGGAATACCTCCATACGTGTAGCGAGGCCCTTCATCAGGTTCCAGTGGCATGTTGTGAAAATCCTTTTGCATTGTTTTCCAAGAAAACATCTACCTTTTAACGGCAGTGTATATAAAATACATACAAATTATAATGCTCATTTACAGGTGTATCAACCACCTTTTATTTTAGCTATCTGCAAAGGTCCACATAGAGGTGGACTTCATACCAGGGGTAGATCCACTTTACAATACTCTGCTACCTATCAGCATATAAATAAATAACTTTTATTCCAAATGAAAGAGTGCCATGTCAATCATTTACGTTTCAGAGGCTACAGCATCTTGTTAATGGATTGTGCAGGTTGGGGTTACCTCCCAAGTACAGCCATCAGGTCGGTTTTTGCATTCGGGATTAAAATAAAAATCTAATGTAAATTTTGAGAACCGATCCAAGAAAATCCTGATTTTGATGGTGAGAAGACATTGTCAAACATTGCACTAGGATCAATTGATGTATAATCTGTATAAACTAAACACATCCTGACTTTGTGTCAGAAACCTTATGAGAAACGGCACAACCATATTTTTTTAAGCTTGCTATACACTGCAGTTTGAGAGACAACCTTAGTAAAACAAGAAGCTGATACCTGCGTTTGTAGATTTAGAAACATACCTTCAAAGGATCTAGGTTGTGCCTTTTGCTCCTTTTACTGTAGTGTTCAAGATTTTATTTTAATGTTCACCTCATTTAGGTTTAGAGCTGTGGACAGCGGTGGCACAACTAGCTTTTATGAATCGATTCTCTGCCCTTGCATCCCTTTGATGCTGCTTTGAAGAATGCCATCCGCAGTAACCTAATTAGATAAATACCGTATTTCCCCATGTATAAGACGTACCTTTGGGGTCTAAAAATTGGGTGCATCTTTTACAGTGGTTTATTAGAAAGGGGACCTGCTGCTTACCTGTTTTGCTCAGTAGCGTCTCTTGATCAGTCGCGGCGACACAGGGACCCAGTGGAGTCACGTGAATGCACTTCGTATCACATGACATGACTCCGCTCAGTTCCTGTTCGAGCAACGCAGAGGGAAACCACGGAAGTCTGAGCGGCACCGGAGGATCTGCAGTTCAGGTACGGTGGGGGAGTAAATGAGAGTGTGTGTGTGATGACATGGATCCGTGTGGAGGGGCACAGGGAGGCTGAAAGTGATATGCATGATAGGAGTGCGATTGCTAACATCAATCACACTCATATCATGCCCAGGCAGCCAGTACAATAACTTTATGTAATATATTTTTTTAATTTCAGCCCCTAAAATTAAGGTGCGTGTTATACAAGGGAGCGTCTTTACTTTGCATATTACTTGGGGAAATACGGTAATATTGAAGATCCTGAAAACGGGAAGTTAAAAGGACTGCTCCCGTTTACTGTAGTTACATGGAAAAGTGAAAGATCGGCTTGAAACTTTGATTATAAAGATACGTGACAGAATGGCAAGAGTGGATGATATTCCCATAGCGCGATGGATAATTGTGTGTTATCGTAAATCTGGCCATTGGAAGGTGTCACGGTTCTGATCGTTAAATATTGATAAAACCACTGCTGGTACTTTGCATTTTTACCTTGTGGAGTGATGGACATAAAAAGCCATTATTTGATTACTGGGATACGTTACAGCTACATTTGAACGCCGTGGTATCTAGTGAACACATCTAGTTGTGTTCAGATTCCTGTAACAGCATGTTAGACAGCCCCATGGTATATTTGTCTCGGCTAATTAAAATGACATACCCTAGACCTGGTTAACACTTGTATGGAAGGCATTTCTGTAACTTTAAAATATAAGAAATATTGGTAGCATGTTAAGCTATGCAGGTGTGGGGTTCTCCCATAGGGAACAATGGTAAAAATACATTTTTGTATGCATCATATGGGCATGCCTGAGTTTTAATCATTTCATTAAGAAGTCACATTTAAGTACAAGACCCATTCCAAATAGTGGAGCAGAGCAATAACAGGCAAGCAAATATCAGATATTATCCTTGTATACATTTATTAGTGAAGAACCCTCTCAATTCAGCCACAACATTAAAAAAAATAAATGATTGCACTACCAGGTCAAGCAAAACTAGCAACTTTCATTTTAAAAAAAGTACAAATCTGTTAAAAATTTCAATCAGTATACACATATATATAATACAATAGTACTAGTTATGTTAAATGCTACAAACCAATATTATTCCAATGGAATGAAGGAAAATAAAAAAAAAAAATAAAAAAAAAACACACTTTGATAGCATCAAGAACCATTTTCTATATATTAGCATTTTTTTTTCAAATACATACATGGGAAATGAGGTAACCAGTAAATGTGCAAGTACCAAAAGCCAAAAATAAAAAGAAGTTTATATAGAGAGATATATCTATATATGTATACACACATATAGATATATAGTTATAACACAGAAGACACCTCCGGGACCCTGAGTAAGGGAAGCCACAACTCTAGGGGAGGGGAAGGGGCAGGAATGTTAGTGGGAAGGAATAATTGAAAATTCAGCCCAGTGAGTATGGGGTCCAGGAGGTTAGGATGATACAGTAAACAATCCACTATATCCCACCATAGGGGTATTTAAGATAAAATGTGGCATATATGCAGCAATCACAGACATCCTAAATGAATGGGTGTTATACTTTGATAATGAGGCAAGTAAGTGCTTTGCCTAAGAGTTCAGCAGCACTCAAGCTGTGGTCGCAGGGTTCCTATTGTATGTATTTCATAAAGTGGAGCAGCGAGCGTATGATGTTAAACCTCTTTATCTGCTGGAGATGGGCCTAGTTTGGTTGTGGACACCTCCAGGATCCAAAAGATGCAAGGGCTAGGCTGCTGATAAAATTGTGACGTGTTGCGATTGTTATATACAGTAAGACCTTTGGTAACATGTGTGCTGTATAACAAGTGCTCCGTCCTATTCCTCTGCTGAAGACACCGCCACGTCACACGTGAGAATGGATTGGGGCAGAGATGTGACGTTTTACCTAATCTTATGTAGGGAAGGGGGATTGGAAAGATACATTCTCGCTCCAGCATCTGGAACAGTTCAATTCTTCACTTATTTCACTGTTAGGAGTATGGCTTGAAACACAATGCCCTGGCAAAGCTCTTAGCTACAGAAAAGAAATGGTGGGACAATATGAAGGGGGAAAAAAAATGTTTGCAATGTTTCGTAGTGTCCTGTAGAGTGACCCATCAGATGTGTAACCAGTTTAGGTACTATCAAATAGCATACAGAAGTGGCAGCTATTTCTAGTGCATTAATATGGATATATAACATTTTTATCACATGCAACGCATCACAAAATGCTCTCGAAGTGGGGGTGGGATAATAATCACTGATTTAGAGGAACTTCCTCGAGTAACGGATGTGTCTCTTGGAGCAAGACAGTAAGCCATCTTCCCCGGTTTACAGATTAGTATATGTGCGAGACTGGATTTCAAATTCCCAGTCATCAACTGAGGCTTCCAAAGCCAAAACTCTAATGTCCACAATTGGCCTCAACTATGGGCAGTATTATGATCAAGGATCAGACATGAAAATCAACTGCACTTGACAGCGACATTGCACCTTATTTATCGCTTAGCATAGGGCCACAGCACTGGCAGGTGCGGATCTACTGATTTAAAAAACAAAACGGATTTTAAAAAGAAAGAACAGCTATATGTAGTGGCGCTGTCAAACAATACATTGTCTGCAATGTGATGTGGGCCACACTGAAGTCATTTGATTTTTGAGAAAAGGGGATTAAAAAACAAACAAACAAAAAAACCATCACATACAAAACACACAATCCCTGCCCGAGTGTGACCTTCACAGGCAACAAGACATTCATTTATATCCCTACAAACAGTTCAGGTGCCTTCTGCTTGGCGAACAAGTGCACAGCAGGAATCAGCTCAGCATGATACATACCCCTATATAATTATTATCCCCACCCACCCCCATTACGTCACTCCACAGACGGCCAAGGTTAGCAGATACCATATTCCAAGCTGCTCAGACATGCATATTGTGAGACATCAAGACAGTCTTTCTGTCTGACCGTTAAAACGCGCACACAGACCGGAAATGGTTGACTGGCTCTTTTGTGGGTTTTCATTGCCGTTCAATCATGCAAGTTCAAACTAAAACAGATACAAATCGATACATAAGGCAGCTGCTCATCCAGTTGCCCCTTTTCTTTGCCCCCACAGGGCCCAGTGTGGGAAAATGCAGGTACCATGTGCACCACGCTCACAAGAACACCGTTTGGTGTATCGTGTGGAGTCACACCAACCCGCGAGTGTGTAAACCTGCTGCCTAACAAAATAGAACGCAGAGGCATTACCAGGGTTCATTGCAGGGACTGTAAATAAGCTGAGCAAGCAGTTCTTGCACAACTGGTGAGTACTAAGTGACCGAAAATTGGAATTAAAAGACTTGTAAGGTCTCAAGGGCAGATCAGACACTTTACCAAATGCAGGTTAAAAAAAAAAAAAAAGCTGAGCGTAACATTTTCAAGAGGAGAAATACCTGCAAATTAACTCTGTTTGACTACAGACTATTAAAGCACCATTTGTACATTTTGGAACAAAAATGCAGTTTTCTACACTAGTCAATTCAGTAGCTAATGGGTGCAGAAACCCTGGGAGGGGGTCAGCGATCAGTGGTCTACCTAATATAACGCACCTTTGTTTATCCGCTAAAACCAATTGCAGTGTTAAATTAAAAATTGAATATGTAAAAATACTGGTTAAATGTGGGTCACTGGAAGCAGAACAGAGTCTGTTTCACACAAAAAAATAAAAGGAAAAAATATGATTGTTCTCACATTGCAATGCACTTCAGTATGTTTCTTATACTGGTCTCAAGTGACTTCAAATGGATTGCTCAAATGAGGCAGAAGGCTGGAAATACAGGGCAATGCAGCATCAGACAAAAATAAAAATTACGACATAAGATGCTGATTAGAATCTAAAGCTTATAAAATAACCTAATACAGGCCATTATAAAAACAAGGAAATAATAAGAAAAAGCCCTACTAGGGCTTCAGTGCAAACATTAAAAAAGCAGCTGTGGCCTTTCCCTCAACCAAAGGGATTGGCAGCAAAAATATATAAACAGGGTGTCCCTGGTAATGCCTCAAAATACCCTTTGGGGGCTAGCACTGGCCATAACGGCCCAGTCTTTTTATTTTACGCATAAGCTACCCTCAAAAAGGAAGGGAGAGAAATAATCTCACCCATTTGCAACCAATGTTAACTCCAACACAACTCAAATTACTTCCTTAGCCCACAAATATGAGAATTTATGGGTACTGGTTGGAAGTATTGAGGTGTAGAGGTATTAGCATGGAGAACGTGGAATGTGTGACTCGACACCACCTCCACATCCAAAGCTGCTGTGTCCAAGCTGGAAGGACAGACGAAGGTGGAGAGAGAAGCTGAAGCATCCGAGTCAGACAAGGAGGCTGGTTTATTGTGTGTTGATCCCTCGGGGTTTGTGCACCAGGAGGAGGTGAGGGGACATTATTTGCGCCTCATTCTCCATCTCTATGAGCCTCAGAGGCATCAGCCCGGCAGATTGGACATGTGCGGTTTGACTGTAATGAAAATAAACCAGATGTAATCATTTCCAAGGTAGGATGAAACTCACAGCTTCTAAGAATGTGAGTCAAACACTAGGCCTTGAAGGCCAGAAACAGACCAGAGTTTATGGACATTCTTGAACACAAGCATGTTAATTAGATTAAAACATTTTATTTAGGTTCCCTTCTTAAATTGGATATATCCAGAAATCCCAGCCTGTTTGCAGCTAGTGTTCAATACCTCACACTAGTAGGAATTCAGCTCATGAGAACCATATCTTATTGTTAATGTACTCATATATGACTGAACATTTTATGCTCCAACTACTACAGATTAAAATGTGATAATATGAAAACATTGAGACATTTTTTACGCATATCCAGCACTTTCAGTTTCATAATCTACTTTTACTAGACAGCCTACAATTTGCTTCATTGATACATTAATACACTGTTGTAGAGGACTGCATTGGGAGGCGGGTCCCGCGGGACCCACCCAAAAACTTGCGGCAGGTCAGGCACTGTACCTGCGGGTCCCGGTAATCCCACAAGGATGCCTTCTTGCTGCTCCATTACAGTGTCTCCTATCTTGCTCCGCCCATGAACAAGGCGGAGTCACGTGATGTGACATCACTTCCCGTGACTCCGCCTTGTTCCTGGGCAGAGCAAGAGAAGAGACGCTGTGAGGGAACAACTCAAGGGCAGCCTTGCGGGACTGCGCGGGAAATCAGGTAAGGAGGCGGGCGTGATTGGCCACAAATGTGGCAGGAGCGGAACACCCACATTGCAGGAGCGGGATTCAAAACAGCGGGAGCCGGATTAAAAAAGCAGTCCCGCGCAGGGCTCTACACTGTTGTATACAGTAATGTAGATTAGCACTAATAAAAAAAAAAACTTATTTTATATTTATTTTGTTCCAATAACCCTCCTTTGTCAGCCATGTGATATTTTGGAAAAAGAGGTTTGTTCACTTAAGGCAGAGAGTTTCTGCTTCTTAATTTCACTATACATTATGAAGAGCCAAACCCAGTGAGTGAGCGTTTGCTGCAAACAAATTTGTAGAAGAATTAGTGAGGTTTCTTCAAAGTCTGAAATATACATAATAAAGCTGGAAGAAGTTATAACATAATTGATAGCACAGTCAGAAAGTTTAAACCACAGCTCTCCCTGAAGTGAATAATCCCAAGAAGTCAGATGGATTGTCTAGTAGGCTACTTCTGAGCACTGATGAAAAGAAATTGACCTACCTTTAGCCATTTATCAACACACTTCGCATGGAACTCGTGATTACACGGCAACACTCTGAGGAGCTGTCGGCTTTCAAAGTCACTAAAGCAAACCACACATCTAAGGGGAAAAGAATAGGCTTTGTTTATTTAAGCTTGCATTCCTAATAGCCTACACCAAAATATAAATGTATTAATGCTAAGAACATTTTCTGAACATAGAAATACATTCAGTGAAAAACACCTTGCATCTACATCTCATATCTAGTAAATGAGGTGGACAAAGACAACATATGCCTGTAGCTTAATAGGTCATTGTGTGTCAGTTCACAGGATTCAAACACCCATTCAACAGGAAGAGAGTGCTGGTTAAATCAGAATCAGATTTGCTGCCGTGGGATGTTGGAGACAACATGTGCTACGAGGAACCAGAGGACAGACAGGGTCGGCGCTACATTTGAGGTAAAAATGCAGCTGGAACAAATTGGGCATCCTTTAGTCATGAGGTAAAAGCAGAGACAGGGGCTATTAAATATTTTACCATATCTCACACCTGCAGATGGCAGTGTATGACAGATTGCCATGCAAGGTTTTAGACACCTTTGCTCTCTTTGCTGCACACACCTGGTTATCCAGTCTTACTTCACCCAGACCTACACAGGTCTACTGAAGTTTCCTCAGAGACTGTACTTTGCTAGGCTTAAACGTTATTTCACCAGAGACCAAACTTATTTTAATGCATTCCTTCACATCATATCTCCTTCCTTAGCTACAGGGTCATAATTCACTCACAGTGTCTGCTCAGACTGGTGGCTCTCAGGGTTGAAGCGGTAAGAAGGAAGCTGCTCAATGTTGGCTTTGGTTAGTCCCCGTGGTTTAGCTTCCCCCAGACGTTCTGCTAGATTCAACAATGCCTAAAACAGATAAAAGTCAGTTTACAAGCCAAAGAAGAGCTTGGCAGTAACAGTTAAGCAGGCAAGTACACAGTATATTGCTGGAGGGTCAGAGCCAACTCACCTCATAATTCTCCATCTCTACATCATCCACATCCAAATCTAGGCTTATGGCTGGACCAACAGAGGTGGGAGACACAGGAAGCATGGAACTGCAAAGAGAAAATGCCATTTAAATCCTCTTATGGGGATGGCATTAGGATATCAATAGAAAGGCATGCAGTGCCATACTTACAGAAAGTAGGGTAGAAAACTTGGGTAATACGAAGGAGGCAGAGGTGGAGGTGGCAGTGGTTGCTGTAGGCGATACCGTTGGGCATTCAATCGCCGTGGCATCAGATGAGCATATGGCTACACATAAATTAGCACAGTAGACAAGCCATAAATATACACAACTAAAGATTAACACTAACCAATAAATCAGTGGAAATGTGTTAATGGAAGCAATAATTGTAATGAGCCACAGAAAATTAAGTTTTCTTCTAGAAAAACCATGTTACGGTGCCACTTACCACTGGAAAGGAAATATCCTGGTGCAGTGCATCATGGGAGAGGTAATGCATGGGCATTGAATGGGGCAGTGCAGGCACAGGGTGTGAGTGATGGAATGGGAAATTGCCCATGTGATGCTGGTCCCCCCGAACATCCAACTCATTCTCTATCCTCTGCAGAGGCTGAGGTAGAAAGAAGAGCAACACTGTTCATATTGTTTGCGAAAAAGAAAACCTGCAGATTTTAGAATGTTAAACATATTTAAGATGCTATTCTGAACCTCATACAGAACAGCTCTATAGTAGGGCATATTTACTGAAATGCCTTGTTTTAATAATCATAATTTATAACGTAGTACATTGAGAACCCAACCCACCTCATAGGTTTAACACAGTAGTTATAAAACCTTGTCAGGAGGATAAAATGAAAGAGTTAGTTGATAATACCAAATTTACAAATGTATAGAATTGTGCATTAAACAGGGCCAGCTCAGACATTCTGGCTGGGCAAACTCTCTACTGATAGTCTTTCAGGCTGAATAGTGAAGTGAGAAAGGTGTAAAAAAAAAAAAAAAAAAAAACCTCTCCCTTTAGTGAATATACCCCAATGCGTTATCCACGGTTTTCCAAATTTGTTGCATGCTTACCAGTGACCAATAACAGCTTCCATGTTAAATTATACAGCTAAACACAATGTCCTGTAATAATATGCAGTATAACCTGCACTTACCATTCTCTGGGGCTGCACTGTAACAAAGGGGGCAAGTGAAGCCAGATGGGGAGGCTGTTGTGGAGGCATTGGTGGGTGCGGGTGTAAGATGTAATGTTCTCCGGACAGCAGGGGGGGAAATGGCTGGTATGAGACAGGAAGCTGCTGCATTGTGCACCCTGGAATCAGCTGTTATGGGAAAAAATAAAAGGTGCTTAGGGAATAAACCAGGCATTCATCCAAACACGACTGCCAGTATAACAAATACATTACCAACATGATGACAGAGGACTCCAGGTAACAAAGCTGTACCTCGCTACCCTAAGTCACAGGGGACAATATATGGTGCATCTCCCAGATCCATAACCTAGAGAAGACTATTTCCCCCAAAAGTAGCCCATTAGAAAGAAGTATTGAAATGTTGTTTATAGGAGCTGTCCATGCAGCGCTTTCCTGTGTCTCCTCCTTTAAAGTATTATGTTATTATTGAATCATTTAGTTATGAAGATTTATTAGTATGAAGATGAGAAGTGTATAACCAAAGATGGGAACAGTGCTTGTTTGGTCTCTTGCAGTATGTCAACTAGAGCAGCACATGTAGGAGTAGGTGGCAGATTGTACAGAATTTGCCAATATTCTGCCTCTGCGTAGCTCCAGAAATATACTGCACTGTACTGGCTGTGCTAGAATAGCAAAATACAGCCACATAATACACTGCTAAAAGTACTGTCTACATAATTAAAATCACTTTGCATGTATAAGATAAAGGTACTTAAGTAAAAAAAGAAACATCAAAAAGTAAACTTAAGCCAAATAAATAAAACATACCCTTTTAGAAGCCCAAACAACAAATTAAAACATTTCACGACTTGTTCAACAATGTACAAATCTGTATTAAACTGTACATATATTGTTGCTATGACATATCCGTTTCTCTGCCATCATGCACTTCGATTTTCAGATCCCACTCACCGGAGGGGGCAGGCAGCAGAGTGGGTAGTGCTGCCCACTGAACATGACAGAACATGCTGGCAGCTGCTGAGTGCTGCAACCTGGGATGTGCTGGCCAGTGTGCAAAGGGAAGCCTTGTGTTGTTACGGTTGTAACAGTGTATGATAAAGGGACAGGTCCCTGGTGCACCTGGAAGATGAAACAAAAAGAAACAACCCAAATTAATATTTTGTAGTGTTTATGCTAAACATCTGTACTATTGGAACATATGTATAGTGTGATGGTTTTAAAGTACTGCCAGCTGTTTAATCATCCTGAAATGTTACATCCCAATCTCTTGCACTGCATAGGTTCCTCTAAAAATTAGCTGATGTGAACCTATGTAGAAGCATATTAGACAAGGAAGTAAGCCTAAACCTCCTTGAATACACATGCTTATCACATACACGGATCCCCATAACACAGTGCAGTTTAGGATACATTTCAGAAAACAAACATTTCACTGAACATTTCAGAAAACAAACTTAGTTTGTCAATGTTACCTGCTCATGGAGGTCGACCATGAATGGCGTCTGTTGAGTGGAGTGTGTAGCAGGATGGAGCATTCGTGGTGGAGCGCTGGTGAGGGCAAAAACTCTACGATCATCTACAGGAAAAAAGGCAGGCCTCACAAAACTATCATCCTGTACAAAGACACTCTGCTGAGGTCTATCCCTCCGTCCCCACTGGCGCCTAATCGGAGGACTAAAGAGTATGACAGAAGATGAGAGAAGGGAAAAAGAGGGACAAAAAAACAAAATGTTACAATAGAATTCACCACTTGCGCCTGTATGGATATGTCTAAGGATGACACACAAAAACATAAGGTAATTATATGGGCTCTCTCATTTGTATGTCTGCTGGCTAGACACAAACATTAAAAACACTTGGTTGGTGTGATATCAGGCATCTGGGTGTATCAAAAATGTGACAGAGTAGGTAGCCAACATCTCAAGAGCACTTTTTTTTTTTTTATTGGGTGGTGCCTCTTCCAGAGCCCCGCAGCTCCTACCTTCGTCTGAGTTGTGCAGTGGTGCTGCAGGGCCCCAAGAACCTCCGCTGGTTAATGGGGGCTGAGGGAGGCCACCTATTCACTGCCAGCTCCCATGGTCGCATTTGTGACGTCGGGAAGGCGGAGTGGTGAGAGGGGCTTCCACAACACGCCGTATCTTCACACCTGTCGTCGGCACTCTGCCAAAAAGCAGACACCCGTGAGACCCTAAACCTATGTTTCTCTTTGATCTGTGTGTCATTCCATTACAACATCACAGGTTGCACAGCATATTAAAAAGTTGTAACTACATCGTTTCCTGTCACTACGGAAATTCATATTCCCCTCTGACATATTTGAACAGTTTTGGTCCACCTCAACTGTGGATGCATTTTTCCCATATGAAGGAAAAAGGGTATCATTAAACTTACACAATATCGCCTAATTCTAGAACCAAGTCCACAATGCCTTATGGTTTGGAGCAACTCATTCTAACTGCACACATGTAACTACATTTTACACATGGTTAATGTTGTACATCTTCCTGCCCTAAACTTGGATATTGCTATATAACAAGTACATTATAGTGAGTGCTAGCTACCTATTCATAAGCAATGTGGAAAGGTTATTTCATAAGATACTTCAAACAACAATGTTGCAAACAAAAAAAACACACAAACCACAAAACAAACAAAAAAGAACTGCAAGCACCACAATCATAACACAACATGGCAATCTCAGGAAGCCAAAGAGACCACTGACTGGCTCTGATCCAATCAATACACAGTGGTTCTGCTATAGCCAAGAAAAAAAAAAAAAAAAAAAAAAAAAAAAAAAAAAAAAACTTAAGAAGCCAAACATGAATTAGGAGTTTTTGAAAGAATTGCTATACATTGCACAATGCTGCCACAAAACTATGGTAAGTTATCTTGTTCAAACTGAGACTTGTCTGTCATTGCATTAGCTACTCATGGTTGCAGGTACATAGAATAAATCCAGGGCCGGACTGGCCCACCGGGATACCGGGAAATTTCCCGGTGGGCCGGAAGGTCCGTGGGCTGGGCGGCCGGCAGACTAACCATGAAGACAGCCGCTGAGCGGCTGCAAATGGCATTGAACGCCTCCCTCGGTGCCAGGGGCGGGCTGGGCAGGGGGACAATTGCCCCCCAGGCTGCCCGAAATCTAATCAAAGCGGCCGCTGATGCGGCCGGCCGGCATCAGCACCCAGCAGCCGTGTGCGATGGCCGTCTAGTGATGGGAGCAGTGTGAGGGGTGAAAGCTCCGCCCCCTCGCACTGACCTTTCACCCCTCACGCTGCTCCCATCACTATGCGGCCATCAGATTGCTGGGAATGCAATCTGAACGGCCGATGCGTGCTGATGCCGCCGGCCGCCTCTGCTTTAATACTTTTTTTTTTTTACTTTATATGGCAAGCCGATCCAGCTTACCATATAAATAAAAAAAAAGTGTTAAAGTAGCTCCGGCCGGCGGCATCAGCACGCATTGGCCATTCAGATTACATTCCCAGCAGTCTGATGGCTGCATAGTGATGGGAGCAGCGTGAGGTGGAAGCTCCGCCCCCTCGCACTCAGACTGCTGCAGCACTGGATGTCAGGTCAGTGGCATCCTGTCAGCATAAAGGAGAACAGTGTGCAGCTACCAGGAAGTCAAGAGAAGTAGAAGGTGAGTAAAATAATGTATTTTTTGTACTGTATTATGTTTTTTGTATTTGTTAAAAACAAAAAAAATCAGCATGTGTGTGTATGTAAGTGTGTCCCCCTATATGCCACTCTGCATCCAGAAATGCCTTATACCCCCCCTATATGCCACTCTGTCCCATGATATGCCTTTTAACCCCCTATATGCCAGAGTTGCATTTAGGGGTATAAGGCATTTCTGGATGCAGAGTGACATATAGGGGGTCAAAAGGCATATCGGAGGCAGAGTGGCATAAAGGGGGTTAAAAGGTATATCATGGGGCAGAGGAGCATATAGGAGGGTATAAAGCATATCGGGGAGGCAGAGTGGCATATAGGGGGCATAAGGCTTTTCTGAAGGCAGAGTGCCCCATGATATGCCTTTTAACCCCCTTCATGCCACTCTGCCTCCAGAAATGCCTTATACCCCCTACAGGGCCGGCCCTATAATGGGGCAGACTGGGGCAATTGCCCCAGGCGGCACTTTAGAAGGGGCGGCACTTTGCCGCCCCGAGCGCTTTTTTTTGTTTTTTTTTTTGAAGCGGAGGAGAGAGAGAGGGGCGCCGAGTGGTTTTCGCTTACCCGCTCGGCGCCCCTCTCTCTCTCTCCTCTGCGGCGAGTCTCCCTGTTCGCTCCCGGTGCCGGCTTGTAATGCAGAGCGCCGGAAGTGACGTCAATTTCCGGCGCTCAGCATTACAAACCGGCACCGTGGCAGAGCAGGGAGACTCACCGCAGGACTGTTAAAAGGTAAGTACCGCGGGGGGGGGGGGATCGTAGATTATGGCGTCAGCGAAGTTTAAAATGCCCCCCCCCCGACGTCGGGGGGGGGGCGGCGTTTTAAACTTCGCCCCAGGCGGCGTTAAGTCTTCGGCCGGCCCTGACCCCCTATATGCCACTCTGTCCCATGATATGCCTTTTAACCCCCTATATGGCAGAGTGGCATATAGGGGGTTAGAAGGCATATCATGGGAGAGAGTGGCATATAGGGGGTATAAGGCATTTCTGGAGGCAGAGTGGCATATAGGGGGTTAGAAGGCATATCAGGGGGGCAGAGTGGCAAGCCTGGGGCAGAGGTGCATAACTCGGGGGTAGGTTGTCAAATGAAAGGAAATAAAAACCAAACATGTCTCAATCATAGCTTTTATTAAATACGGAAAAAAAATAGTCTACATGAATTAATAAAGAAATAAAAATTTCTTACCAGAATATCGTGAAGAATAATGTGATCGGTGTTTTGTTCCACTGAATAAAATGGAACTCTTTCATCTAAAAATGTTCGCAGTAGTAAATGTTTTGATCCCATTATGTGTAATGTATTTCATTTATTAGGGCCTTTTAACACTTTTGCTTTCTGGCATTTTAATACAAATAATGAGATAAAAAGAATGGCACATAGTGTGACTCGGGTGTGTATAAGGGGTGCGTGTGGGTATAAGAGCTTCACCGTGAGATAAACTATATGGGGCTGCTCTCCAAATTTTTCCAGGGCCGCTTTTCAGTCCCAGTCCGGCCCTGAATAAATCATTCTATTTATACAACGTATACTCAAAGCCCCACATTTCAAGAAGTTACCCATCCTGTACAAAGATCCAGCAGTCTGCAAATATTCCCCAAACTCATGATTGCCAAGATCATTTTGTGGTTAAAGACCACAAATCATTAAGGATACAAAATTACTCAAAATGTATATCTAATATTAGGCCCATCACAATTGTATCTACAGAAGGGCACAGGAATATATGTTTATACAATTTACCTTGGAGCACAGGTAATTTAATCTGAAGCCACTGCTCAGTCTACACTTTAAAAAGACCACTCCAGCCATATTTGATATATTGTATATCATAAATGTATATTGGGGTCCATTTTTTTGTTCTTTGGTTATATAAAAAATACCTACACTAATAAAGATGTGTAACCTCCCCCCGTATACTTCCTGCACATACTCAACAGATTTTCAATTAAATTCAAAATTAGATTATAACGCATGCTATTGACTGCTGTAGTTCCAAATAATTTCAGTGAGAAGGGGCAGAGGGGGGTTAGATAGTGAGAAATGGGGAGAGGGGATAGATAGTGAGAGGGGGTACATTGTGAAAAGGGGGGACATAGTGAGAAGGGGCAGATAAGATGGGGAGAGAGGGTAGTGTGAATGCGTATGAGAATGAATGAATAAATGTGTGGATGAATTGTGTGAATGTGTATGACAATTAATGAATTCATGTGTGGATGAATTGCTTGAATGATTTGTGAGACTGCATTAATGAATGTATTAATGATTTGTGTGAATGAGTAAATGCAGAGATGGTACATGAAGGGTGGGCTTTAACAATAAATAAATAAATAAACAAAAATGGGCTGCTCAGGCTTAAATGCCAGGGCCTATTTTGTGTCCCAGTCCGGGCCTGGCAGGAAGTATACTTAAGTATGCTTCTGGCTTACACTTCCTGGAAGCAAATGAGACAGTTAAGAGACAGTATAATGTCCCTGACACCCTCACTATAGAAGAGTGCATATTAAACTCATCTGTGAGTACTTTAGAATGCACTCCTCCAAATCAGGGAAAAATAAATAAAAGCACCTACCTGACACAGAAGAACCTGACCGCCTCCACGTGGCAACTATACTTGCCACCGATTGGCTGCTTTAAGCCAATCCATGGGACGACTTTCCACAGATGAGCACAAGGCCATGCCTGCAGTGTTCCCAGCACCAGCCATGGAGCTGACTGGAGGAGAGTACATCACCTGCATGGAGATGTATTCGACCAAACACATCTTCTGCATGGCACTTAGCTGGGGGTTGGGCAACGGGGACAAATGCGTCGCTCCATGCGTTTGCAAAATGGACCACGCAGCCATCATTTGCCAATGACAGCTCGAGTGCCCCTTTAGGAATGCATGAACCAAAACCATAGGAGCTCATGCAAAACGAGTTCCAACATCCTTTAAGAACATAAAAAAGGACTAGATTGTCCCTTCAAAAATAGCACCTGAGTGGTATCCCAGTCACACAGCGGTTTTCAGACAAATCCAATTAATTTAAGTAGACATCGCTATATGCTTATACAAACATTTGCTAGTACTCAGTATCGCTGGAGTGTACATTTTCGTCTTATACATTTATTCTCTTCACAAAAGGCCACCTTGTCACTCACTTGTTTGTGTATGATAGGTCTATTTGGATACATATGAACACATCTAAGACCCTGTGTTCTGGCACAATATTTCTGGGGAAACTATATTAAAATATATTGGGTCACCAGTCCAATTGGGCTGACTTCAACAGAACTGCCCAATTATACCCTTGTTATAAATATTAGAAATTTAAAAAAAAAAAAATACTTGTGAACCAACTGAGGAATGTATCACCCACTTTAAAGCAGGTCAACTAATGAACATGGATTAATGAGAGTTTCTTAGTGAGCACATTTTATGGTTGTGTGTTTGTGCAAGAAAGGTATCCGCTAAAATAGAGCAAGATAAAGTATTTATGCAAAGTTTGCCTTAACAGCGCCAGGTAGGAGACTGCTGTGTCACAAGTTTAGAGTGTGAAAGACCATCTTTGCAATGGAAATATACAGGGCAGAACAACAAAGTCAAGAAACCAACGCTTTTGGTATTATTTCTAGAAATTTGTCAACCCAACAAATCCTTGGCCCACTACTTAATATAAATGTGCAGAATTCATTTACACCACATTAGTGTCTGTACAATTTAACTCCATGAAGGTCTATCAGACTTCACCCAGTTAAGGTCATATAATTAAGTTAGGCCTACTGACCAATCACAAACAAAAGGGAATATGATATAGCAAACAAATAACCTTCTAATTGAGATTTTAAAAAAGTTACAAGAGCAAATGGGTTGTGTTGCCATTTACACAAAAAAAAACCCAGTCAAAAACTAGGGGTGTCACCAAGACAGGTGACTTGGAGATATACAAATGAGTACAATGGAAAAGGGCTCTGGTGAGCCATAATATAGTTGGGCATTGACACTAAAATTAAACAAAGTAACCGATAATTGCTGCAGCCTTACATGCCTGTTTATTGATTTGGAGGTTTGCAGCTCTAGACACAGGAGGGCTGGATATGCCAATGATTAACATCTCTTATTATGTGTCCATAAAGCCGTTCAAACAGTACCACGGATTGCAGAAGACCTGTCTGGAGGAGACAACCGAAACAGAGCAGGGATAGGCTGTGTCTTTAAGAGCAGCCTGGACTCGGACCATGTGCTCAGCAGGAAACACAAAGCAACAACAAAAGAAACTACCTTCTATTTCCTCCCGCAGCAAGGAGAGCATGCAAACCACTAGATCGCCAACACGACCCCAAAATCTCTCACCCGTCCGGTCACCAGCAGGTCCCGGGGGCCACGTAACGCGGGCACCGAGAGTGCCAGTAAGGACAGAGACCAGCGAGACACAAAGGGAGGGAGAGCGGACTACGGAGGGGCGGAGGGAGGGCTGAGGAAAGAAAGACAGCAGAACAACATCATGACACACACAGTGACCAGCACACGTGTGGCAGCCCTACCGGAGAGATCACCCCGACAGCAGTACCCGAGTCATGCCAAACCGAGCGCCCTGCTTACAGACAAAGAGCTGCAGCAGCACATGGGCAGGATGTGAGGGAGGGAGCTGGGGACTGAAGCCAGCACATTCACACGGTATACACAGGGGGAGTACAGCCCGAGTCTACGGGCTGCACGGCGTGTCACCGCACAGGGTAGCTTCTGGCCATGACAGTATACAGTCTAATTATCAGGGGACACAAGGACGCTGAGATAATTACAGCAAATAGGTGTGCAGCTAGCAGCAGGGCGACCCTGACCTAGTATAACAATAGAGAGGGCGCAGAACGGACAATCACAAGTGGAAACACGAATAGATCCAGCTTCGTATCCTGATGTAACCCTTTCGGTGGGTTACAATGTAGCGCTCAATGAATACAGTGAACAATGAGCCCAGATTCCCGCATGCAGCGCACGGGAGGGCAGACACATTGTATATAAACAGAGCACAGGCCGTGTGCACACATCCCAGCTGACTCGCTCGCAAGGGCTGCTGTTGCCGCGGGCACAATCCCCAGGTATTGACTGTGACAGGGGGCACACGGTCGGCTAGGGGGGTCTGCAGAACACGGCGCATAGGGCAGTGACACATATCGAGCAATAAAGGGTTATATCAGGTGGGCACACAGAGCGATCGCCAGCGGCCAGCAGTTGTGCCACAGCCCGTTAGTCAACCCATTACAGTAATCATTTCGGTCGCTGTTACCGACTGACCAAATGCGGCGAGACATGCCAGGTCTCAGATACAAACCCTACCCGTAGGTGTTAATGCGGCCCGTTATACCAAGGGCACAGCTGGATTAGTGTGAGGAGCCCGAGTAACAGCAGCGGCTGCACCCCCCGACAGTTGACTGTCGCTCTGGGGTCAGGTCACGGCCACCTCTCTAGGTGTGTCTGCCACCTTGTGTATCCGTTTTACCTGGCAGGCTCGGGCCTCTGGCTGCTAGTCTTCTATTTCGGCATCAGCAGAGGGATGTGTAGAAGGCACTCAACTCCCCCGAATACTGGGGGAGCACGCCCGAGTCTCGTGAACGTGCAGCGTTTTCAAAAGTGCTGGTCCCTGTCCCTTTAAGGCCCCGGGCGCGGCCCCGAGGCAGACAACGACTAACTTCAATTCACAACATTCCGGAGCGCGCACGCAACGTGACCAACCAAAGGGCGCGCACGGACATATACAGAGTGCGGCAATTTTACTTGGAGCTTACGTCATCGCCCTAACCAAGCCAGCGACCAATCGCATACAAACGGGTTTCTGCAAGGGCTGCCAAACACACGGACAGGTGACGTAATTGTGGCACGCCCACACCACATTACCGAGGGACACCCTCAAGCACAACACACCTGTCTGAGGACAGGTAACCCGCCCTCACAATCCCCGGGGTTTAACACAAACTACACGAACAAAAACGGGCTGCAGTGACATGATGGCAGCTGTACACATTGAGAGTGAGTGACCCAACATTTGTCAGTACACGTTCAAGGGGTATACTGATAACAAAAACAAATTACAAAGTATCAAGAACATTAAAATGTAACTAGAAACAAACAAAAAAACACAGCCTGCAAGCAGTCTTGCTACCTTTATGCCTCCTTAGAAGGCCTACTCTATGTATTATATAACATTTTATTTTTACACATGCTAGAATGTTAAACATTGTGCCCAGTAATATTTTGAAGAGTATTAAAAAGGGAAATAAGAGTCAAGTTTACAGTGTTTCTTCCATGGTTTCACACCTCCAAGTAAAATATCATCCAGTTTTAATAAAAGTTTTTCCAAAAACACAACACAGCAGATCCCCACACCGAATTTGTTCTTAGAAATCACCATTAAAAAAAAAAAAGACCTAAGGCATAGCAGTGACTTATGATAAAGCAGCAATGGAAGTACAGCTTCCATAATTCTAATCCCCAGGCTCTTTTTGTACATAACCTAGCTGGAAAGTACATGTACACACAGCTCATAGTGTAACTGATCATAATAAGAACAGGCATTGCTGGAGGTGAGATACCCCGGGAGTTCAACATGTATTTATGGTGCACAGTACCCCAAGAACAAACATGAACATTCAACTGTATGACATTGGATTCTCTCCTTTCACTGCTGCTTCTGGCAAGGAGCAGGTATCAGTGCCAATAAATGGAACAAAATACAGTATATGGACAAAAGTATTGGGACAAATGACCAATACACCAACATGGGCTTTTATAACATTGTGTTCTAAATACATAGACACTAATATGTAGTTGGTCCCCCCATTGCAGCTATAACAGCTTCCACTATACTAGGAAGGCTTTCCACAAGATTTTGGAGTGTGTTGGAATTTTTGCCCATTTATACAGTAGAGCGTTTGTGAGGTCAGACACTGATGTTGGATGAGAAGGCCTTGCTCGCAGTTTCCATTCCAGTTCTTCCCTAAAGTTGTTCAATGGGGGTTGAGGTCCGAGCTCTGCGAGGGTCAGTCCACTTCTTCCACACCAAACTCACCCAACCATGTCTTTATGGACCTTGCGTTGAGCACTGGGGCACAGTCATGCTGGAATACAAAAGGGCCTTCCTCGAACTGGTCCCACAAAGTGGGAAGCATAGCATTGTCCGAAACATCTGGACAATGCTGAAGCATTAAGATTTCCCTTTGCTGGAAGTTAGGCTCAACCCCTGAAAAACAGCCACATACCATTATCCAGCCTGTGAAACTGCGTGAGCCACATAACAGGTTTCAACTGCTCCAGAATCTAGTGGTGGCATGCTTCATCCCACTTAATCTGACACTTGGCATTATATGTGGTGATTGCATGAACTGCACAGCCATAGAAACCCATTCCATGAAGCTCCCACTGCACACTTTCTTGTGCTGATATTAACACAAGTGGAAGTTTAGAACTCTTCAGCTGTGGAATCAGCAGAGCGTTGGTGACTTTTACGTACCAGGCTCCTCAGCACTCGGTGACCCCGCTCTGTGACTTCACGTGGTTGTTGCTGTTCCTAAATGCTCCTACTTTCTAATAATACCACTATTACGATGACATTTCACAAACTGACTTCCAAAGGTGGCATTCTATCACAGTACCACACCTGAATTTACTGAGCTCTTCATTTCCACAAATGTTTGTAAACACAGACTGCATGGTTAGGCACTTGATTCTATACACCTGTGGCAGTTGGTCTGATTGAAACCCCAGAATTCAATAATTAAGAGTTGTGTCCCAATGCGTGTGTACATTTAATATGGATGGGGGGAAACACAAGATCTAAAAGTATGCACTGAGAAGTGGGAACATCAGAAGTTGGAAGATGTTATCTAGACCAGTGGTTCTCAACCTTCCGAATGCCGCGACCCTTTAATACAGTTCCTCATGTTGTGGTTACCCCCAACCATAAAATTATGTAATTATATATTGTGAAATACGTGTTTTCTCATGGTCTTAGGTGACCCCTGTGAAAGGGTTGTTTGACCCCCAAAGGGGTTGCGACCCACAGGTTGAGAACCGCTGATCTAGACCATGCTGAATCTAAAACTGAAAGCCTCATTTCATTTTTAGGGATGATTAAAAATAAGAACTGCATCTAATGTACTTTACATTAAAGAGACCCATCTGGACAATTAAAATTGGTTTTCGAGAAGCCATGATGCAAGCTTTTACAAAAGTATACAGGATCATACAACCCAATGTGACTAGGACTGGACTACGGTTTACAGGCTAACACAAAAACACATTGCTCTAAATTTTGCATATTTGCACATTGTCATTCCACATATAGATGTAAATATCTGATGTAAATGTCATTGTAAACTGCATGGTGTTTGTATGCTCTGTCTATAGAATCAGTCGTCCCTTCACCTTGGTTAAATTAATTTTAGATTATGAATGCACAGCACAGCCTGTTGTACTGCTAGGTCATGTGGTGGCAAGTCGTGACATCCAATGTACTTTATGCAAATCACACCAAGGGCCATTTATGTCCAATTACGCAACATCAGAGCTAACACTTTAACACCTAGAGTGCCAAAAGGTTACAAGCCCTTGTAGGTGGCTTTTCCCCAAAAAAATAAATGACTATTGTAATTATGCTGCAGGGCACGGCTATCAAACCAGTATGGATTTTTTGTTTTTTGAAACTCATGTGTTTGGTTCAGATACCAATTAACTGTAGGTATAAGAATATTAAAATAGTTTGTTAATATTAACGCAAGTCACTTTTTGCCTTTCACCATCCAACAGTATGTGTTTCAGAGTCATAGCGTTTGTTGGAGTAAAAAGTCATTTTTTATGTTTTATCTTCAATTTCTTAATTATGCCTGAAGAAAGGACTTTAGTGTCCTATAAGCTTGTATTTAGTATCCTCTCAGCTGCTTAAGGTATTGTTTCTATCAGACTTTTGTGATTTATTACAAAAGTAACTTTACTGTTACCTATTCTACTAGCTTATTCCCCTCTTCTACCACAACGTCCCACTCACAAATGAAAAGACCCCGCTGAAGAGACTGGCACAAATTGACAGCAAATTATCTCTCACTATATGCCAAAAAAGAAAAAAAAAAAAAAAAAAAAAAAAACACACATTCCTAAAAGCCATACCATTAAAACTCTCTAGCTGGGTATAATATAGCCAGGACCTCTTGGTGAGATATGCCTACTTGCCTGACACTAGACCTATTAACCTCTTCCGTGCCAACCACATATAGAATACCCGGTTGGTAAAGCAGACCAAGAATACCAACCACACATCTCATACATGGTGTCTCTGACAAGAGCCTGATCACTGCCTTTAGGCATAGTGCTGTCTAACATGGTTGTTTGCTACCATTTTAACCCTTTGCATTTAAGTAAAGGATATATTAGCTGGCTGACATGAAGCCCAGTCCCCGCCAATATGCAGGGGTCAGGGATTGTAATTAAATAGGTGCCCCTCCACTATTAAAAACCATTGCCAAATTATTAGGACAAATATAAAAGTGTTCAATCTAACAGTGTGCATGTGTGGATACTTACTACCAGCCAGCTACTATGAGATTTCCAGTGGATCCAACAAGACCCCCCACATATGCATGCACAGAAATTGCTCCCATTGATTCAATGGAAGGGCTTTGCTGCAGTGATTGGCTTCCAGCAGCCAAAACCGGCACACATCGCAGAGAATGGAGGGATCTGTACAATATATCTTTGGAGCAGCTGTGTCTTCAGCAGGTCTATCCATATTATATTGCCAAGTACTTTGATATGGATTCATTATGGGTGATGCTATTTGTGGAAGCAATATGCCTCTTTAATACACAGAATATGTAAATTAATGCAAAATCCAATTGACTGCATAGCTTGTATGAAAAAGCAAAGCATGCCTTGCCTTCTCGATGTTGCGATGCTAGATAGCAGGACCTGCGCTGCACCCAAATCTAGGTCAGCTGAAATACAGGGATTAGCTTGGGAAGTCATCATACCATGTCAGCTCCTCCCCTCCAAGCTTTCAAATGCCTTAGAGGCTCCCAGGCAATTCAATGTGGCTGAAAGGGAGCGAGCTCTAGGACGCAGTTACCATTATTCTGACGGTTGGCTCAAACTTAAAATTATTATCCTCCAATGTGCCATGTGGTATAATCGACTGGCATTTTTTTGATTCTTAAACTGCCAGTAGAAGACTTTTGTCGTAAGAGATACCCAAATATTCATGAACATATAGCTTTCCAGAGCAATAACGAGCTCCCAGAAACTTCCCCAAGCCATTGAACCCGAATGACCTTCAAAAACCCTGATGACCTGCATACCAATGTACATTTTAATAATGGAAGATGGGCACAGACAACTGATCACTATAAAAGCGCCACAAAACAGCAAGGGACTCTTAAGAAAATAAGTGGCGAACACTTCGATTGCTTTGGCACTTTGTTTTTCATTAAAATAATATGGATACGACAAAAAAATGGAAAACCCAATTTATGGAACTAATCTGTAACTTATGATACAGAGATCGTCTTTGTAATCAAGTAGAATGAAAACCGATCGTACATGAACCATGAAGTGGCATCACTTGTATTTTTTACATGTAAGTATTTCATTTGCGGAATGCATTGGAATAGGTTCATACGTTTACTGCTGAAGGATAAAAAAAAATCCTCATTTATATTCAGGACTGTAATTCATAATCCAAACACAGCCATTTATATTCTACTGTGTATTGCAGGATATTCCCAGCAGGGCACGAGTCAATTATTGCATTAATCCATCTTGTGTACATAGTTCATAAAGTAACTAGGTAAAAACACAAAGCCACATCTGTGTAAAAATAAGGTTACACACACTTTGTATTTAATTACTGCTCAGTTTTAGTGTTTCTTTACTTAGTAATATAATCAGTTGTAGGAAGATTAGTAGGAGTTATCAGCTGCCATGACAGCTCACTGTATCAATGAATGAGTGGATGGATAGATGGAGTTTTAAGTTGTTTTTTTTTATTTTTGTAATATACAAAACTGTCACAGTGTTGCGCAATGTTTGCATGAAACACCGTAAGGAAATCGGGACACTCTACAATGTATGCAGTCTGAGGACACTATCAGGTTGTGGTAAGCAACCAACTGAAATCTAGTACTATGGGAGAATGTTTAAGATGATCTGTAAAATAAGCAAACTATACTTATTTAACCCTTCACAAATTTGCAATCAGGTTAAATGTTTAAAGCAAAACAACAGATCTGTACAAGAAGCAGAAAAAAAGAATATCTTAAGGAGCTCTCCCAGTGCCCAACCCATATGAACCAGCTACCCAGAAGAAGCTAAGAGATGCCCACTCCATATGAACCAGCTACCCAGAAGAAGCCAAGAGATGCCCACTCCATATGAACCAGCTACCCAGAAGAAGCTAAGAGATGCCCACTCCATATGAACCAGCTACCCAGAAGAAGCCAAGAGATGCCCACTCCATATGAACCAGCTACCATTCAACTCACATTGTCATGGCAGTCTCCTGTTGTCTATTGAATCCACATATACACATGGTGTTCAGTGCAATGCTGGTAAGAGTTGCTAAAGGCACCAGTCTAGAGCTGGAGGCCAACAGCTACATTATATCATCATGGTAGAAGAAAGAAACTTCATGAACAAGTTTTAAGTAGCATTGTGTTTTAACTAATCACGTGGCCTGTGTTTGGCTATACAGACAACTACATCCCAGATAAAGCTGTGAGTTTGCTTCTGTAGTGGCTTTACTACAAGGAATGTTTATTCACTAAAGGAAGAGCTGACAGGAGAAACGTGCTAGTGAATAGTGAGACTTAATACCACAGCTCCCCATTTAGTAAATAAACCCCTAAAACAATAGTCAGCTCACCTACACAAAACACCTATTTAGAAAAGTTTTTGGTTTTTTTTAAAACAAATAAAAACAGCCAAACAATTTGAAAGAGAACATTGATATGATCTAAACAATGTTACAACACTTTAGGTCATCATTAAATAAGCCATCTTTGGGACTGAAATATCCCACCATTTGTGTGCCTCTGTATGTTTTACATAAACATTAAATCAACTTCTTGATAAATGCTATTAGTAAAGACTAACTTTTAAAGTTACATTGAAAATTTCTAGGTGTTCCTTTAAACATCACTGTGTGCTCTGTATAGAAGTTTTGTTTTTATGAAAAGTTTTTTTTTTTCTCTACCCTGAAAAACAGGGTACCTCCTTCAGGTGATGTCCTTGCATGACACTCCCAAGAGCCAGTATAATGTATGTTTACCTCTATAGTTACTAGCCAGAAGAAATACCTCATTCAATGAATGCAGAATACATTCTTTCCATCCACAGATTAAACAAAACATAGGTTCATTGTTTGTTTGTTTTTTTAAGCCTATGTTCGCACATTTGCATGATCTTGCAGAAGTGTAGCACAGAGATTTCACACTGCAAACTTTAGGAACTCCAGAACTACTGTATAGGGAATAAATCTTACAACTCATAACAGTTTATAACGCAGCAGTGCTTTACTCAGCAGCTCCGTGCATAGTTTTCATCCAGTGTATCTAAAATTACATATAACAACTTTATAATGCAGCTAGGCTGACTTTAGTCAAACGATAAGACATTTAAAGAAAAATAATTAAAAAACATATATATTCTTGCATTCAATTTTCCAAACCCTTGCATGTTTGTATTTTAACTGTCTAGTTGGCATGTTGAGCAGTTAACACAAAGGCTCGGTAGTAAGCCCATTTTCTCACAATAGTTTTAATGGACAACCTGTCTTGGTACGTGAGGAACATCTTGCAGTTACATAGCATAAAATGTTAAACTGGGCCAAGGATTTTGAACATGTTAAAAAGTGAACATTGCTTACTCAACTCCTGGTTGACTTTGAAAACTCTGGATCATGTCTGTATGGCAACAGCAGGCATATTAGGAAATGTATTCTGTTGCTCTCAGGAACCACAAGTACAAGCCTGGTGTTGATGAATGCACACTCATCTTGCTCAGTGACTAACCCTGCCATGGCTCCTAAAGTTTTATTGCTGGCACCTAACTTTTTGTATCATTTATTCTGATCTTTATGGACCCTGTTAAAAAAATTAAAAATTCACAAGGTGGTGTTCTGCTCTATGCTGAAAAGGCATCTGTCAAGAGGGAAGAACATTCAAATGGCAAGCTGTCACCTTTTAGAAACCAAATGAAATGTATCACAACTTTCCCTACAGATATTCATTAGCGAATGATCCTACTACGAGGATGAGGTTTAAAGGGAAGGTGGCCTTCAGCTCACTAACACCGCTATGCATTATATGATGATGATGATGATATTTATTAGATATGATACAAGGTTCAGCTCATCTTTTATTGCAGGAAAAACAGACATGGGTTGGACTCAAGAAGCTGAAACTTTTCAACAATTTTGTGAACAGACATACCAGACTGTCATTTTTAAAGATTTGCAACACTTTTCTCAATCAGTACGTTGGATGATACCAATAGAAAATAAAAACAACGAAAGATACACTAAAGGAACGTCTTACTTCTAGGTTTTATTACACAACATTTGCAGTATAATTTATTAGGATGACCTTCATTATGTCTGATGGAAAAAATACCAGTTTTGAGGAAGGTCATATTAAGGTAAGAGGGCAGATGAGGACAGTTTAATATATGTTTACGGGGCCTTAACAATAATGTGTGTTTGTACAAAAAAACAACACTAGAGGGGTTAATAACCCTTCCACTGCTAGGACATACACAGTGACATATATTCATTAAAGGGAGAAGTGTCAGGAGAGTGATGATAACTCTTATCTTATATTCATTATGAAGGGCCAACACTAGCATTTTTCTGCATACTGTCAACTCCCCTTTTAGTGAATAAACCCCAGCGTAAATGTTTGATAGCAATACATCTCTATTCAACAAACATAATAAATTGTCCAGATGATGCAATGGATCACGTCAGCACTGGGCAAGCCTAGCCATCCAAGGTAGAATAGGAGGGAATATATATACATACATATATATATATATACATACACACACATGTATACATGTCATAGAGGCATGACAAAAAGCAAGAAATACACATGTACAGAATACCCTTAAGCTGTCCTGATATTTTGGAGTCTCTGGGTCTCTACATCTGCCTAGTAATAACACAAGCCACACTGAACCCTACTGCTAACACCCCAAACCCATACAAATATAGGTAATAGCAGAAGTGGAGAAGCAGAAAATGCTGATCACCCAGTGCCCAGATCACATCAGACGTGAGACAAGCCCCCCGGTGACCGGCCATAAACAGCATAGGCGGCAGTGAGCATTACCAGCCACAGCTGAGCTCCACATACAGATCGGACGCCATGAACCAGGCAAAAGGAAAACATCGCAAGCACGATCAATGCAGACAACCGTGTGCAGGGCTGGATGAGGCCGAGTATATTATATATATTAATAATTATAATAATTATAATTATATATATTGTACATATAGGCCTCGTGAACAGATGTAGAAAATAGGGGCAGATGCATGGTCGTTTAAAGGGTATGAGTGTGCGCAAATAAGCAGCCGTGCTGGAAGTTTGCACAGCTAGCATGCAAAAACGGACACCCGAGCATTGATAGACCTAGCAATAAAAACCCGGGGACGGGCCGCAGATAATGACCTTTTTAACCCTTCGATTGCTGCTTACCTGTCTGGGCGATCGCGCTGCCTCCTCCCTCGGATTCAGCTTCTTATCACCCACCTCCCCCCCACAATACAGGACCGGTTGGGAGACCCCACCATCCGTGCCGGGAGAAGGTGGTCACGGCGGCCCTGTCATTCACAAATCTATAGTAGAAAACAGCTGCGTGAAAATCGGTTCTGAAAATACCGGGATCTCCCCCTCCCCGGTACTAACCAGCTGGGGCGGGGGGGAGAGACTGCTGTAAAGGCATTACTACACAGGCATGCGTTCAACGACGACCGTAATTACCCGACCACACGGTCACATAGGCAATCATTACCGTAATCCTAATACTTCGTGAGACGTAGAACAAAGACTGCCGTAATTATTCTACAACATGGACATGACTAGAAAACCACAATTGTGCATATCGGACCACAGCTGGGTTTGTGAAGCAATACGACGCTTCATTGTGTGTATGCTGTAGATGCAGAAGGACCACATGATGGCATTTACCAATATGCCAGTCAAGTTTAGTTGGTTATTCATGGCTTTTATGCAGCATGTCAGCTAAGCCACTTACACTTTAGTTTGCCAAGACAAGTTAGTAAGCCAAACCATGTGAAACTGGTGTATGCAGAGGGTCTTCTTTCTAAGATGCAGTTATGAGTATTATCTAGGGTCAGTGGCTAAATGGCTCTCTCCCAAGAGTAGTAGTGTGGCATAGAGTGTCCCAGACTCACTGTAGGCCCTCACTCTGCTGTAAGTGGGAACATTTTCATACACAGTATTTAGCTATTGTCCTGCGATATTACATTTATGAGCAATATTTGAGAATACTTAATATCTGTGGTTTTCATAAATGGCTCCCTCGTATTAAAGGGATTTTTTCTGGTCTTCCCAGAAAGTCTTGATTTTGCATCAAGTGACCACAGACTGGAATCACTCATTAATCGGAGTGGATTGTTGCCTGTTCCACTGCATTGAAGTGTACCATAAGTGAGGTAAATACATGTTCAGTGTAGGACTCGCCTAAGAGGTTTGCCATGAAATGGGCATTGGAGTGAAACTAAAGAAAATTTGTCTCAATATGCATAGGGATTTGGGATAGTGCGCAGGTAACTATTTTTTGGTGTTTATTCTCTCTTCGACTGCATCTCCACAAACATGACCACCAAAAGCTCCTCATATTGCTCCAGTGACATCCTCTCTGATTGGATGGTCAGGGAAGATGACGTCCACCATTTTGTCCTAAGATAACATGTGTGAACTTTGGCCAAAATGACAGAGCTTCCGGTGACGTCCTCCCCCTGATTATATGATCCAGGGAGAGGACATCGCTGGACGCTCTGCAATTTTGCTCTAAGATAACCTGTATACTTACTTCTGGTGACATCCTCTCCCTCGATATTGCTAATAAACTTGAAGCTCTCTTAAAAATTAGAGCTAAAAATGTAAGAAGGAGACGTGTATGAGGAGGACGTGTGTGGTTTGCATGGATTATCAGAGACAGTGGCTGTGTGTATATGTAAGTGTATGGTTTTATATTGTGTGTGCATGTATGTTTAAGTGTATGGTATTAGAGTGAGCATGTATGCATGTGTGTTTCTATGTGTAAGTGCATGGTGTTAGATTGGCTTTGTGTATCTATGTATACGTGTATGCTGTTGGAGGGGCTCTGTGTGCATATTCGTGTAATTATTTGATAATAAAGTGGTGTGTTTATATATATATATATATATATATATATATATGTGTGTGTGTGTGTGTGTGTGTTTTGTATGGCTTTAGAGTGGCTATTAGTGTAATTTGTGTAATTATATATTTATATTGTAAGAGTGTGTGTATGCATGTATGTGTAAAGTGTTAGTAGGTACAGTGAAGGAAAAAATTATTTGATCCCCTGCTGATTTGTACAGTTGCCCGCTGACAAAGACATGATCAGTCTATAATTTTATTGGTAGGTTTACTTGAACAGTGAGAGACAAAATAACAACAAAAAATCCAGAATAACGCATTTCAATTAAGTTATAAATTGATTTGCATTTTACTCAGTGAAATAAGTATTTGATGTCCTAAAATGTCTGGCTCCCTTTATACAGGTAATGAACTGAGATTAGGAGCACTCACTTAATCTCAGTTTGTTACCTGTATAAAAGACACCTGTCCACAGAAGCGATCAATCAATCAGATTCCAAACTCTCCACTATGCCCAAGACCAAAGAACTCTCCAAAGGATGTCAGGGACAAGATTGTAGACCTACACAAGGCTGGAATGGGCTACAAGACCATCACCAAGCAGCTTGGTGAGAAGGTGACAACAGTGGATGCGATTATTCTTTAATGGAAGAAACACAAAATAACTGTCAATCTCCCTCGGTCTGGAGCTCCATGCAAGATCTCACCTTGTGGAGTTTCAATGATCATAAGAACAGTGAGGAATCAGTCCAGAACTACACGGGAGGACTTTGTCAATGTTCTCAAGGCAGCTGGGACCACACTACCCCGTGAAGGACTGAAATCCTACAGTGCCCGCAAGGTCCCCCTGCTCAAGAAAGCATATGTACAGGCCCGTCTGAAGTTTGCCAATGAACATCTGAATGATTCCAAGGAGAACTGGGTGAAAGTGTTGTGGCATCAACTCAACTGCCTATGACCCCAAAAACACCATCCCCACCATCAAACATGGAGGTGGAAACATTATGCTTTGGGGATATTATTCTGCTAAGGGAACAGGACAACTTCATCGCATCAAAGGGGCGATGGATGGGGCCATGTACCATCAAATTTTGGTTGAGAACCTCCTTCCCTCAGACAGGGCATTGAAAATGGGTTGTCGATGGGTATTCCAGCATGACAATGACCCAAAACACACGGCCAAGACAACAAAGGAGTGGCTCAAGAAGAAGCAGATTAAGGTCCTGGAGTGGCCTAGCCAGTCTCCAGACCTTAATCCCATAGAAAATCTGTGGAGGGAGACAAAGGTTCGAGTTGCTAACTGTCAGCCTCGAAACCTTAATGACTTTGAGAGGATCTGCAAAGAGGAGTGGGACAAAATCCTTCCTGAGATGTGTGCAAACTTGGTGTGCAAACTACAAGAAACATCTGACCTCTGTGATTGCTAACAAGGGTTTTGCCAACAAGTACTAAGTCATGTTTTGCAAAGGGGTCAAATGCAAATCAATGTATAATTTATTTGAAATGCGTTATTCTGGATTTTTTGTTGTTATTCTGTCTCTTACTGTTCAAATAAATCTACCATTAAAATTATAGACTGATCATGTCTTTGTCAGTGGGCAAACATACACAATCAGCAGGGGATCAAATATTTTTTACCTTTACTGTATGTGTCTATGTGTGTATGTTTATGGTGTTATCTATCTATGTATATGTTAGCGTAGAGCTGCTCTGGACAATCATCATACCCCAAATTTACTTCAATACCCAACCATAATTTTAAGGCATATCTCTCTTTACTCTCATGAATAGAAGCAAAGAAAGAGTTAACAGAAAACGGCTAAAAAACAAATGATAAAACATCCAGAGTTGCATAAACCCCCACCTCTTAATTTGCTGCTCACTGTAGCTGCAGGTCAGATAATTTCTCCTCATCATATTTATATTATTTTCTTCCATTGTGTTGATTTTTCTCTTCCTCTAACCTTTGGTTACAATGTTATCTGTGTGCCTGGATCACTGTGCCTGTGGGCACTCTGCCCACTTATTCCTGTTGTCCTTTCAATGGGCCTCAGTTGCCATTTCATCTCACCTGGTCCAACACCACCCCCTTCACCCCCCCACTTCTTTTCTACTTGTCCTCAAACCTGTGTTTTGTTTGTCGCAATCTGTTCACTTTCGCTTCCATCTTCTTTTGGTTCTTCTCTGCCTCTGTCTTTATTGCGGCGGCCATCTTGGTCTTGTGGCGAACTCTTGGTTCGCGAGAGTTCGCCGCCATTTTTTGCTCCTCTCAGTGGCCATCTTGGTTCTCCGATAGCACGCACATGTGCTGTGGCAGCCATCTTGGGGACGACGGCGTTATTAAGATTTTGCAGCAATTTTGGTAGTGTTACTGGCATTTAAACGTGGGTCGTGAGCACGGAACAGTGGTTACAACGGTTCATACATACAGAGATGTCACTGGATGCCTTTATGGCATGGTTTGAATCTAAGTTCTCTAGCTCTGTGGAGACTTTATTTCTTAGAATGGCAACCAGCATGCCTCAGGCAGGAACATCCCTTCAGGGTCAGACTCTGATAACTCCGATGAGGAACCTACCGCGTCCAAACTCCCTTTAAAGCGGCCAATGGATTGCTGATGAACAGGCAGTGATGACCTCCTGTAATAAGGCTAAGCTGTCAATGAGAAAGGTGTTCCAGGCTGGGCCCTGTTTTTCCTGCAGGGCTGGATGACCATGGGGCCAGGTGTCTAGCCATGCTTCTTTCCATGGCTCCAGTAGCTTTCTGCAGGCCCAGACGTCCTATTGTGGATCCTACCATCAATGCGCTGATAAAAGCCAGGTTTCCTCGGCTCCATTTTCAGGAATCAGACGGGAGAGTTTCATCAAGTGATGAACTTGTGGGCCCTAAACGCCTTCGTGGTTTACCGCTAGGGAGGGCATTCATCTGCTGTGGGACTAAATATCAGAGGGAGACTGGTTCACCAGATTGGACCTCAAGGACGCTTACCTCATGGTCTTGATCAACCCGGACCACCGGAAGTACCTTCAATTACATTGGGGCAGGCAGATATGGCAGTTCAAATCGCTACCATTCGGCCTCAGTTACGCCCCTTGGTCCTCAAGCCTGTTATAGCCATCTTCCGGTCTCAGGTTATCAGATCTATCATATACCTCGACATTATTCTCCCATTGTCAACATACCCTCCGGGAACAGACAGACTTCGTCTCTCAGACACTACACCAGCTGAGGTTTGACGTCAACATCCTCAAGTCGGAATTGACTCTGAGTCAACAAGTTCAGCTCTTGGGATTCGAGATAGATTCAAAGTCGACCATGTTTTGATTACCCAAGTTCAAGATCATCTCTATAATGAAAAAGAAAAGTGCTCTTCTGCACAAGGACTCATGCTTTTGCGTGTGGTGGGCCTCCCCTTATCCTCTACTCAGGTGATATTTCCAGGTCCCCTACATTATTGTGTTCTTTAGCGCTTTAAGGCCCAACACCTATGCAGATTCCCTTTATACGATCAGTCGGCTCAGTTCAAGGATGAGGTATGCCAGTAACTCAAGTAGTGGCTTCTCCACATGGAAGCCTGCCTGTTCCATCTTTGCTAAACAGCTTGTCAGTCCCCCTAAACAGCCTGCCAGTGCAATCTTTGCCCTCAAACATTTACACATCCTTGCTCACACTCACAAACGCCTACACAAGTACACATACACATTCATACTCACTCCCTCTCGCATCCCATTACCTCATCCGCAGCTTTCTCTCTGGCGCTCGCACATCTTGCAAACACCCTCGTTTTTACTGTGGGGTCATGTCTGCCAGCAAGTGTTGCGTCAGATATGACGTCATATCCAGTCAGCAGCGCACCGAATATAACATCATATCTGGTGTGATATTGACTGACAGACGTGGCCCCACAGTAAAAGGGCGGATGCTCACTTTTATACACGTACCCATGACTACGGCAGCCAATGTAGTTGCAGGGATGAAATCTATTTTGCTCCTGCAGCTTCCTCGGTGGCTGTAGACATGGGCACACAACTCATCAATCCACAGAAAATTATCCGAAACGTCTTGGGGCCATCAAGATGTTTTTGGCAAATGTGAGACAAGCCTTTGTGTTCTTTATGGTCATCAGTGTTTTTCTTCCCCTTGCAGCTCTTGATTGTAGCGAGGTCTACAGTTCTTTAGATGTTAGTCTAGGTTCTTTTGTGACCTCCCAGATGAGTGGCCTGTGTGCTCTTGCATGAATTTTGGTAGGCCAGCCACTCCTGGGAAGGTTCACCACTGTTCCAAGTTTTCTCCATTTGTAGATAATAACCCTCAATGCGTGGTTCGCAGGAGTTGCAGTGCATTAGAAATGGGTTATAACCCCTTCCAGACTGATAGATGTCAGTAGATTATTTCTCATCTATTCTTGAATTTCTTTAGATTGCTGCCGCATGCACCTTTTAGCATACTACACTTTGCAAGACAGGTTTTTAATTGATGTTTAGATTCAGCAGGACTGGCAGCAATCATGCCTGGGTGTGTCTAGTTAAATTGAATTGAATTATCAATTACATTTTGTTAATGGGTTGATTTAGTAATAAAGGGGCAATTTACTTTTTCACTGGGGCCAGGTAGGGTCAGATAGCATTTTTTCTTTGTATACATGAAACCATAATTTAAAAACTGAATTTTGTGTTTAAATAAGTTATGATCTGAAACATTTGTATAAGAGTGACAAATATGCGAAAATAGAAGAAATCACTGTGTACATGCACAGTGATGCTAAGACACACATACAGTACATATATACACAACTTTGCCCCTTACCTTATTCCCATTCAAGCGTGAAACATTTTGGACCCTCTGCCCCATCAGCTAGCACACTCCAGTTGAAGTGAAGGCAAAATAACCGTTCTTGCAGCGACATCCTCTCCTCCGATTGAGGAGGAGAGTGAGAATGAGAGCGAATGTGGGCACTGGGCAACGAATTTTGTTCACAAATTAAAAATGCCCCTGAATTTTCAGCTGAACCGAATGGGCAGGGAGCGAAAATTGTTGCCCAAAAACTAATGAGCCAAAAACGAACTGATAAACTTGTCTGAATTGTTTTTTGGCCCATTTGTGCAAGTCTAATAAATATGTTATTTTTCTTCTAAATGCTTTGGTCTGTTAGCCACTTCCCTAACCACACCCCTAAAAGAAGATGCCTCTGTTTAGCTATTTGACATAATTCACATTTCACCTCCTGCCTTCAGTCCTTCAAAAAATCCCTCAAGACCCGCTTCTCTAAGGACGCTTACAACATAGCACATTAACGCCCTCCCATATTCCTTTAGCTCACCTTCCCCAGTCCCTTTCCTGCAATATTTACACTAGTGTGGCTGGTCCATCCCTAACATTGGCACTTTTACCTATTGTGTAATACACCCTAATTCCCTCTAGATTGTAAAATCTTTTTGAGCAGGGCCCTCCTAACCTGTTGTTTCTGTAAATCAAATTATGTTACATGCTACTTGTTATGTCCTGTCTACCTAAGGAATTTGATGGTGCTACATAAAACAAATAATAATAATAATAGTATGTGGAGAGTAAAAATAATAAATACTGCATTTACCAATATGCATTTTGTGCATATCCATATTTGCTATATGACAATATGTGGACACCTGTTCATCACACTTATATAAGCTTGTTGGACATCACATTCTAAAACCATAGAAATTTATATAGAGTTGGTCATAACAGCCTCTTTTCTTCTGGGAATGCTTCCCATAATATTTTGGAGTATGTCTGAGAATCTGTGCCCATTCAGCCAAAAGAGCATTTTTGAGGTCAGGTCGCGTTCTCCTGGCATCCGACTTCCATCAGATTTCCAGATAGTGATTCATCAATCCAGTGCTTGTGCTGATGTTACTTTCAGAGCCAATTTGGGGTGCTACAGAGGACTTCAGCACCCAGCAGCCCTGCTTTGCGGTCTACTACTTTGTGGATGAGCTGCCCTTTCTCCTAAATAGTAACATGGGCTTTCTACAGAAATTACAGCCATTCAGTGCTGCTGTGCTTATAGTGTAAAGAGGTCCTGTCGCATTTGGAGTTATAGTCCTACAAATTGCCTTTCGGAAAAGCACTTGACAGTTTCTCATCATTAATAAAACTGAATGATGCCTGAATAAGTTAAACTATCTCAGAGGTACAGTTATTCTAATTCTGCTCTAAATTATTCATGGCAGCAAACTAAACTCGTGTGTGATGTGTCATTCTGGACCATACCTCTCAAATGCCCCTTAGCAGCAAAGGAATAAACTTTCTCCAGGATTCATGATCAGAAAATGTCAGTCACAATTTCAGATGAATACTTCATACGTACATCACAAATTCTGGGTCACATTTCCCATAAGGCACAAAATGCATTAGAGACCTAGAATGTAACTTGTATAAGGCTTCAATGGAAGGAAGGTAGGCTTAGATAAATCATATAAATAAACAGATACATAAATACTTACATATTTTATAACATGTCAGCTTTATGGCCACCATTTTCCTGCACTCTGCTGATGCTCACCACCAGAGGGCTGCAGTGAATTACAGTTCAAGGTTACATTAAGCTGCAAAATGATGCACGTACATACGTTAATTTCTTGGGATTTGTTTATATATTAGTCACCATGTTGTTATCATTGATGGCCCAGTTAAATTGGACACCTTTCTACATCTTACAATATAACTGCAAAGTCAGACTAACCTCGCACTGTAATCGTATGCACTGACCATATGGACATTTTAAATATCTGTTTAAATTTTTCTGATGGTATATCTTGGATTCTTAATTATACTGCTTTCATAGCCTTTGCATATATAAATATGTATACTATTAATTGCTACAGAAGTAAAAAAAAAATGTTATTCGGATAATTTGCTCACAAAATTATTACATTATTCTTCCTTTATAGGTTAATGCAGTCTCCTGCCTGCATCATTATAAACTGCTGGTTGAAATTATAGATTCATTGTCTCTACTTGGAGATTGACATCTTGTCCTCATGTAACTCCCATGAGCCACAGTGAGTTAAGCATTCTTCTCACGTACTTCCTTCAAACAGCATGTTCTCTGGCCTTAGTTACAGAAGGTGCTGCGACGTGTGCAGAAACTTTGACTGTACCATGTCTGAGAGATATGGCAAAGAATTAAGTCTGATTAGAGAAACATCTGGGCCAAAGCTGCTGGATAATGAAAGGACATGCCCTCCCCTCCAATGCTTTACTTTAAATTCTCCATTAAAGGCCAGAAAACCCACCTGTTTATTCATTACCAAAGAAAATGACGTATTGATATGTTGTCAGTGCCCCCAGGAAATGCTTTTTGAGCATGCCCTTCATTGGTTGATGCCAGAGGAGGCCCCTGCCGGCGACCAATACAGTCGCTGGTATGACGTTTTAACTCCTGGAACCTCCCAAGGCCATATTTCGGCGTCAGGAGTTAAAGATCCGTATGAGGGACTCTATTGGTCGGCGGCAGGGGCCTCCTATGGCATCAACCAATGAAGGGCACCTACAAAAAATGCAGGTGTTTCTCAAATTTATTATGATTTTATGATGTTACTTGGAAAACAACAGATCTTGATACACCAGGCCAGGGCTCCGTCCATCCTTCAGGCCATCCAGTCTGGAGTGAGAAATGAACACGTAGAGGTTGAAGTTAAAGGACAACTGTAGTAGGGGAAATACATGTTTCTTATAACTCTAATAACATCAGAGCTTCTATAAAACTCATCCGCTCAGCTATTCACATGTAACAAAGTAACTGAACACATCACCATAAAGCAGCAGCCGGGAAATATACCGTATTTGTTCGATTATAAGGTGACCCCCCAAAATCTGAATATTAATTTAGGAAAAAAAGAAAAAGCCTGAATATAAGATGACCCTATAGGAAAAAAGTTTTACCAGTAAATGTTAATTCATGTAAACTATGTAAACTATTTTTTTTAATAAAAGCTATGATTGAGAAAAATATTTTGTTTTTAATTCCTTTTATTTTCCAACCTGCCCCCCAGAAATGCACATCTGCCCCCAGGCCCCCACTCTGCCCCATAAAGGCCTTAAACCCCCAATATGCGACTGTGCCCCATGATATGCCTTTTAACCCTCTAAATGCCACTGTGCCCCATGATATGCCTTTTAACACATAGACGTCTACGCGATTCGCGTAGGCAACTTCCGCTGCAGCTGGAAGGAGGAGCGGTTAGCAGCGTTTTTTTTCATTATGGGTGTAGTGGAAATTTATGTGGGTCCATAAAACCCTGGTGGGTTTTGCCCTGGCTGCACTTTAGCTTGTTATTTTTTTTTAAATGTGCATAATAGGAGGTTAAATTCTAACATAACAAGACTTTGATGTTCTGTAATCGTACCGTTTAGGACCCCACTGAGAGTCATCTGAAGACCGGATATTTATGGCACACAACTTTTTTTTATTTTTTAGTTAAATCACTATTTAATATACCGTATTTGCCCGATTATAGGCTGCACATTGTTCCTATAATCAGGTTTGAGCAGGGATTTGCAGTTCAGGGTGCCGGGCATGTGTTTTTTTTCTTTTTTATTTAGCACTGCAAAGGAACTGAATCCTCCTCTTTGACAGCCGGTGGACGTCTGCGCGATGCAGACAACCCCCGCTGCTGCCGACACTTCCGCCGAAGCTTCTATAACAGAGCGCCGGTGTGACATGACCTTCCGGTGCTCCACCATAGAAGCCCTGGCGGAAGTGCCGGCCAGCAGTAGTGGAGGTTGTCTGCACACATTGTGCAGATGTTCTCCGGCTGCCAGAAAGGAGAATCCCCCGCAGCGCTGCGGATCCTCCTCTCTGGCAGCCGGTGGACGTCTGCGCGATGCACTCAGACAACTTCCGCCAGGACTTCTATGATGGAGCACCGGCGTTACATGAACTTTCGGCGCTCCATTATGGAAACCCCAGTGGAGCTTCCGGGCAGGAGCAGAGGTTGTCTACGTGCATCGCGCAGACGTCCACTGGCTGCCTCCACTAGACACCAGGATGGCATAACAGGGGGGGGGCAGAGTGGACTATCTGGGGGGCAAAGTGGCATATCTAGGGGGCAGGGTGGCATATATGGGGGGCAGAGTGGCATATCTAAGGGGCAGAGTGACATATCTGGGTATCAGAGTGGCGTATCTGGGTGGCAGAGTGGCATATCTATAAGTAAGGTGCATTGTGAATTAAGGGGGGGGGCTTAAAATAGCTCTTGGTTTTCCATATTTCTATTTGTATATAATATATGCTGACAACTGCATAATAGATACCAAAAATGTTTAACTACATATGTTCCTGTTCATTAAATAAAATACTGTTTTACTATTCCATCAATGTGTATTTAAAAAAAAAAAAATTCTCTAAAATAGCACCAAACTTTAAGGGTGCGGCCTATAATCTGGCCAATACGGTGTGTGTGTGTGTGTGTGTATATATATATATATATATATATATATATATATATATATATATATATATATATATATATATATATATATATATAGGTGTGAGATACAAATGTTATATCAGATTCTCATTTAAATGAATAGAATTAGAATTTTATTAAATTTGGCACATTAGTTCTGACCCCAGACAAAGCTAATTTCTGTGCTGGCGAAAGGTGTGCCAGGCATTTTGTTATTTCTGTTCTCCTTTCTCATTATCATTTTATTCGTTTTCTTATTTACACCATGAGCATCCTCAGATGAATTTTTGTGTGTGTGACAGCCGGAGGGTGTATGCGCGATGGACACAGACATCCCCCGCTACTAACGGCAGCTCCTTCCAGCTGCCCCAACTACACACCAAGGAGTCAGAAGCACCGGTAAGTTTGGGGGGGGAGTGTTAAATGGGGGGCATAAGGCATTTCTGTAGGCAGAGTGCTCTATGATATGCCACTCTGGCATTTAGGGGGTAAAAAGGCATATTATGGGGCAGAGTGGCATATAGGGAGGTATAAGGCATTTCGGGAGGCAGAGTGGCACATAGGGGGTCAAAAGGCATATCATGGGGCACAGTGGCATATAGAGAGTTAAAAAGGCATATCATGGGGCACAGTGGCATATAGAGGGTTAAAAGGCATATCATGGGGCACAGTGGCATGTAGGGGGTGTAAGGCATTTCTGGGGCAGAGTGGCAAGCCTGGGGGCAGATGTGCATAACTGGGGGGCAGTTTGGAAAATAAAAGGAAGTAAAAACAAAAAAAATATTTTTCTCAATCGTATCTTTAATTAAAAATAAATAGTTTACATGAATTAACATTTACTAGTAAAACTTTTTTCCTATAGGGTCGTCTTATATTCAGGCTTTTTCTTTTTTCCTAATTTAATATTCAGATTTTGGGGGTTCGTCTTATAATCGAGCAAATACGGTGTATCTATGTCTACATGTCTAAATGGGCAAGAAATAAGATCCAGACACCTGTTACCTGTATTGAGGAGGCTGCAGCTCAATTTTGAGGGGGAACTTAATGTCGAGTGACTTGGCCCCTTTTGGACTGATCATGACCCGTGACTATGGCTGGTATATTATAAAGGGGGTGGTACCCAAAGAGGAATGGGCAGAGTTTACAGATGAAGGGGTGGATCATAATCAGGAAAATGTGCAGTCTAGGCAGGAAGGGGTGAGGCAAATAAAGATCACGAGGCATGTAAATTTAGTCATACCTAGGGCAGCACAAAATCTAAATACACCACTGTGTGTGATCAGGTATGTTTGTGTGGACATGAATGCGTATGTGTGAGCATGGATGTGTATATGTAGGTGTATGTGAGCATGTATGTGTAAATGTTTGTGTGAGAGCATGGATGTGCGTGAGAGCATGATGTGTATGTGTGTGTTAGTGAGTATGTATGTGTGCATGTGTGTTGACGTTAGGGTGTCTGTGCAAATGTAAGAGCATGTGTAAAATGTGTTACCTGGGGTGGGCAAAGGGTTGATAGGTGAGGTTAAATATAGGATCCGCCCAGGGTGCCAAATATTAAAGAGAATGGGTCCAAGTACAGATCCCTGAGGTACCCCACTTACTGAAATCTAGATATACAAAGTCTACTGCACCACCTTGATCAATTAATTTAGTCACCCAATCAAAAAAAGCAATAAGATTAGTTTGGCAAGATCTTCCTGAGGTAAACCCATGTTGTTTTTGATCTTGAAACCCATGTGATCAAATTATGGCAAGTTGTCTAAGTCCTAATGCAACAATGCTGCCCCAGACCATCACACTACCACCATCGTGTTTTACTATTGGTATGATGTTCTATTGTGGAATGTTGTGCTATCATTAAAAACTGCTAGTGTTTACATAGGTTACCTTTGTCATAGTATAATTAACTTGATTATATATATATATATATATATATAATCACTTTTATTTACTTAATATAATAATAAAACCTGGAGGCCTTATATGAGGTGTATGTGAAGAGAAAAAAATTATATGCTGCCATCTGCTGGTAAGCCTGACTCCCTGTAATTTGGCATTAATATTGCAGACGTCCGTGTGCAAAACATGAATTACATCACCTTGTAGGTGCTGCAGAAGCCCCAGGAACATATATACCTACACTGATACATACACTGCTGTAGACATTAAAGGCAGCTTAACATGCGTCTCGATCTTTAACCTGATCAAAACCTAAATGTTATGTATGCTCAATTCTATTACAACCAGTACTACCCCTAATTATTATGATTACTATAAACAAAACAAACAGTGTGCCTCCTGGGTGCCTCAGTGGGCCTCTGCATGGATGTTACCAAGATTGTGAGGTAATGCCATCTGGATGGAGTTAAACTGGACTTGTGGTACCCTGGGGTGACCTATAAACTCATCAGAGCCAGTGACACCAGGGAACATATTTCAATACCCCCCACACACCGATGCCACAGCAGGGACAGTTTGGACTAATGAAGAATTGAGCAGACTGACCAATATCACACCTCCCAACATTTCAAAATGTGAAAGAAGGACACTTTTTTAAAAAAAATATCGCAGAACTCACTGATACAAGCAATTCCACTTTACAATGTCACGCTTGCATCGCCACTTAAAATACGCTTCATTTTTGTCAGCACAGTCATGCATATTAAAAATAACCAACACATTGAATTGAGTTCCCATAAGGCTCAGCCAGACATACTACTTCCATGATGTTGGCTGAGCGTCATGGGAAGTGCAGCAACAGTAAAGCTGCAGATGCTAGCTGTGAACTAAAATTCATATGATTCTAAGCCAGCCAGGTGTCCACCATAATGCTGGCTGAGCATCATTAGAAAAGTAGTCCACAGCAGCAGACTGCCTTTGCACACACCTGCCCATAAACACACATATACACATACACTGCCTTTACACACACATATACACGTACACTGCCCTTACACACACCTGCCCATAAACACACATATACACATACACTGCCCTTTACACACACATATACACATACACTGTCCTTACATGCACACATATACACGTACACTGCACTGACACACACATGTGCACGTACACTGCCCTTAAAGAAAAATGTAGACACGTACACTTCCCTTACACACACATATACACGGACACTGCCCTTACACATGCACATACATGCACACTGCCCTTATACACACACACATACTTGTACACTGCCCTTGCGCACACACACACACACACATATGTACACTGCCCTTACACACATATATACATGTACACTGCCCTTTGATTTTGGAATCAAAACATTTACTACTGCAAAAACTTTTTGATGAAAAAGTTCCATTTTATTCAGTGGAACAAAACACTGATCACATTATTCTTCACAATATTCTTGTAAGAAACTTTTATTTCTTTATTAATTCATGTAAACAATTTTTTTCCCATTTAATAAAAGCTATGATTGAGACATTTTTGTTTTTATTTCCTTTTATTTGCCAACCTGCCCCCCCTAGTTATGCACATCTGCCCCCAGGCTTGCCACTCTGCCCCCAGAAATGCCTTATATCCCCTATATGACACTCTGCCTCCCTGATATGCCTTATACCCTCCTATATGCAACTTTGCCCCATGATATGCCTTTTAACCCCCTATATGCCACTCTGCCTCCAGAAATGCCTTTTACCCCCATATGCCACTCTGCCTCTAGAAATGCCTTATACCCCTATATGCCACTCTGGCATATAGGGGGTTAAAAGGCTTATCATGCGACAGAGTGGCATAAAGGGGGTTGAAAGGCATATCATGGGGCACTCTGCCTCCGGAAAAGCCTTATGCCCCCCATATAACCCCCCCCCGACTTAACACTGCTTCTGACTCCCTGGTGTCTGGTGGGGGCAGCGGGTGGAGGCATCTTACAAGTCCCATGTCTTAAAAGAGGTGGGACAAAGAGCTGAGGCACGGCCATTGGGCGGCGCGGTGCGTGCACGCCAGCCCCTTTAATTTCATTAGGGGCCAGCTGCCAGAAGAGGCTTTCCATCCCGCTTGCAGCTGCTCAGTGGCTGTTTTGAATGTTGGTATGCCGGCCATGGACCTGCCGGCCCACCGGGAAATTTCCTGGTATCCCGGTGGGCCAGTCCGGCCCTGGCCTCACCCTTTTTCTGCAAAGCGGGACAGAGGAATCGGAACTGTCCCGCCTAAATCGGGACAGTTGGGGGCATGCAATATGCAGACAAAGACATGGAATGGATGGCTACTAAACAAGCCTTCCCTAAGGACATGCTAGAGGCCTGTGCAGCTTAAGACATTGTCTACAGTGTATCGTAGTGGATGAGACTTTACAACATCTGTTCTGAAAGTGTCCTCGTGCACAGACCTTGCTGAAATCCTTGAAAATAAACTCAAAGACTCTGTGAAGAGGAAGCACTATGGACTTTTCACCAGGAACTCATACAAAGGGTGGCGTAGAAGAGGCTTGGCATTTTATGTGTTGTGTTAAGTGTGCTTTGCAGTTTGTCAGAAACCATCCAATCATGGGTACAGTATGTCCATATTCACATAATGTATTTTACTTTGTTTGCTGTACAGTACCCTGTCTAAGACATGTTAATGGTAAGCAGAGATAATATCAGTTTAATGGTTTGGTTTTATTATCACAATTTGTTAAACACATCACAAATACAGTACAGCTCTCATTTCCTTGCCCATGCCCAATGGAAGAGCTGGTATTCCATGAGAACTGTCTGCTTTCTTTGGATCTGAAGTATCAGCTTCCTGAGTAAGGAGGGCCAGGTAATTATGACTACTAATTATCTCCAGTTAATGATTAAAGTATATATGACGAGATGAAGAGGTGAGTAGGATACAAAGGTCTACGATGAGACTTATTAACATTAGACAGTTTGCGACAAGAGAAGGCACTGCTTTTCCATATCCCCAGGTAGGACAAATTACATGTTTTTAGGAAACTTCTGTATTATGTGTCTTTAGTAAAGATCATTTTCTCTTATATTTGACAGTATATATATATATATATATAGAGAGAGAGAGAGAGAGAGAGACTTTTGGAGATAGATCAGCAAACTTAATATGCTATTCATCTCTATTAAGTTGCTGTCTTTCCTCAGATAGGAAGCATACTTATTTGTATGCAGTTTCTCCCTTCTGGGATGTCTTGTGCCAACTGCACCCAACTGATGCCCATAAAAGAAAAAATGTACGTCTGAGGTTGTTGGTTCTCTCATGACTGAGATCTGACTAATATACCAATGGGGATTTTTCCTTTGTATGTAATGTGCTATATTTTTTTGTCTTCAGGAGAATTTCTAATCATCCAGGATAGTTAACTTGTTGACCATTAGCAACTGGAGATACTGGTTTTGAAAGGTTTTATGCTGCTGGATTAAGCTGAGACATAATATGTTGCATTTTCTAGGTTTAAAATGTATCCCTATCTGTATACAATAAAATACAGAAAACATACATTGCTTGATGATGTGAATCAGACATGACTTATGATATGATGCGTCATGTGTAGGAGGGTTCTTCAAAATACCTTTCTACGGAGAAATACTTAAAATAATATATTAACCAAACCAATAATATCCTTAGTGCCATAAGCTACATCATAAAACATTCAGGAAGGAGGGAGCTACCATCACATGAAACTGCATAAAATAATTATATACATTTAATGTATCAACTAGCTAATAGTTGACAATTGTGAGTACAATAATGCAGACATTATGCCCAAAATACAGTTGCCAGAAGCCAGTTGCAAAGTGTTAAGTGTGTATAATTACAGAACACTGTCAGTATTGTAACCAGCTCAATACTGAAGCCTACCAGGCCCTAATCTAATGAAGACACATATAATAGAGCAGAGCTAGGCAGATGTCCATCTTGCTGAGGAGGGTTCATAAATAAAGCAGAGCTGTTCATCTCCTAGTTCTGCTCTGATTTGAGGAGTGTCAACCTCACCAAAAGCAGATTTTTATTTGCAATCTAGCTACCAGATTCAAAGAGTAACAAGGATAGCATTTTCAAGTGAATAATTTTTAATGAAATGTCTGCAGGGAAGACATTTTTAGCGTCGGAGACATTTACAGCCAAGTGTCCTCCATCAAACTGGTTCTTTACACACAAACAAAAATTACATTGCATTGACTTATAAAGTGCCAGTAGATACAGAAGTGACATTAGAGGCAGAGAAAATATTTAACAATGATGTTAAAATTGACAATATATGGAATAAACCCCAATATTATCACCTTAATTTATACTAGTAGTGAAGGAGGAGGGGTCCCTGCCCATGCACACTTACAATATTTTAGGAGGCTGAGATGGGAGGAGGGGGACTGCTTGGATGGGTATGATTTTATTGTAGCAGGCGTGGTGTGAGGGAATAGAAGGTGGGGAGGATGAATGGTTTATTTAGGATGCAGGATGAAGGTATCAGGAAAGTAGGTTGTATGCATTTCTGAATAGGTGGATTTTTAGCGATCAGATAATATATTCAACACAGGTAAAATCCTGATATGTAAATGAGAAAAAGTGAAAATGCTAGAAACAAACTGTCCTATTTGAGTACAGTATGAGCTACTAGCTTATCTTTTTAGCTGGTCAGCCTATTGATAAATGTCGCATTGGGCCAGTCCTGCTTAAACAAACTGGACAGGCTTAACATGAATAATTTAGCTGCACATGCTTCTGCTCATGCTAGTATACCCAAAAATCTTGACCTTGAGTCTGACTGGAAGCTTCATGCACTTTGTTCATTGTATTTCTATGCAGTGAATGCATATTGGATAAGTCTGGAATGTATAAACTGGAAGTGTTGTCCACCAAGTACCATTTAAATGAGATTCAACCGAAGTTGCAAACAATCCCTAACCTCAAGTTTAATTGCATTCCACTATCAGAATTGGCGAGGATTGGCATTGTAGACAAAGATAGGCAACTACAGTCAATCCAGATACTCTTAACTGAAATTTTTAACAACATAGAAGAACCATTTGGCCCATCAAGTCTACTGCCCTCTCAGTAAATTAAGAGTTTCTTACATTATATCTAAACCTCTGACCCTCTAGTTTGCAACTTCTTGTTGCAATGTTTGAAATAAACATCCCTCCTGTACTTTGTTAAATCCCTTTAAGCAGGGCCGGCCGAAGACTTAACGCCGCCTGGGTCGAAGTTTAAAATGCTGACCCCCCCCCCGCCGACGCTAGGGGGGGGGGTTTGGCTCGGCGGCATTTTAAACTTCGCCGACGCCATAATCTACCCCCCCCCGGTACTTACCTTTAAACAGTCCTGCGGCGAGTCTCCCTGCTCTGCCACGGTGCCGGCTTGTAATGCTGAGCGCCGGAAATTGACGTCACTTCCGGCGCTCTGCATTACAAGCCGGCACCGAGACCGAACAGGGAGACTCACCGCAGAGGAGACTGAGAGAGGGGCGCCGAGCGGGTAAGCGAAAACCACTCGGTGCCCCTCTCTCTCTCCTCCGCTTCAAAAAACCCCCCCAAAAAAAGCGCTTGGGGCGGCAAAGTGCCGCCCCTTCTAAAGTGCCGCCTGGGGCAATTGCCCCAGTCTGCCCCATTATAGGGCCGGCCCTGCCTTTAAGTATTCAAATGTTTCTATCATATCTCTTCTTTTGCCTATTAACTCCTAGCTACACATATTGAGATGCTGGTAGTTTTATCCTGCAAATTGTTTACCACTTTAGTAGCCTTTCTCTAAACTCTTTCTAGAGATGAACGTGTCCAGAATTGTGTAATATTTTAGTCTAACCAGAGACCTGTAAAGTAGCAGCTATAATTCCAGGGCAGCTGGATTGCCAGAGGTTTTTAAATATTTTTTTGTTATTCTATTATTATTGATTGATTTAATTGTTCAGACAAGTCAAAAACAGAAAGTTTAGATGAATAGGGGTATATTTACTAACCCCAATTTTTTTTTTCTTTATTTCTTTCTTTACTTCTACAGCATACAAATCGTTGATATAAAAAGGAATTAGAACAGTTTAATGGCAGGTATGCTGTTACAGCAAACAAAGCAGAACCTATTTTATGGCCTTAGTCAATTTAATGGACTTTGACTTTCTAAAAGATTCTAATGAATGTAATTCTCAATTCTTAAAGCAATATAATTTTGTTAATCTGTAACAGCGAGGGAATACGTGGATGCTTCCAAGCTGTTGATAGTTTAATAATATGCAGATATCACATTGCTTTCACTGTCATTACTTGCAATTTGTTATTTAATACGCATGTGGCCTTTTATTTAGTTGCACTAACAAAAAAAGTGGTTAAAAAACATCAATATATATATGATTATAACTATATCGCCAAAACAAAAAATGTATCAACTGTACAGCCTGCTCAGTGTTTACGCACTACTGAGGAACACCTGCACAGGCCATTGTTCAACCGAAGTTTGAATGTAATTAAAAACAACCAAACGGATTTTATTTCAAAATTGTAAAAGCCAAGCTTTGAACTAAAGTATCTAGTGCCCTACCAGAACTATGTTCAGCCACCCAATTTAGGGCTGGCCCTGTTTCAACACATTTAGACGGCTCTCACATACATATCCCAAACCGGACAGATGGACTGACTAACTGCTCTGTCACATCACTCACAAAACTCTTTTTATAAGATTTGGAGCCCATGGCTATGCAATACACAATTGGACACCTGAGCTGTAACCTATGACATTTAAATGAGTTTATAACCCCCACCTGAAGGCGGTAATCGTATCCTTTGTTTTCTCTTTCTTTTCTCCTCTCGTCTTCTCCATTCCTCTTTTCTGACTTATAAATGTACTCGCTAACATACCATTTGAACTGTTTACATATAAATGGTCGTCTGTATTGTCTAGTTAGACTTTCAGTGTTACTGTATAATTTTTCACCCTTCTTATACGATTTGTGGAAAGTCACAAGAGACGTTTAATATTCTTTCTTTTTTTACGATTTATGCAATTCCACTTTTAGCGATGTATAGACTAATTTTGAGAGTTCTTACCTCACAGGATTTTTTTTTACCCATGCTTAAAAAATGTAACTCTGATTGAGGTGACTTTGATATGTAATGTGTATGTAGCTTATATATGATATGTACTGTGTATGTAACTTACATATAAGTCTTTAAGTAGAGAATTTATTTTTATACTAAATAACTTTTTAGCAGTGAGCATGTTTTTAAACTTTTTTAAAATTGTTAAAATTCTGCCACATCATAGAGACGTTGTTAGTTTCTTTATAATGTTGTTTAAAATCCACTAGTAGAACACATCAGGAACAGCACATTTGTGAAAAACCTACGGCTTTGAATATTTTGTTCTTTACTGCGCTTAGTATGATGACCTTTTCATGGAAAAGAGCAGCAATGACATTTAAATATTCCTTTTGTTATGAGAACATTTCATTATATTGATAACTGTTTAAGAAGTATAACTCTTAACTATGCAGCCAGCAAGGGGCTGTTAGATAAATCCTAAAAGGAAACAAAAGAAGAAATACCGTATTGGCTCGGATATAGGCCGCCCCCGTATATAGGCCGCACCCTAAAAGTTTGGTGCTTTTTTAAAGAAAAAGTTTTTTTTCTTTAAAAAAGCACCAAAAAAAACATGCTACCACTGTCCTCCCCCCCGAGATACGCTGCCACTGTCCTCCCTCCCCGAGATACGCTGCCACTGTCCTCCCTCCCCGCGATACGCTGCCGCTGTCCTCCCTCCCCGCGATACGCTGCCGCTGTCCTCCCTCCCCGCGATCCGCTGCGCTCCCTCCCCGAGATCCGCTGCCCTCCCTCCACGAGATCCGCTGCCCTCCCTCCACGAGATCCGCTGCCCTCCCTCCCCGAGATCCGCTGCCCTCCCTCCCCGAGATCCGCTGCCCTCCCTCCCCGAGATCCGCTGCCCTCCCTCCCCGAGATCCGCTGCCGCTGTCCTCCCTCCCCGCGATACGCTGCCGCTGTCCTCCCTCCCCGAGATCCGCTGCCCTCCCTCCCCGCGATACGCTGCCGCCCCTCCCCGCGATACGCTGCCGCCCCTCCCCGCGATACGCTGCCGCTGTCCTCCCTCCCCGCGATACGCTGCCGCTGTCCTCCTCTGCCCCCCCTCCTCGACTTACCGGAGCAGACTCCCGGGTGTCTTCAGGGCCGGCGAGGGACATCTACGCAATACGCGTATGCAACTTCCGGTACCGTTACCGGAAGTTGCATTTGCGTATTGCGTAAATGTCTCCCGCCGGCCCCGCAAGACACCCGGGAGTCTGCTCCGGTAAGTCGGGGGTGGGCAGAGGTAAAACGCTTAGATAACCTCCCGTGCCGGCACCCCCCCCCGTGGGAAGTGCTGGCAGGGGAGGCTGTCTGAGCGTATCGGGGAGAAGGATGCAGGTCCCCTGCACCGCTGCGGGGGATCTGTATCCTAACCCCGCTGCCTGCCCGGCGCCCGGGACTGCATGTCCCGGGCGTCGGGCGCTAGACCCCGAATATAGGCCGCACCCCCACTTTAAAAACTTAAAGTGGGGGAAAAAAGTGCCGCCTATATTCGAGCCAATACGGTATATGTGGGAGGGTTAGTAAAATAATTATCAGGGGCAATAATATTCACCTCCTGTCTTTTAATAAAATGTTGACTATGTCACAGTGTTAGCAAGATCTTCAAACTAGATTGCATATTATGCAAAATACATATAACATCACAGAAGTAGAGACATGAGGGATTGGTTCCTAAATGTTGATTCAGAAGACCGGTCGACTGCCCTAAGGATATCGTGTAATCTTCACCCAGAAAGGGAAGCTTTAGACGCCATAGCACTGTTGACAGAATGACATTTATAAAGAGATGCCAATTCCTGCTAACTCAATGATCCAACAAACCCATCTAGTATCGAGTAGGAGATGACATCAGAAAATGTGGTTTACAAAAGGATATGATATTATTTGCGTCTATGGGAAACAGTAAAGAAAGAATATGCATAATATTCGCCTCCTGTCTTTAGTAAAACCATCCATTTCTTCCTTACCATTGATTTTAAAGTTTACAATTAACAACAATAATAATAACGATAATGATGATAATAATAATAATAATAATATGCGGTTTCTTTGTCTTTACAGATGTCATGTCCTGGAAAATGTCCTGGATTCATTCCTTGCTCATTTCTTTCCTGATAGGAGCCGGTATTATATTATTTATTAATATGGCTGGTTTATTTATCATATTTGTTAGGATGACCACATTGGCTATTTTTTTAAGAACACGTTTAGATTTCACATGTTGCTGCCCATATCACTTAATGTGTTGAGTACCTTTTCTGACTTTATACATTGTGTATACAGAGGTGAATTGTGGTACTGAATAAACTTTTAAGTCAGGGTGAGATAGTTAATCCATGTGGCCACAACATTACTCAGATGTTACCATTTTATAGTGACCTCTGGCAACCCATGTGATTTGAACGTCAAATTGTCCCACACCTGCTGTAGGTCCGGTAGTTGCTTTATTCTGATATTTAATCTTTAAGGAGTTTCTCTATGCCACACAGTTTGCAATAAACAGTGAAAAGAGTGAAAAGTTAGTGTTAAGACACCTGAACCATTAGGTTACCATGACTGCTCATATAGAATTTTGTGAAAAAGGAGCAGACATCCACAGAGAAAGAGAGGCAATGCATTAGTCTGTTTTAGAAAGAGCTTCGCGAGTTTGTCTTTGTTAAACAGGTCAAGGCTCCTTTGGTCATTCATTTATGCTCTTGGAGTATAAATCATGCCTTGAACGCATAAAGATTGAGCTGTTCCATTACCTGTTAGTATCTCATTCAAATGCAAAGATAGGTGTCTCTGAGGCTATGCTAGTGTCTCATTTAAACAAAGATAAAACTTGAATTTTGTGTCAGATATTTATGATATTTGATAATTTAGCCAAGTGTTCCATTGATTCTGTCTGTAGTTTAGTGGATAATGCCTTAAAATATAACTTTTTTCAGTTTCATGTAACATGCGCCCACAATTTGCTGCAAACATGACTGTTGCAACTGTACCCGAAGACAGACTTGTGGGTAAGTATGGCATTTTATTGTCCTCTAAAAGTTATGCTTTCCCTTCCATGTGTTTCCATATTTCAATAGAACTTGGGATAAGGGAACATAAATATTAATCAAAGTGAATTAAAAGTTACATTTCCAAATGGGAAGAGTAAAGGTTAAAAAGTACCCTTTGAATAACAGTATATTGTACTATTTTGTGTTCTCTATATCCATTCCCGTATGCTATTAATATTGTTGATTAAACATTGTATGCAAGATCATTAATATTAGAACATTGGGTATCAGGAGGCCCATCACTCACCTTAGCTGCTATCATCCCCTTGTGGACCCATCTCTTCACCCCAGATTGAACGTTTGCATGCATGTTAAATAAAGACCTAAAAAGGATAATTGTTTGTGTGTTCTTAGTCAAGGCAGACTGTATTTACCACTTGGATGAAGACTAATCAATTTTAATTACCAATATATGTAGAAATCCAGGTCATTCCCAAGGGTTGACATACTTTTTCTTGCAATTGTATATGTTGGTGCATTCTCATTTGAAGGTCCAGTCTAGACTAGGTGTCTGCCAACAACTGCTGGTGGTCATTGAATTTCTTTGTCCTCATTAGGAGAACCAATATTCTGGATTTTTGCAACAGACCCTGACAATGATAAACTAATTTATGGCATAGGAGGAAGAGACTCGTATTACTTTAAAGTTAATCCAGATACTGGGGAAGTCCATCTTGCAATCTCCTTGGATTATGAGGTAGGCAACAGGCACCCTGGCAAACTCAATGGTTTGGGGCAAAGTGTCAAAATGTGGAGCTATTAGCAAAAACATACTTTTGGTTTCCACAGTGACCACTCCACATTTAACATAATGCAGATTTTCTCTTAATAAATTTCACCCATTATTAGTTTTATTTATACAGCAACAACAGTTTATGCAGCAATGACAAAACTAGAATTGACAGACAAAGAAATAAAGGATATATTAGGTCATCAGGGCCCTGCTCACAAGCTTACCAACGTCAGAAGGTGATCTTGGATGAGAAGAACTCTGCATGACTTGTTTTGGTTGAAGTAAATAGTTTGTTCCTGAGAAAACTCGATTGGAGCCTGTATTCCAAACTTTCTCGGACAACTGATAAAACACGCTATGCTATATCATGAGAAAATCCCACACCCCAAAATTATAAGGGTGTTTTAGCAGTCCAACATTTTTCCCCAAATAAATGATACTGTTCCACAATATGAAAATATGTGGGAACCATGGATATATGTTTTTGGTCTATAAATTACTATCATAAACTTCTACGTTCATTACAGTTCACACATACTCATTCCTCTGCATTTCTTTCCCTGTTTATCCTGATTTTATATATTATTTCTGTATAACTATGTAGAGCTTACAATAACCACTTAACAGTGTTGTACTGTGCTTTTTCACACAAATCAAATGTACTTCTAGTATCTCTTTACTAGATCAAATTCTTTTTTATTTAACTAAGACTTAAATGGTTTACTCAACACAGTAGACAGCCATAATGCACAGACATAGGATATTTCCCACCTTGTTATTCTGCCATGTATAGTTAATATATGTGTATTACACTGTTGTTTCAGAGTAAACCCAGTCTTGAGATAGACATCATTGTTCAAGATAAGGAGCAAATACCAGTAAGTATCTTCATTGTCATTGGCTACCATACATTGGTTCATTCTATAGTATAGAGAGGGAGCAGGATGACTTCAAAAACAATTTATACTCTTTCAGGACTTGTTTACTAGAAAGGTGTCCATTAGCAGCTACTGAGCGCCTTTTTACATTGGGTACAGTCATAAACTTGAACCTTTCATTCCCATATTTTCATAGTCAAATAGTGATAAAAGTCTCAAAAAGGATCGCACGATATCACCCTCTTTCAATTACCACAATCAAACATGATGTAAAGGTAATCCCCAAATTCTTCACTGTTCCTGATAACAGGCGATTTTAATGTATAATTCTTCGGATAATTGTGAACTAACAATAGCCAGAGAGCTGTACATTGATGACACTTACACATAAGTAATTCTCTAATTTTGCTTTAAATACAATGTTTTTCCACTAAGATTTATGTTTCTGTGCATTTTTCTCTATAGTTTCGTCAGCTGATGACAATAATTGTAAAGGATTGCAATGATAATGACCCGGTATTCCTAAACACTCCCTATTTTGCTCAACTCCTAGAGGTAAGCTTTCATCTAATGTTTAAATAGATGGTACACATTTGTAAAGTTGGGCAAACCGATGGCACATCACGAGCCCTAATAGGAGCAGGGGTTTGAGCCATCTTACCTGCGGCCTGCCCAGATGTTGGGCTTAAATGCAACTTGATCCAACACTAACTTACCCTGCTATACAATCCTGGCATACCCAAAATATCTGGGTACCTCTTAAAGACACAACATCAGCACAGTTAGGCTTTAAAAAAAACCCCAAGGCTCATAGTGGTTCAAGTGTTAAACATAATAGCTCTGTCTCCCCAACCACCTGGAGGTCGGGCATTTGTATGAAAGCTATTTAAACCAGTAGGTTTCATCTTTGCCTGCTATAGGGTCTCCTTGCAGTTTCTCTGGGCTTTTGTGATAGTTTTGTGTATTCAATTGTATTTTGACCTCCAGTTTGCCTTGCACAGAAGATCCTCTTCCTGTGGTTTTGCCAGCCTGTTCAAATATACTTTTATACTTATATTTAACTTTCCAGGATAGCATTCCCTTAGCATTGAATTCCCTTATTATTAGCAATTATTTTTATGCTCTACAGAACAACACAGTGGGGTCCATTGTCTATACTGTTGTGGCTGAAGACTATGATAACGACAGACTTGTGACCCCAACATATAGCATTGATGAGGTAAGAGTGTGATGGAATGAATGCAAATGAATGATAATCTATATGCACTAAAACAGCCAGACTACGCGATGTTAATAATTAGAGTTTTGAATAAAAAGAACATCATAAAATAGTAATAATGAATAATAATCTTATGGAACGGCTAAGATTTCCAATTTTAATTATAAAAAAAAGCGGTAGCCATATTACTGATATATTATTGTTAATGGCCAGTGTTGAGGTGACAAGTGCTCAAGACGCATCAGCTTAGTGTTATATTCTTTATTTAATATAACAAATTGTTTGTTAAAAAAAAGATGGAGATGGCATCTGCAAATGTTATCAATCCCATGCATCATATAATTCCTGGTAATCTTAAAATACATATCCCTACAATAAAGCTAAGATTGGGGAGAGTATTATAACCTCATTATAAAATTCCTCCAACTCTTTTCCTTCCTCTACCAACAGAGCACACACACCCAGCAAAACTAACATTTAAAGTGTATTTGAATCGCCACTTTTATTATTGGTAAAACATTTTGGTTTTGTCACCCCGTAGTCAAAAATTGCAAAATTACTAACAACCACATTGGCTGTCACTGTGAGAAGGTTGGGTTTGAACTAATCTGGTCAACACAAACTATACACTGATGTACCTAAACAAATGCCCTGTGTATTTACATATACCAAATACTGAAACGTGGATTCGGTGAAACCATATACTGTTTTTTATAATCAGTTGTTTATAATATCAATAATGTTGTACTCGTTAATGCAGCATTCTAATAGTATTTCTAAGATTTTATGTATGTATAAACTTAACTTTGACTTTTCCCTCTAGGTTATACCAAATGATTTCCAGCATCTTTTTTATATATTAGCCAATGGAAGTATTGTACTCAATGGCTCCTTAAACTACAACAATAGGAGCACCTTCTACCGGCTTTTGGTCAATGCTACGGTAAGCTTGGTGAAGCACCTATACATTATCAGAATTATGACATAATTGCGACAGTATGATTGGTGTCATTTGTTAGCC